>NC_135315.1:58525212-58829563 GCF_048772815.1 Callospermophilus lateralis | reverse complement strand
GTTTCCCAGGCCAGAAAATGGTGTGTGAGCATCTCCACCGGGACCTGGACAGCAGGCACGCGCCACCCAGGGGCTCTCTTGGCCCAGGGAAGAACCCTGTGGACCTCTGGATCAGGAGCAAGGCCCTCCTCCTCTGCAGGATGGTGGGACATTTGGCAAAGGACTCTCCACCTCCACCTGGAGGAACTGCGGAGACCAGTGAAAGGGCACCACTGTCCCACCCTGGCCCAGGTAACGGGGGACAGGACAGGACACGGGGCCGAGGGATCCTCTGCCAAAGGTGCCCGGACTCTGAGCCCTGTGGGCGAGCGCCCCTCTCCCACCTGAGCTCATTCTCCAGGGTTCCTGCGGGGGAGCACCCTCAGCCCCCCAGCGCTCAGGCTGCTCTGGGTCCTGTGGGTGAGCGCCCCTCACCCGCAGTGCTCAGGCAGCCCTGGTGGGTGGCGGGGAGCAGCCCTGGCCCGCGGGGGCTCAGGCTTCCCTAGTTGCTGGGGTGAGCGCCCCTCCCTGAGGCAGTGCTGGGCCTGGCCTGGTGGTTGTGGGGGAGCGCCCCCAGGCGGCCTCAGGTCCCCAGTGTGCTCTGGGCCCTGCTGGTGAGCGCCCTCGCCCTGCAGTGCTCAGTGTGCTCTTGGGGGTGCTGCGGGTGCGAGGTCCCCACCCCCGGTCCCAGCCTGTTCCCTCTCCCCAAGATCCTGCTTGGGGAGGGCTCTGGGACACTAGCATTGCTGCGGCACTGCGGCCTTTGGGTGAGCGCCCCTCGCCCATCCAGCGCCCAGTGTCCTCGGGTCCTGCGGGCAGGCAAGCGCCTGTGTTGCGGGGGTGGGGGTGGGGGTGGGGCCCCGGAGGCTTCCCTGTGGTCCTCCGGGGCCTGCGGGTGAGCGCCCCTCGCCCGCGGGTCCTCGGTGCGCCAGGGCCTCCGGGTGAGCCCCCCAGGAGCCCTAAGGACCAGTGAGCTCTGGGGCCCGCGGGTGAGCGCCCCTCGCCCGCAGGTCCCCAGGGTCCCCCGCGTCCTGAGGCTGAGCGCCCCCCGCTCAGTCCCCTCTGGGCCCTGTGGGTGAGCGCCCCTCGCCCAGCAGTGCTCAGGGGGTCTCCCTCCGGGGCCTGCGGGGGGTGGTGCCCCTCCCTCTCCAGTGCTCAGTCTGCCCTGGGCCTGGCGGTTGAGCGACCCTCGCCCGCCAGGGCCCAGTCCCCTCTGAACCCCAATGCCCCCTAGTGCCGCGGGGAGCGAACTGTGTGGGTGGTGGGGGCTCTCCCTCCCAGGCTGGGACACCCTCTTGGGCCTGAGGGGTGAAGCGTCCCTGTCAAGGCCACCTGGGAAGCTTGGAGAGCACCCTGGATACCTGCTCTGGGCCCACACTCTGCTCGGCCTTTGCTGTGGCCCTTCAGGCAGGCTTGTCCAGAGAACCTGCGAGCCCAAGACCACTCAACTCACTGTTTGGGCATCTCAACTCCAAGGGCACGCAGCCCCAAGGACCGGGATCCATCCCGCAGGACACACCATTTTCTGGCCTTTCTGCCCCTGGGGCTGTGCTCCTGTGCTCCCCTGGCCTGCGCCCGGGATTGCGGAGGTCCCTGGGACCAGTGGATGCAGGGCCAGTTTCCCAGGGTGTGAGCATCTCCACCGGGACCCGGGACAGCAGGCACGCGCCACCAGGCGCTCTCTTGGCCCCAGGGAAGAACCCTGTGGGACCTCTGGATCAGGAGCAAGGCCCTCCTCCTCTGCAGGATGGTGGGACATTTGGCAAAGGACTTCTCCACCTCCACCTTGGAGGAACTGCGGAGACCAGTGAAAGGGCACCACTGTCCCACCCTGGCCCAGGTAACGGGGGACAGGACAGGACACGGGGCCGAGGGATCCTCTGCCAAAGGTGCCCGGACTCTGAGCCCTGTGGGCGAGCGCCCCTCTCCCACCTGAGCTCATTCTCCAGGGTTCCTGCGGGGGAGCACCCTCAGCCCCCCAGCGCTCAGGCTGCTCTGGGTCCTGTGGGTGAGCGCCCCTCACCCGGAAGTGCTCAGGCAGCCCTGAGTGGGTGGCGGGGAGCAGCCCTGGCCCGCGGGGGCTCAGGCTTCCCTAGTTGCTGGGGGTGAGCGCCCCTCCCTGAGGCAGTGCTGGGCCTGGCCTGGTGGCTGTGGGGGAGCGCCCCCAGGCGGCCTCAGGTCCCCAGTGTGCTCTGGGCCCTGCTGGTGAGCGCCCCTCGCCCTGCAGTGCTCAGTGTGCTCTTGGGGGTGCTGCGGGTGCGAGGTCCCCACCCCCGGTCCCAGCCCTGTTCCCTCTCCCCAAGATCCTGCTTGGGGAGGGCTCCTGGGACACTAGCATTGCTGCGGCACTGCGGCCTTTGGGTGAGCGCCCCTCGCCCATCAGCGCCCAGTGTCCTCAGGGTCCTGCGGGCAGGCAAGCGCCTGTGTTGCGGGGGTGGGGGTGGGGGTGGGGGCCCCGGAGGCTTCCCTGTGGTCCTCCGGGGCCTGCGGGTGAGCGCCCCTCGCCCGCGGGTCCTCGGTGCGCCAGGGCCTCCCGGGTGAGCCCCCCAGGAGCCCTAAGGACCAGTGAGCTCTGGGGCCCGCGGGTGAGCGCCCCTCGCCCGCAGTTCCCCAGGGTCCCCCGCGTCCTGAGGCTGAGCGCCCCCCGGCTCAGTCCCCTCTGGGCCCTGTGGGTGAGCGCCCCTCGCCCAGCAGTGCTCAGGGGGTCTCCCCCGGGGCCTGCGGGGGGTGGTGCCCCTCCCTCTCCAGTGCTCAGTCTGCCCTGGGCCTGGCGGTTGAGCGCCCCTCGCCCGCCAGGGCCCAGTCCCCTCTGAACCCCAATGCCCCCTGGTGCCCGGGGAGCGAACTGTGTGGGTGGTGGGGGCTCTCCCTCCCAGGCTGGGACACCCTCTTGGGCCTGAGGGGTGAAGCGTCCCTGTCAAGGCCACCTGGGAAGCTTGGAGAGCACCCTGGATACTTGCTCTGGGCCCACACTCTGCTCGGCCTTTGCTGTGGCCCTTCAGGCAGGCTTGTCCAGAGAACCTGCGAGCCCAAGACCACTCAACTCACTGTTTGGGCATCTCAACTCCAAGGGCACGCAGCCCCAAGGACCGGGATCCATCCCGCAGGACACACCATTTTCTGGCCTTTCTGCCCCTGGGGCTGTGCTCCTGTGCTCCCCTGGCCTGCGCCCGGGATTGCGGAGGTCCCTGGGACCAGTGGATGCAGGGCCAGTTTCCCAGGGTGTGAGCATCTCCACCGGGACCTGGGACAGCAGGCACGCGCCACCAGGGGCTCTCTTGGCCCCAGGGAAGAACCCTGTGGGACCTCTGGATCAGGAGCAAGGCCCTCCTCCTCTGCAGGATGGTGGGACATTTGGCAAAGGACTTCTCCACCTCCACCTTGGAGGAACTGCGGAGACCAGTGAAAGGGCACCACTGTCCCACCCTGGCCCAGGTAACGGGGGACAGGACAGGACACGGGGCCGAGGGATCCTCTGCCAAAGGTGCCCGGACTCTGAGCCCTGTGGGCGAGCGCCCCTCTCCCACCTGAGCTCATTCTCCAGGGTTCCTGCGGGGGAGCACCCTCAGCCCCCCAGCGCTCAGGCTGCTCTGGGTCCTGTGGGTGAGCGCCCCTCACCCGGCAGTGCTCAGGCAGCCCTGAGTGGGTGGCGGGGAGCAGCCCTGGCCCGCGGGGGCTCAGGCTTCCCTAGTTGCTGGGGGTGAGCGCCCCTCCCTGAGGCAGTGCTGGGCCTGGCCTGGTGGTTGTGGGGGAGCGCCCCCAGGCGGCCTCAGGTCCCCAGTGTGCTCTGGGCCCTGCTGGTGAGCGCCCCTCGCCCTGCAGTGCTCAGTGTGCTCTTGGGGGTGCTGCGGGTGCGAGGTCCCCACCCCCGGTCCCAGCCCTGTTCCCTCTCCCCAAGATCCTGCTTGGGGAGGGCTCCTGGGACACTAGCATTGCTGCGGCACTGCGGCCTTTGGGTGAGCGCCCCTCGCCCATCAGCGCCCAGTGTCCTCAGGGTCCTGCGGGCAGGCAAGCGCCTGTGTTGCGGGGGTGGGGGTGGGGGTGGGGGCCCCGGAGGCTTCCCTGTGGTCCTCCGGGGCCTGCGGGTGAGCGCCCCTCGCCCGCGGGTCCTCGGTGCGCCAGGGCCTCCCGGGTGAGCCCCCCAGGAGCCCTAAGGACCAGTGAGCTCTGGGGCCCGCGGGTGAGCGCCCCTCGCCCGCAGGTCCCCAGGGTCCCCCGCGTCCTGAGGCTGAGCGCCCCCCGGCTCAGTCCCCTCTGGGCCCTGTGGGTGAGCGCCCCTCGCCCAGCAGTGCTCAGGGGGTCTCCTCCGGGGCCTGCGGGGGGTGGTGCCCCTCCCTCTCCAGTGCTCAGTCTGCCCTGGGCCTGGCGGTTGAGCGACCCTCGCCCGCCAGGGCCCAGTCCCCTCTGAACCCCAATGCCCCCTAGTGCCCGGGGAGCGAACTGTGTGGGTGGTGGGGGCTCTCCCTCCCAGGCTGGGACACCCTCTTGGGCCTGAGGGGTGAAGCGTCCCTGTCAAGGCCACCTGGGAAGCTTGGAGAGCACCCTGGATACCTGCTCTGGGCCCACACTCTGCTCGGCCTTTGCTGTGGCCCTTCAGGCAGGCTTGTCCAGAGAACCTGCGAGCCCAAGACCACTCAACTCACTGTTTGGGCATCTCAACTCCAAGGGCACGCAGCCCCAAGGACCGGGATCCATCCCGCAGGACACACCATTTTCTGGCCTTTCTGCCCCTGGGGCTGTGCTCCTGTGCTCCCCTGGCCTGCGCCCGGGATTGCGGAGGTCCCTGGGACCAGTGGATGCAGGGCCAGTTTCCCAGGGTGTGAGCATCTCCACCGGGACCCGGGACAGCAGGCACGCGCCACCAGGCGCTCTCTTGGCCCCAGGGAAGAACCCTGTGGGACCTCTGGATCAGGAGCAAGGCCCTCCTCCTCTGCAGGATGGTGGGACATTTGGCAAAGGACTTCTCCACCTCCACCTTGGAGGAACTGCGGAGACCAGTGAAAGGGCACCACTGTCCCACCCTGGCCCAGGTAACGGGGGACAGGACAGGACACGGGGCCGAGGGATCCTCTGCCAAAGGTGCCCGGACTCTGAGCCCTGTGGGCGAGCGCCCCTCTCCCACCTGAGCTCATTCTCCAGGGTTCCTGCGGGGGAGCACCCTCAGCCCCCCAGCGCTCAGGCTGCTCTGGGTCCTGTGGGTGAGCGCCCCTCACCCGGCAGTGCTCAGGCAGCCCTGAGTGGGTGGCGGGGAGCAGCCCTGGCCCGCGGGGGCTCAGGCTTCCCTAGTTGCTGGGGGTGAGCGCCCCTCCCTGAGGCAGTGCTGGGCCTGGCCTGGTGGCTGTGGGGGAGCGCCCCCAGGCGGCCTCAGGTCCCCAGTGTGCTCTGGGCCCTGCTGGTGAGCGCCCCTCGCCCTGCAGTGCTCAGTGTGCTCTTGGGGGTGCTGCGGGTGCGAGGTCCCCACCCCCGGTCCCAGCCCTGTTCCCTCTCCCCAAGATCCTGCTTGGGGAGGGCTCCTGGGACACTAGCATTGCTGCGGCACTGCGGCCTTTGGGTGAGCACCCCTCGCCCATCAGCGCCCAGTGTCCTCAGGGTCCTACGGGCAGGCAAGCGCCTGTGTTGCGGGGGTGGGGGTGGGGGTGGGGGCCCCGGAGGCTTCCCTGTGGTCCTCCGGGGCCTGCGGGTGAGCGCCCCTCGCCCGCGGGTCCTCGGTGCGCCAGGGCCTCCCGGGTGAGCCCCCCAGGAGCCCTAAGGACCAGTGAGCTCTGGGGCCCGCGGGTGAGCGCCCCTCGCCCGCAGGTCCCCAGGGTCCCCCGCGTCCTGAGGCTGAGCGCCCCCCGGCTCAGTCCCCTCTGGGCCCTGTGGGTGAGCGCCCCTCGCCCAGCAGTGCTCAGGGGGTCTCCTCCGGGGCCTGCGGGGGGTGGTGCCCCTCCCTCTCCAGTGCTCAGTCTGCCCTGGGCCTGGCGGTTGAGCGACCCTCGCCCGCCAGGGCCCAGTCCCCTCTGAACCCCAATGCCCCCTGGTGCCCGGGGAGCGAACTGTGTGGGTGGTGGGGGCTCTCCCTCCCAGGCTGGGACACCCTCTTGGGCCTGAGGGGTGAAGCGTCCCTGTCAAGGCCACCTGGGAAGCTTGGAGAGCACCCTGGATACCTGCTCTGGGCCCACACTCTGCTCGGCCTTTGCTGTGGCCCTTCAGGCAGGCTTGTCCAGAGAACCTGCGAGCCCAAGACCACTCAACTCACTGTTTGGGCATCTCAACTCCAAGGGCACGCAGCCCCAAGGACCGGGATCCATCCCGCAGGACACACCATTTTCTGGCCTTTCTGCCCCTGGGGCTGTGCTCCTGTGCTCCCCTGGCCTGCGCCCGGGATTGCGGAGGTCCCTGGGACCAGTGGATGCAGGGCCAGTTTCCCAGGGTGTGAGCATCTCCACCGGGACCCGGGACAGCAGGCACGCGCCACCAGGCGCTCTCTTGGCCCCAGGGAAGAACCCTGTGGGACCTCTGGATCAGGAGCAAGGCCCTCCTCCTCTGCAGGATGGTGGGACATTTGGCAAAGGACTTCTCCACCTCCACCTTGGAGGAACTGCGGAGACCAGTGAAAGGGCACCACTGTCCCACCCTGGCCCAGGTAACGGGGGACAGGACAGGACACGGGGCCGAGGGATCCTCTGCCAAAGGTGCCCGGACTCTGAGCCCTGTGGGCGAGCGCCCCTCTCCCACCTGAGCTCATTCTCCAGGGTTCCTGCGGGGGAGCACCCTCAGCCCCCCAGCGCTCAGGCTGCTCTGGGTCCTGTGGGTGAGCGCCCCTCACCCGGCAGTGCTCAGGCAGCCCTGAGTGGGTGGCGGGGAGCAGCCCTGGCCCGCGGGGGCTCAGGCTTCCCTAGTTGCTGGGGGTGAGCGCCCCTCCCTGAGGCAGTGCTGGGCCTGGCCTGGTGGCTGTGGGGGAGCGCCCCCAGGCGGCCTCAGGTCCCCAGTGTGCTCTGGGCCCTGCTGGTGAGCGCCCCTCGCCCTGCAGTGCTCAGTGTGCTCTTGGGGGTGCTGCGGGTGCGAGGTCCCCACCCCCGGTCCGGTCCCAGCCCTGTTCCCTCTCCCCAAGATCCTGCTTGGGGAGGGCTCCTGGGACACTAGCATTGCTGCGGCACTGCGGCCTTTGGGTGAGCACCCCTCGCCCATCAGCGCCCAGTGTCCTCAGGGTCCTGCGGGCAGGCAAGCGCCTGTGTTGCGGGGGTGGGGGTGGGGGTGGGGGCCCCGGAGGCTTCCCTGTGGTCCTCCGGGGCCTGCGGGTGAGCGCCCCTCGCCCGCGGGTCCTCGGTGCGCCAGGGCCTCCCGGGTGAGCCCCCCAGGAGCCCTAAGGACCAGTGAGCTCTGGGGCCCGCGGGTGAGCGCCCCTCGCCCGCAGGTCCCCAGGGTCCCCCGCGTCCTGAGGCTGAGCGCCCCCCGGCTCAGTCCCCTCTGGGCCCTGTGGGTGAGCGCCCCTCGCCCAGCAGTGCTCAGGGGGTCTCCTCCGGGGCCTGCGGGGGGTGGTGCCCCTCCCTCTCCAGTGCTCAGTCTGCCCTGGGCCTGTCGGGTGAGCGCCCCTCGCCCGCCAGGGCCCAGTCCCCTCTGAACCCCAATGCCCCCTGGTGCCCGGGGAGCGAACTGTGTGGGTGGTGGGGGCTCTCCCTCCCAGGCTGGGACACCCTCTTGGGCCTGAGGGGTGAAGCGTCCCTGTCAAGGCCACCTGGGAAGCTTGGAGAGCACCCTGGATACTTGCTCTGGGCCCACACTCTGCTCGGCCTTTGCTGTGGCCCTTCAGGCAGGCTTGTCCAGAGAACCTGCGAGCCCAAGACCACTCAACTCACTGTTTGGGCATCTCAACTCCAAGGGCACGCAGCCCCAAGGACCGGGATCCATCCCGCAGGACACACCATTTTCTGGCCTTTCTGCCCCTGGGGCTGTGCTCCTGTGCTCCCCTGGCCTGCGCCCGGGATTGCGGAGGTCCCTGGGACCAGTGGATGCAGGGCCAGTTTCCCAGGGTGTGAGCATCTCCACCGGGACCTGGGACAGCAGGCACGCGCCACCAGGCGCTCTCTTGGCCCCAGGGAAGAACCCTGTGGGACCTCTGGATCAGGAGCAAGGCCCTCCTCCTCTGCAGGATGGTGGGACATTTGGCAAAGGACTTCTCCACCTCCACCTTGGAGGAACTGCGGAGACCAGTGAAAGGGCACCACTGTCCCACCCTGGCCCAGGTAACGGGGGACAGGACAGGACACGGGGCCGAGGGATCCTCTGCCAAAGGTGCCCGGACTCTGAGCCCTGTGGGCGAGCGCCCCTCTCCCACCTGAGCTCATTCTCCAGGGTTCCTGCGGGGGAGCACCCTCAGCCCCCCAGCGCTCAGGCTGCTCTGGGTCCTGTGGGTGAGCGCCCCTCACCCGGCAGTGCTCAGGCAGCCCTGAGTGGGTGGCGGGGAGCAGCCCTGGCCCGCGGGGGCTCAGGCTTCCCTAGTTGCTGGGGGTGAGCGCCCCTCCCTGAGGCAGTGCTGGGCCTGGCGTGGTGGTTGTGGGGGAGCGCCCCCAGGCGGCCTCAGGTCCCCAGTGTGCTCTGGGCCCTGCTGGTGAGCGCCCCTCGCCCTGCAGTGCTCAGTGTGCTCTTGGGGGTGCTGCGGGTGCGAGGTCCCCACCCCCGGTCCCAGCCCTGTTCCCTCTCCCCAAGATCCTGCTTGGGGAGGGCTCCTGGGACACTAGCATTGCTGCGGCACTGCGGCCTTTGGGTGAGCGCCCCTCGCCCATCAGCGCCCAGTGTCCTCAGGGTCCTGCGGGCAGGCAAGCGCCTGTGTTGCGGGGGTGGGGGTGGGGGTGGGGGCCCCGGAGGCTTCCCTGTGGTCCTCCGGGGCCTGCGGGTGAGCGCCCCTCGCCCGCGGGTCCTCGGTGCGCCAGGGCCTCCCAGGTGAGCCCCCCAGGCGCCCTAAGGACCAGTGAGCTCTGGGGCCCGCGGGTGAGCGCCCCTCGCCCGCAGGTCCCCAGGGTCCCCCGCGTCCTGAGGCTGAGCGCCCCCCGGCTCAGTCCCCTCTGGGCCCTGTGGGTGAGCGCCCCTCGCCCAGCAGTGCTCAGGGTGTCTCCTCCGGGGCCTGCGGGGGGTGGTGCCCCTCCCTCCCCAGTGCTCAGTCTGCCCTGGGCCCAGCGGGTGTGCGCCCCTCGCCCGCCAGGGCCCAGTCCCCTCTGAACCCCAATGCCCCCTGGTGCCCGGGGAGCGAACTGTGTGGGTGGTGGGGGCTCTCCCTCCCAGGCTGGGACACCCTCTTGGGCCTGAGGGGTGAAGCGTCCCTGTCAAGGCCACCTGGGAAGCTTGGAGAGCACCCTGGATACCTGCTCTGGGCCCACACTCTGCTCGGCCTTTGCTGTGGCCCTTCAGGCAGGCTTGTCCAGAGAACCTGCGAGCCCAAGACCACTCAACTCACTGTTTGGGCATCTCAACTCCAAGGGCACGCAGCCCCAAGGACCGGGATCCATCCCGCCGGACACACCATTTTCTGGCCTTTCTGCCCCTGGGGCTGTGCTCCTGTGCTCGCCTGGCCTGCGCCCGGGATTGCGGAGGTCCCTGGGACCAGTGGATGCAGGGCCAGTTTCCCAGGGTGTGAGCATCTCCACCAGGACCCGGGACAGCAGGCACGCGCCACCAGGCGCTCTCTTGGCCCCAGGGAAGAACCCTGTGGGACCTCTGGATCAGGAGCAAGGCCCTCCTCCTCTGCAGGATGGTGGGACATTTGGCAAAGGACTTCTCCACCTCCACCTTGGAGGAACTGCGGAGACCAGTGAAAGGGCACCACTGTCCCACCCTGGCCCAGGTAACGGGGGACAGGACAGGACACGGGGCCGAGGGATCCTCTGCCAAAGGTGCCCGGACTCTGAGCCCTGTGGGCGAGCGCCCCTCTCCCACCTGAGCTCATTCTCCAGGGTTCCTGCGGGGGAGCACCCTCAGCCCCCCAGCGCTCAGGCTGCTCTGGGTCCTGTGGGTGAGCGCCCCTCACCCGGCAGTGCTCAGGCAGCCCTGAGTGGGTGGCGGGGAGCAGCCCTGGCCCGCGGGGGCTCAGGCTTCCCTAGTTGCTGGGGGTGAGCGCCCCTCCCTGAGGCAGTGCTGGGCCTGGCCTGGTGGCTGTGGGGGAGCGCCCCCAGGCGGCCTCAGGTCCCCAGTGTGCTCTGGGCCCTGCTGGTGAGCGCCCCTCGCCCTGCAGTGCTCAGTGTGCTCTTGGGGGTGCTGGGGGTGCGAGGTCCCCACCCCCGGTCCCAGCCCTGTTCCCTCTCCCCAAGATCCTGCTTGGGGAGGGCTCCTGGGACACTAGCATTGCTGCGGCACTGCGGCCTTTGGGTGAGCGCCCCTCGCCCATCAGCGCCCAGTGTCCTCAGGGTCCTGCGGGCAGGCAAGCGCCTGTGTTGCAGGGGTGGGGGTGGGGGTGGGGGCCCCGGAGGCTTCCCTGTGGTCCTCCGGGGCCTGCGGGTGAGCGCCCCTCGCCCGCGGGTCCTCGGTGCGCCAGGGCCTCCCGGGTGAGCCCCCCAGGAGCCCTAAGGACCAGTGAGCTCTGGGGCCCGCGGGTGAGCGCCCCTCGCCCGCAGGTCCCCAGGGTCCCCCGCGTCCTGAGGCTGAGCGCCCCCCGGCTCAGTCCCCTCTGGGCCCTGTGGGTGAGCGCCCCTCGCCCAGCAGTGCTCAGGGTGTCTCCTCCGGGGCCTGCGGGGGGTGGTGCCCCTCCCTCCCCAGTGCTCCCTCTGCCCTGGGCCCGGCGGGTGAGCGCCCCTCGCCCGCCAGGGCCCAGTCCCCTCTGAACCCCAATGCCCCCTGGTGCCCGGGGAGCGAACTGTGTGGGTGGTGGGGGCTCTCCCTCCCAGGCTGGGACACCCTCTTGGGCCTGAGGGGTGAAGCGTCCCTGTCAAGGCCACCTGGGAAGCTTGGAGAGCACCCTGGATACCTGCTCTGGGCCCACACTCTGCTCGGCCTTTGCTGTGGCCCTTCAGGCAGGCTTGTCCAGAGAACCTGCGAGCCCAAGACCACTCAACTCACTGTTTGGGCATCTCAACTCCAAGGGCACGCAGCCCCAAGGACCGGGATCCATCCCGCAGGACACACCATTTTCTGGCCTTTCTGCCCCTGGGGCTGTGCTCCTGTGCTCCCCTGGCCTGCGCCCGGGATTGCGGAGGTCCCTGGGACCAGTGGATGCAGGGCCAGTTTCCCAGGGTGTGAGCATCTCCACCGGGACCCAGGACAGCAGGCACGCGCCACCAGGCGCTCTCTTGGCCCCAGGGAAGAACCCTGTGGGACCTCTGGATCAGGAGCAAGGCCCTCCTCCTCTGCAGGATGGTGGGACATTTGGCAAAGGACTTCTCCACCTCCACCTTGGAGGAACTGCGGAGACCAGTGAAAGGGCACCACTGTCCCACCCTGGCCCAGGTAACGGGGGACAGGACAGGACACGGGGCCGAGGGATCCTCTGCCAAAGGTGCCCGGACTCTGAGCCCTGTGGGCGAGCGCCCCTCTCCCACCTGAGCTCATTCTCCAGGGTTCCTGCGGGGGAGCACCCTCAGCCCCCCAGCGCTCAGGCTGCTCTGGGTCCTGTGGGTGAGCGCCCCTCACCCGGCAGTGCTCAGGCAGCCCTGAGTGGGTGGCGGGGAGCAGCCCTGGCCCGCGGGGGCTCAGGCTTCCCTAGTTGCTGGGGGTGAGCGCCCCTCCCTGAGGCAGTGCTGGGCCTGGCCTGGTGGCTGTGGGGGAGCGCCCCCAGGCGGCCTCAGGTCCCCAGTGTGCTCTGGGCCCTGCTGGTGAGCGCCCCTCGCCCTGCAGTGCTCAGTGTGCTCTTGGGGGTGCTGCGGGTGCGAGGTCCCCACCCCCGGTCCCAGCCCTGTTCCCTCTCCCCAAGATCCTGCTTGGGGAGGGCTCCTGGGACACTAGCATTGCTGCGGCACTGCGGCCTTTGGGTGAGCGCCCCTCGCCCATCAGCGCCCAGTGTCCTCAGGGTCCTGCGGGCAGGCAAGTGCCTGTGTTGCGGGGGTGGGGGTGGGGGTGGGGGCCCCGGAGGCTTCCCTGTGGTCCTCCGGGGCCTGCAGGTGAGCGCCCCTCGCCCGCGGGTCCTCGGTGCGCCAGGGCCTCCCGGGTGAGCCCCCCAGGAGCCCTAAGGACCAGTGAGCTCTGGGGCCCGCGGGTGAGCGCCCCTCGCCCGCAGGTCCCCAGGGTCCCCCGCGTCCTGAGGCTGAGCGCCCCCCGGCTCAGTCCCCTCTGGGCCCTGTGGGTGAGCGCCCCTCGCCCAGCAGTGCTCAGGGGGTCTCCTCCGGGGCCTGCGGGGGGTGGTGCCCCTCCCCCCCCAGTGCTCAGTCTGCCCTGGGCCCGGCGGGTGAGCGCCCCTCGCCCGCCAGGGCCCAGTCCCCTCTGAACCCCAATGCCCCCTGGTGCCCGGGGAGCGAACTGTGTGGGTGGTGGGGGCTCTCCCTCCCAGGCTGGGACACCCTCTTGGGCCTGAGGGGTGAAGCGTCCCTGTCAAGGCCACCTGGGGAGCTTGGAGAGCACCATGGATACTTGCTCTGGGCCCACACTCTGCTCGGCCTTTGCTGTGGCCCTTCAGGCAGGCTTGTCCAGAGAACCTGCAAGCCCAAGACCACTCAACTCACTGTTTGGGCATCTCCACTCCAAGGGCATGCAGCCCCAAGGACCGGGATCCATCCCGCAGGACACACCATTTTCTGGCCTTTCTGCCCCTGGGGCTGTGCTCCTGTGCTCGCCTGGCCTGCGCCTGGGATTGCGGAGGTCCCTGGGACCAGTGGATGCAGGGCCAGTTTCCCAGGGTGTGAGCATCTCCACCGGGACCCGGGACAGCAGGCACGCGCCACCAGGCGCTCTCTTGGCCCCAGGGAAGAACCCTGTGGGACCTCTGGATCAGGAGCAAGGCCCTCCTCCTCTGCAGGATGGTGGGACATTTGGCAAAGGACTTCTCCACCTCCACCTTGGAGGAACTGCGGAGACCAGTGAAAGGGCACCACTGTCCCACCCTGGCCCAGGTAACGGGGGACAGGAGAGGACATGGGGCCGAGGGATCCTCTGCCAAAGGTGCCCGGACTCTGAGCCCTGTGGGCGAGCGCCCCTCTCCCACCTGAGCTCATTCTCCAGGGTTCCTGCGGGGGAGCACCCTCAGCCCCCCAGCGCTCAGGCTGCTCTGGGTCCTGTGGGTGAGCGCCCCTCACCCGGCAGTGCTCAGGCAGCCCTGAGTGGGTGGCGGGGAGCAGCCCTGGCCCGCGGGGGCTCAGGCTTCCCTAGTTGCTGGGGGTGAGCGCCCCTCCCTGAGGCAGTGCTGGGCCTGGCCTGGTGGCTGTGGGGGAGCGCCCCCAGGCGGCCTCAGGTCCCCAGTGTGCTCTGGGCCCTGCTGGTGAGCGCCCCTCGCCCTGCAGTGCTCAGTGTGCTCTTGGGCGTGCTGCGGGTGCGAGGTCCCCACCCCCGGTCCCAGCCCTGTTCCCTCTCCCCAAGATCCTGCTTGGGGAGGGCTCTTGGGTCACTAGCATTGCTGCAGCACTGCGGCCTTTGGGTGAGCGCCCCTCGCCCATCAGTGCCCAGTGTCCTCAGGGTCCTGCGGGCAGGCAGGCGCCTGTGTTGCGGGGGTGGGGGTGGGGGTGGGGGCCCCGGAGGCTTCCCTGTGGTCCTCTGGGGCCTGCGGGTGAGCGCCCCTCGCCCGCGGGTCCTCGGTGCGCCAGGGCCTCCCGGGTGAGCCCCCAGGAGCCCTAAGGACCAGTGAGCTCTGGGGCCCGCAGGTGAGCGCCCCTCGCCCGCAGGTCCCCAGGGTCCCCCGCGTCCTGAGACTGAGCGCCCCCCGGCTCAGTCCCCTCTGGGCCCTGTGGGTGAGCGCCCCTCGCCCAGCAGTGCTCAGGGGGTCTCCTCCGGGGCCTGCTGGGGGTGGTGCCCCTCCCTCCCCAGTGCTCAGTCTGCCCTGGGCCAGGCGGGTGAGCGCCCCTCGCCCGCCAGGGACCAGTCCCCTCTGAACCCCAATGCCCCCTGGTGCCTGGGGAGCGAACTGTGTGGGTGGTGGGGTCTCTCCCTCCCAGGCTGGGACACCCTCTTGGGCCTGAGGGGTGAAGCGTCCCTGTCAAGGCCACCTGGGAAGCTTGGAGAGCACCATGGATACTTGCTCTGGGCCCACACTCTGCTCCGCCTTTGCTGTGGCCCTTCAGGCAGGCTTGTCCACAAAACCTGGGAGCCCAAGACCACTCACCTCACTGTTTGGGCATCTCAACTCCAAGGGCGCGCAGCCCCAAGGACCGGGATCCATTCCGCCTGACACACCATTTTCTGGCCTTTCTGCCCCTGGGGCTGTGCTCCTGTGCTGGCCTGGCATGCGCCAGGGATTGCGGAGGTCCCTGGGACCAGTGGATGCAGGGCCAGTTTCCCAGGGTGTGAGCACCTCCACGGGGACCCAGGACAGCAGGCACGCGCCACCAGTGGCTCTCTTGGCCCCAGGGAAGAACCCTGTTGGACCTCTGGATCAGGAGCAAGGCCCTCCTCCTCTGCAGAATGGTGGGACTTTTGGCAAAGGACTTCTCCCCTCCACCTTGGAGGAACTGGGGAGACTTGTCAAGTGTTTTTTTCTGTATAGAAGTAATTGTATGTTTTCCCCCTTTATTAATTCTAGTTGTGTGTGTGTGTGTGTGTGTGTGTGTGTGTATGTGTGTGTGTGTTTGCTGGGAATCCCTTTATTTTATTAATGTTATGTATTACATTTATTTTTCTCAATTGAACCATCCTTGCATTACTGGGTAAATCAGATTTGTATAATTTTTTTAAAATTTTTTATTAGTTATTGATGGACCTTTATTTATTTGTTTATATGTGGTGCTGAGAATCCAACCCAGTGCCTCACACATGCAAGTGCTCCACCACTGAGCCATGACCCCAGCCCCAGACTTGTGTAATTTTATTAATCACATTTGTTATTCTTTGACATAACATCACTTTTGTGACTTTTTATTTAAATTTTGGTTTATATTGTACTTAGCTATTTTGTTTTAGGAACTATTTGTTTTACATGGATTATTTCTCTCTTCAGTTACTTTACCAAATAACTGCCTTTTACTATACTTAAAAGATAGCAGTTTATAGATCTCAGTAGCTTTTTTTCTGGTAGGAATTGAGGACTTTCCTATGCTTCAACTATCCGTTTAGACCTTTATAGAGAAAAAATGGCTCAAGAATTTTGGAAAGAGAAAAATCTACAATATCTGTTTATTTAATTTCGTGTCACATACCCCCCCCAAAATTAAAATGCCAATTCAGATGATCATATAATTTCTTCTTTTCCCCCTATTTTAAATTAATTAATTAATTAATTAAGTTCAGAGATGGGATCTTGCTTTTATCCCAGGTTGGTCTCAAACTCCTCGGCTCAAACAAGTAACTGTCTTGCCTCATCCTCCTGGGTAACTGGGACCACAATGTGTGCTTATCTAAGACTTTCTTCTTGCTTGCTTTCTTTTGCAGCCTTATGTATACCATACTTAGAAAATTGCCTTGGCTCAGTCATCTCAGGTTGTTTTCTTAAGCTGATTTATTTCTACCATTTAACCAACTACTGAGTTTCTCCTTTAGGCCATAATGACTTCTTCCTCCTAGATTTCTTATTCTTTCTCATTATAACTATTCTTTCTTTATCTTCATGATTTCCTGTCTTTGGAAGAGACAATAGGCTTGATTGTTTTGATTAGAGTCCTTTTATTTGTTTTACTGAATGGTTTCCTATCTTCTCTAGGGTGGGTTTTTGCTATTTGATGATGTTTGATGAGAAAAGAAAATAAATGAGAATTGCAGAAAAAATAAAGAAGTGTCTAAGTGAAAATATGTTTTGCTGCCTTCCTCCCTGAGAGCACAGGATGAGTTAGGCTTTCCTGTAGATGCACTGATCCATGTGCTCATGACATATGCACCTGTGTATCCTTATGTGAATCAATTTTTGTTCATTTGCAGTTTCTCATATGGTACGCATCACACATTGTGCTAGGTATTAGTTCTATTGATATTAAGTTGACACACATTTATGAATATACCACAATGTATTTCAATTTTATATTTAATTATAATAATCCCAAGGTCGCTTAACCCCCAAGTCACATCACCAACCTGTTTTTCTGTGTTTTAATTTGAGGCAGGTTGTCACAGCATTGCTGAGGTTAACTTTGAACTTTCGATCCTCCTTCCTCAGCCTCCTGAGCTGCTGGTAATACAGACGTGCACCACCATGCCTGGCCTCTTTCTCCTTTTTCGTGTCACTTCCTGGGGCCTCCATTTTCTCTGACCTACTCTCTGATCTCCATGTGTATGCATCTCTGTGTTTGTACCTATAGGGAGGCTGAAAAAAAATACTGTCACATGGCAAAGGCAGGCAGGTGTCCCCAGGATCATAGAAGTTCTTTATCCAAAGGAAACTCTATGGGAGATGACTGTGTCCTGAGCTACAGAGTGAGGACTCTGCCTTTTCCAATGGAGTCTGTCCTTGTCCTATTCTCTGGGCCAGTCCCTGTGTGACACTGAGTCTCAGTTTCCCACATGTCCAGTGAAGGATTAGAGAGGAAGTGACACATAAGCCTTCTGCTGCATAGTTTCCCAGGATGGGCAGGGTTGGGCAGGGTGGAGCTGCAGAGTCCCAGGTTACTGTCTTCCCAGGGTAGGTGCAAGTGTGTCCTGCTTGGTGCAGCCTTGCCCGTATTCCCAGCATGTATGTGCTTCCATGGCACAGGCATGGAAAATAATAACACCCCAGACCCAGAGAGCTGGAAAGGAAGACACACAAGCAACATGAAAGGACAAGGGAAGAAAGTACTGCAAACAAATCAAGGCAACACATCATTAGAATCATTGGCAAGAACAGCAGAAAAAAAGAGAAAGATTTCAGGATATACATGGTTAAAATGTTGTGTGAACTCAAGGAAGATATAAGAGCAAATACAAGCAGTGAAAGATCACTTTGACAAGTTGGTTCTTTGAAAAAATAAAGAAAATTGGCAGACCATTAGTTACACTAACAAAGAGAAGGAGAAAGAAAACTCAAATTACCAGCAGACATGATGAAAAGGGCAATATCACAACAGACACTACAGAAATACAGAAAATAATTAGAAATTATTTTGAAAACTTTTTTTCTTATAGCTTTTTATTTTTTTTTTATTTTTATGTGGTGCTGAGGATCGAACCCAGGGCCTCGAACATGCTAGATGAGTTCTCTACCGCTGAGCCACAGCTCCAGCCCTATTGAAAACTTATACTCCAATAAAATAGAAGACATTGAAGGCATAGACAAATTTCTTAAGTCATACAATTTGCCCAGATTGAATCAGGAAGATATACACAATTTAAACAGATCAATTTCAAGAGATGAAATAGAAGACACCATCAGAAGCTTACCAACTAAGAAAAGCCCATGACCAGATAGATACACAGCTGAGTTCTACAAGACCTTTAAAGAAGAACTAATACCAATACTCTTCAATTTATTTCAAGAAATAGAAAAAAGGCAGTAATTCCAAATCTTACACAGGGATAGAAGATTTCAATAGTCTTATGTAGTTAAAATAGTTGAATTCATAAGTTATAGTTTTTCTACAAAGAAAATTACTGGCTTATATATGTCACCTGTAATACCAATAATATCAAACTTACATAAAACTTTTACAGAGAACCAAAACCAAGACAAAATAAGATGGAAAAAAACAAATAAAATGAAACAATTCTCAATTCATTTTATGAGTCCACTATAATCTGAAAAAATGTCTGGTAAAGTTATTGCACTAAAGGAAACAGTATTGAAACATCACATGGTACCTCACAGAGATGTAGAAATTCTATGCTTCAGCTAAATTTGAAAATTTAAAAAATACAATAGGAAACATACAAGACAGTATGGAGAGATATCTAGGAAGGGCAGCGGGGTGGGCGGGGAAGGGAGAGGGCAGGGGCTTAGCAAGGATGGTGCACATAGACAAAATCTGAGGGTATTATGTTAAGTAAAATATCACAAAAGATACAAAAAGTGTCTGATTCTCCTTATATTAGGGAGGTAAAGTATTCAAATTATGAAGACAGAAAATAGAATGGTAATCTCCAGGGGATGGGAAGTGGGATGGAGATGGCAAGTTGTTGTTTAATGGGTGATGGGTTTTGGCTTTGCAAGATGAAAAGAGTTCTGGACATGAATGGGAGTGGTTGATCCACAACAATATGAATGTCATTAACAGTACTGAATTGTATAAAAATAATGGATAAGTGGCAAAATTTAATGTTATATGCATTTCACCACAATTTAAGGAAATTTTAAAAATCAATGCTCAGAATTCAATCTCAGTAACAGAAGGAGAAGAATCATTCTTAGTGTTGCAGAACAAATATTTAATGAAATTCAACAACTCTCTATGATAATAAACCTCAGAAAACTAGGATTTGAAGGAACTTTTTAAATGTGATAGACATTATCTAAAATTTACCTCATCTCATACTAATGATAAAATGATTCATTTTCCTTTAGATTTGAAAAAAATGCAAAAATGCAAAAGTGTCTACTATCTCTACTTCTGAAGATCCTAGCCAGTGCAATGAAGGAAAAAAAAAGGTATGAAGATTATAATGGATAAAGTAATAGTGATTTCTATGTGTACATAGGCTATCAATGATAAAGTAAAAACTGAAACATAGAAAGTACAAAAAGTGAACAAAGTATTATAATTTAGACATGAATTTAGCAAGGTAACTGGTTATAAGGCTGGCTTTTAAAAAACATGTACATATATGTACAACTTATACTATGTATATTTTTAAAAATTTCATTTTCTGATTATTGCTAAAATAGTCTTTAAAATATCAAAAACATCAATAAAGGCTAACCAAAAAAAAAAAAAAAAACAACTGAAAATATAGCAAAACTCCTGAAATTGAAACAAAAGCTAAAGCAAAAATTAGTGATATTAAAATATCTACAATAAATTCAACTTCAGCATGTCCATAAACTGAAAGTGTCAATATTGTTAATATGTATTTGGTAATTATTGAGAAAATTATTAGATAGCTAAAGTATTCAAATTATGAAGACAGAAATACCACTCCATGCAGAATAGTTCTTAAAGAAGAGTTTGGGAGAGAGCCTTTGCTGGTCATTTTCATTAGAGCTGCTGATGTGGCCAGGTACTGGGGAGCCTCCAGGGGTAAGCAGTGCCAGCAGTCTTTTCCTACATGGGGTTTAGATCATTGAGAAGATGGTAAGTTTTGTTTAGCATCTGATAGAGCTGAGGGTCTAAATCACGTGTCTTACTTGATTTGAGCCTAGATAGGGGTCAGTGGCCTAGTTCGGTTTCCCAACAAGTGGGGCCTGAAACCTTGGGGCAGTCTTGGTCTGGGAATCCCCAATATTCTCAAATTGTTATTTTTCCTGTCCAGTATATCTTCCTACATTTGTGATAGGGAAAACCCTTTTCTGCCAGGTGACACTTGCTTGGCATTGCAGGGTAAATAGAGGTACCAGGCACAGTGGCAATTCTGTCATCCCTTTTATGTCTGGAGAAGCAGAACCTGGGGGACTAGGAACAGGTGGGGGAACATATTCCTCAGGAGGAGTGGAGCATAGCAGGGAGGGCATGGTGGTCCTGTTGCATAGGTTTGTTCCTCATGGATGCAAAAACCACGAGGGAATGGTTCAGTGCATGTATCCATTCTGTTGCTCCTGGAGGGAGAGATGCATTTCTGAGAGGTTCATAGTGGGAAAGGGCTGTGACTCATTGCCTCAGGACTCAGTAAGACATAAGTCACTACAAAAAGCAGCAGATTCTCCCTAGTAAGTTTACCACACTAGAGTCCAATATGGCTAGAGCAGTCAATTTAGTCATTTGGGGCTGTTGCAGTCAGACCTATGGATAACAGCAAGGCACTTAATCTCATCAATCTAGTCCAGCAGTGTGACATTGTGACTATTGTTCCCACTCATCCCCCATTGAATTCCTGAAGCTTCCAGGGTGGTTTGGCCAGTCAGCCTTCAGGTTTGTGACTGGAGCAGGGCTTTAATTTCCTTGGGTCCTGTGAGCTGGCAGGTTACTGTCTGGGTGTGGCCTCTGGAGTGTGGGTCTGAGTGGGTTTCTGCGGTTGGCCTCAGATGTGCAGGTGGTGGATTTCTCAGTATCTACTGCCTTTTAAAGGGGAGAGTGTTGTACCCACGGGCCTATTCCTGCAACTTTAATGGAGGTGGGAGAGGTTAATGTGACAATATGGGGTCCCCACAGGTGGGTTGAAGTGGCGGCTCCTTCCAGTTTTTAATTCATTCAGAGTCTCTGGGCTGGTGTGGGTGCAGTTGGTTATGGAGTGAGAGGGGAGCCCTCTCCTGAACATCTGTAAATGTCTGGTGGAGAGTCTTTCCTAGGACCTGGAGCTGTTGGGACAGGCTAAGCTCATCTCTCTGTCAGGGACCACTTCTTAGTGTATTTCTTGCAGGTTGGGGGTGTCCCAAACAGGATCTGAAATGGAGAGTACCTTGTGCCTCCAGGTGAACAGCAGTCCTGGAGGAGAGCTTAGGGAGGAATCTACCCATGAAATCCTTGTTTCCTGACAGAGTTTAGCAAGGGTGGTCTTTAGGGTGTGGTTCCTCCATTCGATTTTCCCTGAACCCTGTGGTCAGTAGGTGGCATGTAGCTTCCATTTGATTGCCAATATTGGGTGATTGTCTGGGTAACTTCCAGATGAAGGTGGGCCCATGGTCTGACCTGAAGAACAGGGGCAGGTGATATCTGGGGATTAATTCTTTTAACAGAGCTTTAGTCATTTCTCAGGCCAATTCTGTTTAGGTGGTTACGGCCTCCACCCATCAGGTATCAGTATCCTTTTCTTGGTTTGACTTCCATGAAGTCTACATTGTCTTCAAAAGGTGAAGTCCCAATGGTCTGAACCCCTGATGCTGGGTTGGCCTAGTATAAGGGGAGTGCCCTGCCACTCAGATGCCCTTAACTTATTCAACGTATGCAGTACGCCATGCACTTGTCCCCACAGGAGACATTAATTTCTGAAAGGCTTTGTTTTCCTTTTTAATGTAGAAACTTTGGTGTGTGTGTTTTATTGTGACTGGTGCTGATTCTAAAGCAAGGGCTCCAATCAGAGTCATTGGCGATGCTGGAGGGGCTGCCATCATTGTGGTGTGGAGACCTTACTTTTTTTGTTATTTTTAATTGTGGAAGGTACCACAGTTATGCAGTTGACTTATTTATTAACTGTGTACATATGAAAGGCTGGGGGTGATGGTGTGGCCAGATGAGTCTCACATGAATTGGTGCCTTGTGTTAAATGTTGACTTTGGCTTCCAAACTGAAAAAATGCTACTTTGATTATTTATTAAAAGATTGGAAACTGCTCGGTTAAGTAATATGCAGCTGTTCATTGGTGCTAATATAGACCATAGTTTTTACAATTAGAGTAGGGTAAAAAGTTGACAACCACTTCAAAACACACGTCAGAGGCCTGGGGTGGAGCTCAGGGGCAGAGCATATGTTTAACATGCAGAAGGCCTTGTGGCCCACCATCACTCACACACACACACACACACACACACACACACACACATGCATGCATGCACAAACTCTGTCTCTCTCTCTCTCTCTCTCTCTCTCTCTCTCTCTCTCCCCCCCTTCCCCCTTCTCTCTCACTTCCCAGAAATCAAACATATTCTCACACTTTCATTAGTGTGAGAATGTTTGACTTGCTGCCTATTTAAAGAGGACAAGAATGAGCACCTGTGGACTCTGCTCCACTTGAGAAGGCCATGAAGCCAGGTGCCCTGGACGCCTTCTCTGGGCTTTCTCTAGCCTCTTTCTTCTCCCACATAGAGGTTGTCACTAGCTGGAGACTTGTCCACTCTTGTCCTCACTATTCTTTATAGTCTATGGTAAGAACATGTTTCTTAGTGCTTTATTATTTTTGCTTGGCTTCTTGTTGCTGTTATCACAAATGATTTCTGTGTGCTCTTTAGTTCAGCACTGTTGTTGAGATTTAACTGCTCAATGACATGGAGCTGGACATTACTATTTTTCACTGTTGTATCATATTCCCTGGTATAACTGTAACACACCTGATTTATCTGTTCTCTATGCATTGAATAGAGAGGACTTTTTTAATTTCAAAATAATCCTGGTTTCAGCAAGATGATTGTAGGTTTATGGGCTGCCCTAGATCCTCCGCAATTGAACAATACCCCCCCTTTTTTATTGGTTGTTCAAAATATTACAAATCTCTTGACATATCATATTTCATACATTAGATTCAAGTGGAAACAATACCCTTTCTAAAATTCAAAAGGAAAAGGACCAGGGATATAGCTCAGTGGTAAAGAGTACCCCTGGGTTCAACACCCAGTAACAAAAAAATAAAAAACCAATAAACATAGAACTGTATGGCATTTGCCCTGCTAAATAAACTTCATCCGTCTCTTCCAACATTATGTGACCAAAGAAAAATGAGACTACACTGAGTTGAAAAATGCAGACTGAAAGACCGATCAAGGCTCGTCGTCGGAGAAAATGCCCGTTTATTGAGGAATAGCTCTGCATATTTATAGAGCTGGGGGTGGTTTGACAGTTATGACAGTTTAATGGTTGAATAGTTTGACAGTTGACTGGGGTCCTTTCTGATTGGTGGGAAAGGATCATGTGAGCCAGCAGGGCTAATCTGATTGGTGGGTAAGGATCATGTGAGCCAGCAGGGCTCACCATTGGACAGCTCTTCTTAGGGGATGGGGAAGTTAGTCTTTGGAACCGGGGTGACTCCCAACACAGACTAGGCATATCACAGGGCTAGAATGATGAGGGGTTGCTGGAGGGGAGATGGGAGTGGTTGTGGGTACCAGATTCAGGAAAATGTTCTGGAACTACATAGTGGTGATAGGTGCAGTGTTCTGAGAATGTACTTCATGCCAATAAACTGAATCTTTAACAAATAAATATTTAATTTAAAAAAGCTAATATTAAAAAATATAAGTAAATACATACAATAAAAAGAATTAAAAAATAAATTTCAGGAGAGGCAAGGGCAGCTCTGGCATGGAAATGGGTATAACGGGGAGCTCAGTGGGTTTCGCTGGCTGAGGGGCCACCAGGAGCTGCTGGCCTGGAGCTGACATTTCAGGCGTTTCCAGCTGTAGTGCTCTCCCAGATGGCGGAACGAGGCCAGTTGTCTCCTCAGTAAGTAGAAGTGGCCCTGCATGTGCAAGCAGAGCAAAAGTTGCCAACTATCCATGTTCCTTCCAGGAACAAAATGCTTTCCACTGCCTTCCACATAGCTTTATACACAAACCCAGTCCTTGAGAGTGTCCCCAGAATGCATGCAGAGAATGACAGCTGTGCTTCTCATTGTTTCTGCCCCACCTATGTTTCTGGAAGATGTGTTTTGCATGTCCAGCCCTGTCCCATCCCCATATGCTCACAGCCACCACCGCAGACCTTCTCACATTTGGCCTCTCCCTCCATGGGCTCCGGGTTTTCAATAAAGCCCAGGATGTAGTGGCCTTCATCCTCCAAGTCATGGCCTGTCACATTGACATGGCAATGGATGTTCTGAGCAGGATTATGAAGCTGCTGTAATCCTATGAGTGAGAAGACCACCTCTTTCAAATCTGTTACCCCCACAGGAGGCAGCTTACAGTGAGTCTTGCTTCTCTGACTATGAATCAAAATCTTGCTTCTCTGACTGTGAAATTTCTTCAAAGAAGAGAAAGCACCATTCTGCAGTCATCAGCAAGTCCCTGATGTGAAGTTATTAGTGGAGATTAAGACTTGAGCTCTGGCTGTCAGCCCCAGAACTGAGCAGTGGGTGCCGCAGTCTCTGCATGCATCTCTTTTCTAAAAAGTGATTTTCTCCATCTGTCATATTGGTGCTGCTGATAGAAAGACCCTTCCCTGCTTCATGGGGTTGGAGTGGTTTCCAGAGCTCTATCCTGGTTTTCTTGGACTACGGGTGTTGCCAGGGAAGCCTCAGTATTTTAACTCAATGGCCCAGAGGCCTCAGCTCTCCAGTCCTCAGGGGCAAAGCCTCTCACAAGTTCCTTTGTTAGGAAGAAGTTTGACTGGTTTAAACAATTTGTAACCCCTCAACCCTGCTTACCACCTCCATCTTTCCTCTGAGGAGACTCTTGGGAGCTGTGTGCAGAGGCTGGATCTGGTGCAACACCACGGTGAGGAAGAACAAGGTTGGTGACATCACCATGATCTTCACAGGGTACTTCACCCTCTGCTGTAGCTGAAGCTTCTGGCCTCTGAAGGTACAGCACTGGTGTAAATAAACTTGGCCTGGATACCACTGAAGCCAAAGTGTTGGAGACTTGGGACCTGGGGTGATGCCTGCACAGATGTGGGAGGGACTCAAAGAATCCAGTTACTGAAATCTTAAAAAAAAATTCTTTTCCTTTGCCTACCTTCCACAAAAATACAAATAAAAAATCATATCAGAAAACATTTTATTCTCATTAAAGATCATATATTTATATTTGGAGGAGTGTTGGGGACTGCACCAGGACTTCATGCTCTGTCACTGGGCTACACTCCCATCCCTGAAACTGCCTTTTAAGTTGACAGTTTTCTGTAAAATCTCATTGCATTTCTGTAAATGAAGATTGTTTGTTTGAGCTTTCTTTAAAGAATCTTATCCCATGTGGGGTTTTTCTAATATAGCCTATTATAAAGACAGCTATCCCAATGATTCATTTTTCCCCTATAAAAATGCATTTTAAAAAGAAGATTAAATACATCACACTACATTAATCTATGCAACAGTCTTTTAGGTGTAACTGTAAGAATTTTTCAAATTCAAAAATGGGGGGAAGAACACAGAGATAGGAGATGAGCGTGGTTTAAAATTTTGTTCTAGTGGGTTGGGGATGTGGCTCAAGTGGTAGCACGCTTGCCTGGCAAGCGTGCGGCCCGGGTTCGATCCTCAGCACCACGTACAAACAAGGATGTTGTGTCCGCCGAGAACTGAAAAATAAATGTTAAAAATTCTCTCTCTCTCTTTAAAAAAAAATTTTGTTCTAGTGAAGAGTCAATTTAATTTTAGGGGTGGGAGGTATCTGGATTTTTGATTGACCTTTTCTAAAATAAAATTATGTATTATTAGTTTTCTCAGTATTTCTAGTTGTAATTTTTTTTAATGTTTTGTAGTGCTGGTGATATAATGTGAAGCCTTATGCATTCTAACCAAGCAATCTAGTCAGTGATGGAAAAAATATCTGCTATAAACATAATTACCATGGTCTAAGAATTATTCTCTCAGCTGGTTAAATGATTTGAAAAAAAATCTCATGAATGATCATAAGTTTTGAATAATCTAGGAATAGTCACTAAGGAAGTCTTATAGATAACATTTTGTGAAAGAATCATTAAAACAGGTATTCAATTATTAGAAACAGTTTCCAAATGTTGTATTTACAATAATTGTAATCGTTAGTGCATATTAATTATGTCAAATAATGAGATTCACTATGAGATTTCCATATATGCACATAACATGCTTTGATCACATCCTCCTTCCTTATTATCTTCTCTAACCCCTTCACTGTAACCGTGGTCCTCTTCCCCTTCCCTGAAGGTTCCCATGTTGTCTTCCCCCATGCCCAGAGTCCACATGAGAGAACATCAACCCTTGTCTTTCTGAGTATGACTTCCTTTGACGTATATGATGTGCAGTTCTGCTGCCCCTGATCCGCAGGGGCAGCTGAACTTAAGGTCCCTTGTGTGAATTTGCAAATGAAACACAGATACACACTTTACCTTTAAACAAGCTTCAGGATGGCTCCTCAGCTCTTGGCCTCAAGCTACCCAAGTGGGAGAGGGAGGAAAAGTCAAGAGAGGCTGGCGAGATAGAGAGCACGTTCGGAATTGGGCATTTATTTTGATGACCCTCATTCTTAGAAAGTTCCATCCAAAAAAGGTCAGGAAGGTTACAAAGGACAGGTGGGTATAATTTGACCCTAGGGACTGCAGGGCGACATGCCTACATCTGAAGATGTGTCCTCAACTTCCATGACCGGTGCAGTGTCACAAAATCTAACCAGGCATCTTTTTGGTGAGTCAGCCATGAGTAGCTGCATGGATTGGTGAGCTGTGGCATTACCAAGAGCAGGTGCATGTGGCAGGGAGCACCAAGGCTTGGTGGGCCGGAGCCCTGGGAGAGGCAACTCCTCACTTGCTGCCTCCATCCTTCTAGACTGGGTTGGCAGGGACCTGTGCCTACTGCAGAGGCCTCTTACGGGACCTGGAGTAGAGCAGTTTAGAAAGTAAGTCCCAAGACAGCATAGGATCTCCCAACCCTAATGTGTACACAGGCTCATAGGGGAACTGCTATTCCTAGATGTATTGAGAGTTGGGTGGTGGGTGTAAGAGAGTGAGGTAATAGTCCCAGTAAGTCCAGTAAACATAAACATAATTAATGAGTACGTCCCTTTGGATTATGTATTATCATAATTTGTTTTAGTATGAGCTGAATTAATCATTGTTTTAATGAGACTAGTTGATTATTGATAAGTCGAATAGGTGGATCATTAGAATAGTGGGGAGTGAGATAATGAGGATAACAGTAGGTAATCCTGTTAATGTAGGGGTAATGAAGTAGGCAAAGTTCATTCCTTTTTTTTTTTCCTCAAGAGGTCTTATGTGCAATGAGTTTCATATCTTTTGGTGAGGGGTTAGAGTGGTGTGAATGGTTTGATATTTTAGGTTGAGATAAGATAAATAGGGTGAAAATTATTGAAAAAATGGTAATAAATCATGTTGATGTATCTAGTTGGGGCATTTCATTATGAGGAGATTTAAGCTTCTAATTTTTAACTTAAAAGGTTAATGCTGTAGTTATCTTCGTGATGAATTTATAATATTGATGAAGATCAGTCTTCAATGTGATTCAGTGGAACTAATTCAAGGACAATTGGCATGAAGCTGACATAAGACCCACAGACCTCCGAGCCTTGTCTGTAATGTAATCCTGGTCATGTTGACATTAGGGAAGCTTGGGTAAGTCCACCTGGAATCATATCTGTTTTTAGCCCGTGGGATGGGACTTCTCAAGAGTGAAGAACATCTTGGTGAAATTAACATGTGAACTGGTAATTCTATAGGTAAAACTACTCAATTATCAAATTCTAGAAGTTGTAATTCTCCAGGTTTTAAGTCAGGGGTGGGAATCATATAGGAGTCAAAATTTAAGTCTTCATAATCTGTATATTCATAGCTTCAATATCATTGGTGGCCTGTTGTTTTTCGTTAATTAAGGGTCATTAATTTCATCTATTATATAAAACATTTGCAATAAGGGAATATGGGGACAAGTGCATGAAATACTGCATACATGGCATATGTTAAGGGCGTCTGAGTGCCAGGCCACTCCTCTCATGCTAGGTGTGTGAGTGGCAGGTGGCTTACCCCATAGGCACAGCCCTGGGCATGAGGCCATGTGTTGCAGTCCCTGGACTTGGTCCACGACCCGCTCCTCGCCTCAAGGACAGTTAGCAGAAATTGCATGGGTGGCTGCCTGTAACCTGCTTAGCTGCTGCCTGAGCATATATACATGGTAACTGTATATACATGGAGACCTGCTTGGTCTCCAGAGGTCTTGATTAGGGACTCTGTAGCCACACTCTCCTCTGCCCTGTTCTGTGGACCTCCTCCGCTGGACGAGAGAGAGCTCATGCAAGGGAAGTGTAATTAGGATGAGGATAATAGTAGGTAGAATAGTTCAGATGGTCCCCACTTCTTGAGTACCCATGGTGCCTGTGTGAGTGAGTTTTGTGGTAAGTAGAGGTGAGATAATATAGAGAACTAAGAAGCTCATCAAGAATATGGTTATAAGTGTGTGGTCATGAGAGTTTGATAGTTCTTCTATAATAGGTGATGTAGCATCTTGAAATCCTAGTTCAAATGGGTATGCCATGAGGATATAAAGGATTCTGACCTATACATTAACGTTGACAAAGTTACATAATATTTTTACTAATATCTTAGAAAAGAAAGTCATAATGGTTGTGGGCTGGCTTGAAACTTAGTCATAGGTGATTGGATTCTTCCTTTTCTTGAATTATGTTTTAACATAGGTTGATTCTTCTTCCTTTTTTAAAAATTTTATTTATTTATTTTTTCATGACAATTCTTATTACACATAGAGCACTATTTTTCGTATCTCTGTACAAACAGTATGTTCATGCCAACTTATGGCATTATACATATATTATTTTTTGCATTATAATTCTTAATACACATATATACTGCAATTTTTCATATCTCTGTTTGTATATAAGGTATGTTGGCCCCAAATTCAAATCTTCATCATGTATTTTGTATAAGAATGACCATCACATTCCACCATCCTTGTTAGTCCCCCTCCTCCACCCTTGCCCTCCCACCCCTCTTCCCTTTCTAGAATTAATCTAATCTTCCCATGCTCTCCCTCCCTACCCCACTATGAGCCACCTCCCTTATATCAGAGAAAACATTCAGTATTTGTTTTTTGGGGATTGGCTAACATCCCATAGCATTATTTTCTCCAACACCATCCATTTACCTGCAAATGCCATGATTTTGTTCTGTTTTAGTGCTGCATAATATTCCACTGTGTATAAATGTCACATTTTTTTTTTATCCATTCATCCACTGAGGGACATCTAGGTTGGCTTCACAGTTTAGCTATTGTGAATTGTGCTGCTATAAATATTGATGTGGCTGTGTCTCTGTAGTATGCTGTTTTTAAGTCCTTTGGGTATAGACTGAGGAGTAGGATAGCTGGGTCAAATGGTGGTTCCATTCCCAGATTTCCAAGGAATCTCCATACTGCTTTCCAGATTGGCTGCACCAATTTGCAGTCCCACAAGCAATGTATGAGTGTGCTTTTTCCCCACATCCTTTCCAACACTTGTTGTTGCCTTTCCTCATAAGAGCTGCCATTCTGACTGGAGTGAGATGATGTGTGGTAAGATGAGGGATCCGTGTAGTCACTCCCTGTTAGTTGTTGTCAGTCTACAGTTAGGACTTCTCATTTTGATGTGATGCCTCTCACATTATAACAATTATAATCATTACAGCTGTAAGAGAGAAATGAGCCTATCGAGGATGCAGTATTTCATGTTGATTGTGTGTCTGGGTAGTCAGAGTATTATCGTGGTATGCCTGATCATCCTAGGAAATGTTGTGGGAAAAAAGTTAAATTCACTCCTACAATATAACAGTGAAGTGAATTTTAGCTCATGTAGCATCTAGGGTATAACCAGAGAACAGAGGGTATCAGTGAACACATCTTCCCATTATTGCAAACACAGCCCCATGGGTAGGACATAGTGAAAGTGAGCTACTACATAATATATAGCATGTGATGCAATGTCTAGTGCTGAGTCAGCTAGAACAATTCCTGTGTGGCCTCCTACAGTAAGTAGGCAAACAAAGCCCAGGGCCCTTTAATATTGCCACTGTGTAAAGTTGCCAGTCAGATGAAAACTCTGGTTGGAATAGCCATAATTATGGTTGCTGACGTGAAGTGTGCTCAGGTGTCCACACCCATTCCTATGGTAAATACATGGTGTGCTCATATGATGAATCCTAAAAAGCAAATGGATATTATAGCTCAAACTATTCCCATATATCCAAAAGAATAGAATCAGAATGTATATACTTCTGGATGTCCAAAGAATCAAAATAGGTGTTGATAAAGCATAGGTTCCCCCTCCGGCACGGTTGAAAAATGTTGTATTTAGGTTTGGATCTGTGAGGAAATGGACATTCCTGCTGCAGGAACTGGGAGGGATGGGAGGAGTAGCACGGCTGTAATTATTACTGCTCATACAGATAGTGGAGACTGGAATTATGATACGGCAGGGGGTTTTATGTTCATAATGGTAGTAATATGATTAATTGCCCCTAGGATGAATGAAACACCTGCCCAGTGGTGTGAGAAAATAGTGAGATCTACAGAGGTTCCTGCGTGTGCAAGATTCCCAGCTAGTGGGGGATATACTGCTCAACTGGTTCCTGTGCCTGCTTCAACTATAGAGGAGGTGAGAGGAGAAGAAATGATGGAGGTAGGAGTCAGAAGCTTATATTATTTATTCGAGGAAATGCTATATCAGGGCTACAATCATAAGGGGAACTAGTCAGTTTCTGAACCTACCAATCATAATAGGAATAAGTATAAAGAAAATTATTATGGACACATGTGCAGTTACAATTATATTATAAATTTGATTATCCCTTAGGGTTGACCTAGTTCAGCTCTAATCAATAGACTAAGTGCTGTTCCTCCTATACCAGCTTAGGTGTCAAATAGGAGGTTAAGTGTTCCGATGTAAGGTTTATGAACATAGGTAGGAGGTAAAATGGCTGAGCAGGCATTAGACTGTAAATCTAAAGTCTGCACATTCCGCTGCAGTTGTCTTCATGGAGCTGCTGAAGTTCTGGGGTTGGGGGTGGGGGCAAGTGAGAGGAGGAAGGAAGCAGCTGCCAGGAGGGCATAGCAGCTCAGGAGGAGGCCTGATTCCTGTAAGTGTCATTGGGGCGGATCCCAGAGGCCGGCGGGAATGAGTCAGGGCCGACCAAGGTGGACAAGCAGAAATTAGACAACCAAGGGTTCAAGAATTTCAAGAACAAAGGCGGTGACTTAGAGACTATGAGAAGACAGCGAAAGGAAGTTGTTGATGAATAAGGAAGAATAAAAGAGATGAACGTTTCTTAAAGAGAAGAAATGTACCACGTGAAGATATCTGTGAAGACTCTGATATGGATGGTGGTTGTAGAGTGCAAGATACCTCTCTAGAAGCTATCGTTCAGAATGCTTCAAGTGATAACCAAGGAATTCAATTAAGTGCAGTACAAGCTGCTAGGAAGCTTTTGTCCAGTGATAGAAATCCACCAATTGATGACTTAATAAAATCTGGAATATTGCCTATTTTAGTCCATTGTCTTGAAAGAGATGACAATCCTTCTTTACAGTTTGAAGCTGCATGGGCTTTGACAAATATTGCATCTAGAACCTCTGAACAAACTCAAGCAGTGGTTCAGTCCAGTGCTGTGCCACTTTTTCTGAGGCTTCTTCATTCACCTCATCAGAATGTCTGTGAGCAGGCAGTGTGGGCATTGGAAAAATATCATAAGTGACGGTCCACAGTGTAGAGATTATGTCATAAGTCTTGGAGTTGTGAAACCTTTACTTTCAATCATAAGTCCATGTATTCCTATAACATTCTTAAGAAATGTTACTTGGGTTATGGTCAACTTATGTCGTCACAAAGACCCACCACCACCAATGGAAACCATTCAGGAGATTCTTCCAGCCCTTTGTGTTTTAGTACATCACACAGATGTAAATATATCAGTAGATACGATCTGGGCCCTCTCTTACCTTACTGATGCTGGAAATGAACAGATACAGATGGTAACAGAGTCTGGAATAGTTCCTCATTTGGTTCCTCTACTCAGCCACCAGGAAGTTAAAGTTCAGACAGCTGCACTTAGAGCAGTGGGCAACATTGTTACTGGAACTGATGAACAAACACAAATAGTTTTGAACTGTGATGCCTTCTCACACTTCCCAGCACTCCTGACACATCCCAAAGAGAAAATTAATAAATAAGCAGTGTGGTTCCTCTCTAACATCACTGCAGGAAATCAACAGCAGGTACAGGCAGTAATTGATGCCAATCTTGTACCAATGATAATATACCTTTTGGATAAGGGGGATTTTGGCACTCAGAAAGAAGCTGCTTGGGCCATAAGTAACTTAACAATTGGGGGAAGGAAAGATCAAGTGGTCTACCTTATTCAACAAAATGTTATCCCACAATGCAGCACTCAGGTATATATATATATATATATATATATATATATATATATATATATATATATATTTTTTTTTTTAATCCATTAGCTTGGCTCTTGGGATCTGCTTCTGCATTAAATCGGGAAAGAAAATGTGAAAATTTCATCTTGGAATCACAGGAAACACCCAAATGAGGTCAAGATGGCGAGTGGGTGCAAGAGAATAAGTGGCAAAACGTAATGAAAAATTTACATGGATGCTTATTTAGGTTGTTCAAAGTAAAAAGGGCTATGGGTCACAGATCTTCAGTGCCTGAGAAGGAACATGACTTACTCTGTATCAATTGAGGGGAAAGTGAAATACTGTCATCTTCAAGCCTTGTAAGCATAAAAGAGAATAGAGTGCCCATTATAAGTCAAGGAAAATGAGCCCAGGCTTTGCTATAAAGCAATGTGTGAATGGACAATGTTGAATGAATGTCTGGCTTGGTGATAGAGGGACAGGTTCATCTTTCAAATCTAGGGCTCTTCACTCATGAAGCAGATTCCTAGTCCTGGAGTGACTGTGTATGAGAGTGTGGTTGTGCTGCTGTATGTGAATGCATGCAAGCTTGATTTGCCTTCAGGGGGCTGATAACAAACATAGTAAATCATCAAAGTGAGATCATAAGTGTTAATGTACACTGGACATGAAAACAAAGACTGGTTTAGCAGCAGACGTTGGTTTATTCTGCCGCCTGTGTTTTCTATTTCCCCTCTCCCCCAAAACCCCGACTCCCATTTTTTTGTTTTGTTCATCCCGCCCACCCATTTTTATTTACTTTACCTAGTATGGCTCTTTTAGTTGCTTCTCAAGTCAGAAAACTTTTCAGGAAGGTTTCCCTGTGCATTTGCACCAGATGAATTGTTTGATGCTATGAAAAGCTTTCCATATCATCAAAACTAATTTGTGTAGATAGATTTTTGCATGTAAAAAATAATAAATTTGCCTCAAAATAGACTGTTGCAGTACACAAGTTACCATAATAGTATAAAACAATGTGCTTAAAAGGCCATTCTTTTCATTTTCAGAGATAACATAAAGACCTTTGTATGAGGTTAATCTACAGCATAGTTCATCTTTAGATTTTGTTGAGTCCTATAAAGAAGAAGAAGAAAAAAGTTTCAGTTGTGATAGAATACCTTGCTGTGTTTAAATGTTACTTGTTTCCAAATTTTGTTTTCTATGAAAATGATATGGAAACTTCTAAAATGGAATTTGGTGCATATGTACTGCTGAATAAAGACCAATGAAGAGGAAAAAAAAAATCTAAGTCAGAAGTTGAGCCCTCTTTTACCAAGTCCTGAGATGAATTATCATATTGAATTGCAAGTTCAAAGGAGCAGCTTCAACTCTGCTGGGGCTTCTCCCACCTTTTTTTCTGAAGCCAGTTGAGTTAGGCATCAAGCTTTTAAGTAGATTTTTATGGGTTAAAATCCCATTAGTTTAGAGAAATGGGTTAATGAAGGGCTTAGCTTAATAAAAGTAATTGATTTGCACTGAGTTGATATAAGATAAAGTCTTGCAGTCCTTATGGCAGGAATTAAGTATACTTAGAGTTTGAAGGCTCTTGTTCTAAGTTTAACCTAAATTGCTAGCTTAAGATTGATAATAGGGATGTAAGGGGGAGGGAGAGGATAGATATAATTATAGGATCCATATAAAGGGGTTTGTTTTTGTACTTTCGAATTGTCATTTTATTTTAATATTATTGGAGGGCGGAAATAATATTAGGAATGTTGAGTAGATAAATTATATGTAGAAGTATAGGTTTAGCAGAGCTGTTATTGCTCTTTATGGGTATAATAAAGTTATTATTTGATACAAGTTCCTTAATAATAACTCATTTTGGGGCGAACCCAGCTAATAGAGGAAGTCCACCTAGGGATATAAGTACAATAAGAATTATTGAAATCAGTAGAGGAAATTTATTTCATATATTGGAGAGTGACAGGGTGGTGGATTTTTTTATTGTAATGGAATAACATGAATATGTTTATAAGCATAATATAAGTAATTAGATTAAACATATTTAGTGTGGCGTTGAATGTGATGATTGCTATTATTCAGCCTATGTGAGTGACTGATGAGTGTGCTAGGATGTTTTTGTAGTTGGGTGTGGTTTACCTCGTCCTCATCCTCCTAATATAAGGATAATATCGCTTTTGTTATTACTAAGGAAAAGTTGATTGAGGGAGCAATTTGAAACATTCTGGAAATTGGGACAATATTTTGTCACGTCAGTAGAATTAATCCTGAATGTATGTGTTTTTTCCACAGTTTACAAAATAAATTATAAAATAAGAAAATTTTAGTTAGTAAAGGTCTTGGAACATGGACTTGATCCTGAAAGCTCTGTAGTTTTAGAGTTGACCCCGAGTGTTTGGTTTTAGCATAAGCCCATTCTTCATAAAAGCTTTGCACCCTGCAACAGTATCTCCTTGTCATCATGTTCAAAGAGCCACACATCTTCTGAGCTCTGTATTTTGTAGTTGAATTGTGAGGATTTAGCAACACAGGTGTCATCACTTTCCTTCTTTTGAGAGCCTGCTCCCTTTACCTCCATGTGCAGTCAGCTTGATGGGAGCCTCGAGAAGCCAGGAGACATGGAAATCAGGGGCTGCCTGCAGCTCAGATGTTTGTAAAGAGAGGGGTTTATGTATATGAAATCATGTCATCTGCAGACAGGGGTAATTAGATCTCCTTCTAACTAGTTACACATGACAGCAGAATGCATTTTGATTCATTGTACACAAATGAAGCACAGCATTGCATTTCTCTGGTTGTCCATGAAGTAGAATCACACCATTTGTGCAGTACACCATTCGTGCACTTGTACATGTACCTAGGATAATGATATCCATCTCATTCCACTATCTTTTCTACCCCATGCCCCTTCCCATCCCCTCACTATCCTCTGCCCAATCCAAAGTTCCTCAGTTCTTCCCATGCCCACCCCCCACCGTTATGGATCAGCATTCACATATCAGAGAAAACATTTACCCTTTGGTTTTGGGGGATTGGCTTATGTCACTTAACATGAAATTCTTCAGCTTCATCCATTTACTTGCAAATGTATGGCCAGTACCTCTAATAGTGTATTGAACAAGAGTTTTGTCTTGTTCCTGATCTTTTTTAAAAATATTTTTTAGTTGTAGTTAGACACAATATCTTTATTTTATTTATTTATCTTTATGTGGTGCTGAGGATCGAACCCAGGGCCTTGCACATGCTAGGCCAGCACTCTACCACTGAGCCACAACTCCAGCCCTTGTTCCTGATCTTACAGGGAATGGTTTTCCCTCTTCACCTTTCAGTTTGATGTTGTTTTGGGTTTGTCATCCATTGCCTTTATTTGGTTGAGACACATTTCTCTTACTTCTAATTTTTGAGGGTTTTTCATTATAAAGGGAAATAGAATTTTACCAAATGGTCATTCTCTAATGATTTAAATGGGAATTGTGATTTTTAGTTTTGATGCCTTTAATTTTTTTTTTTTTTTTTTTTTTTTTTGGTGGACACAATATCTTTATTTTATTTTTATGTGGTATAGCCTGTTAGGAAGTCCAGCAAGAAGACTGTTGTCCCTTCAAAGCCTAAGGCAAAAAAGAAAGGGAGGAGAAAAACTGGTGCATTTTCCTGAAACAAAATACAGGCCTACACCAGCCCTCAGAACCTACATCTCCTCAGGTTCCAGGCCTCAGGCACAGGAGACATCTGGGCTCCTTGCCCTCCCCTTAGCTCCAAACAAGGGCAGCGGTGTATATGTGGGTGGAAGAGAAGGGATCATGAGACACAGCCATTAGCACCTGAACCACATCTCTTCCTAAACCAGTAATGCCAAGAGCAGTAAGAAATAAGTGAGTGAGGGGTTGTACTTCTGTCACATTAAATAGGAGACAGTGAGGGTGGGGAAAGGTGTTTTCACATCAGGACATCTATCACTCAGGCCAAAGGGAGGGGTTATGGCCAGCACAGCTTCACATGCTTTCCCTCTCTTCTTTTACCCTGCTTCCGCTCAGGCTTTTTGGGGTTTCGGGACGACTCTTGGCTTTGCACAGAGGGTATATAGGTGCATTCCGGTGAATTTGCTGATGACAAGCAGGCCTTCATAGGTGGACCGCTGCGGGTGCCCAGAGATCTCCTGGCGGCAGCTACCTCCCTCTGAGTAGCTCCGTGGTAACTGGGGCTGACAAGCGGAGACCGCCTTCCAATCAGCGTCCTCCTGCCTGCTGTTCCCTGTGATGTCTCATTTGCCCTCCCACGGGTTCCTGGAGGTTTTTTCCCTGGCAGCTGCAACCGCTTGCTGCAGCCACAGTAGATACCTCTGCCCCGGACCACGTGACCAGGAGATCACCTGGTGACGCGGTCCCTACAGCTGCGCCACCTCCGGAGCCATAGCCGCCTGCGCTGCTGCCGCTGCTGGCGAGCTGCCTGCTGTGGGGGAGACTCCAGGTTTGGTACCACGTGGCTGCACCCATTTTGGGACACCAAGCAGGGCCTGAGGCCCAGGTGCCGGCATGTTTACCACCACAAGAGCCTCAGGTGTCTATTTTGTCGATATCCCTGAGGCACAGGTGGTTTCAGAGGTGGATGACCCTTGCACATTATGTGTATTCCAGGCTCCCTCACTGAGGAGCCTGGTGGAGACTCTAGAGACAGCCTTAGTCTCTGACAGCCTCTCTTCCGGGTCTACCATCTCCAGTTTCTCCACCCAACAGGAGACAGAAGCAGTGTTGGGAAGGTAAGCCCACCCAGGGTGACAGGGTCCTGTATAGCTCTGAGTCCAGGAACTGGCCCTGTGGCTCTCTGAGCCTCAGCCTGCTCCTCTGAACTGTAGGGTGCCAAGAACACTGACCTCATGGTAGGAAAGGCCAGGCCTCTCATACTGCTGCCCCCTTCCCTCCTGGGTGGTCTCCTCACTCCCTCACTTGCCTCACTATCCACTTGGTAATGTCCACAGCCAGGTCATTGTCACAGGCCCTGACATGGAGGACCAAGGATACCAGGTCCCAGCCCTGACAGAAAACCCAGAGCTCATGGAGGAAGAGGCCAAAGGTGAGGAGGATTGAGGTGGGGGTATGAGTATGTAGGAATGGGATGGGGCTTGAGATGCAGAGCATTCCTTCCAGAAATTGGGGCAGGGCAGGCACAATGAGAAGCAGAGCTGTCACTGCATGCATTCTGGGGACACTGCCAGGGTTGGGCTTGTGTGTGGAACTGTGTGAAAGGCAGTGGGAAATATTTTTTTGCTGGAAGGTGTAAAGCCAGATTTATGGGACCCCAATAGACCTCCAGGAGCTGAATCTGACGCAGTCACTCAAGAGTCTTTTTTGCAAGCTCGAGCCTGGATTCACAACTGTTTCTGACGAAGCAGTCCCAAGGAGTGAGTCCCGACCTTTAGTTCAATGAGGATTTATAGGTTTTTTGGGGGTACTATATGCTTCACAACATCACACAGCAAATCATTTCATACCTCAGGAAAATCAAACAACTTTTAACATTGATTAGCACATTCACTGGTGGGAACGAGTTGGGTAAGGGTGTTTGGTTAGTTCAAGTGGTGGATACATTTGAACTGATTGGTTTTGGCCACAATGGGTGTATGCACTAAGCTTGCAGGGTTACCTAATCATGTTCTCAATCACCTAAACGACTGGGAGGGTCACCTGGCATTTCAGATATTTTCCCTTTCTCACTCTGATTGTTGTTACTATGGTCCCACATCATGTCTTTGGGTCTTGCATTGCTAAGTCAAGGTTATCTGCTCACTGCAGTTAGGGTATCTGGTTCCACAGGCCTTTCCTGGAATTTAGGAACGCTGGGTCATCCCCACTTGGACAGGCCTTGCTCTGAAGTAGAGGCTGGTTTTTTAAAAAAATGGAGTCACATCAGTTTCTCAGAAGGAACGTGGACAGTTTCTTGACCTTTACTCCTCTTGCAGCTGCGGGGCCACCTCCGGTGCTTGGGGACGCTCCAGCTCAAATTCCACCACCTCCACCACCTGAGATCGAGCTGGAACTGGAAAGGCCTGTAATGGCAGATCCTGGCCAAGAACTCCTGCTGAACCCTGAGGCAGTGCCTCTTACTGAGACCAACCCAGAGCCTCCATTCCTCGCCCCTAATTTTCTTTTTTTCGTTTTGTTTATTTTAATGTTTTATATTTTATGTATAGTTTGCTTGCTTTAAAATCAAACATTATACTTGTTTGTGAAAAGATCCAGGTTATTGGCATTAAGTGCATTCTCTAAACTGTTCACTAGTCACCACTATGTCATTCCACTGGCCCTTTGGGGAACATTTCAGATTCAAATTATAGCATTCACTGTTCTGATTGTGGTGATGATCTTACAGGTGTGAACACTGTGAATACTTGCCAAGTTGTAGGCTTTAAGTGTGTGCAGTGCTTTGTGTGGCGATCTGCTCATTCAGGTGTGTTTACACAAGGAATAAATAAAAAACTCTCAAATGAAAAGCTTTACAAGAGGAAGAGGAGGAATTGTATAAGATGCTGGCAATCTGGGCCCTCTTCCATGTCCAGGTCCAAGACTGGGAAGAGGGATGGACACTGCTGGGCCCTCAGCAGTTTCAGCTCCCTCCCCATGTGTGTCATCCTCAATGAAAAGGAGCACAGTGAGACACTGGGCAGGCCCACCTGTCCATCCAGTCACCGCTAGGCCTTCTGGAAAGCACCTGTCCAGCTCAGCACCGCTGGCTCTCCTTCATAAGCATTGCCCAATAAATCTTATGTAAAGATATGAACTTTAGGGGCTGGGGCTGTAGCTCAGTGGTAGAGCACTTGCCTAGCATACATGAGGCACTGGGTTGGATCCTCAGCATCACATATAAATAAATAAAATAAAAGCTTTCTGTCCATCTACAACTACAATTTTTTTAATTATTAAAAAAAGATGAACTTTATATCTCATACCCCATCTCCAGGTATCTTCTTGGGTGTCTCAGCAAACTATCCTGCTGCCCTAACACAACAGGGCCTCCCAGAACTTCAGATCCCTCTTCACCAGAGTGTGTGCTCTGAGACATTCTGTAAAATACATGTGTTTGGGGACCTGTGCTTTTATAACAAAGCCTAACATGACTTATCACAGCAAAGGAAAGTGCACTGCAGCCCCAGAGGCCAGCTGTGGTGCTCCAGGTGGTATTAGTACTGATGACATTTCCACCTCTCTTCCTTATCCGTAAAGGTGGACTGTGTTAGCCTGGGTCCTGGTGATGCAGAACACAGCAGAGGCTGCACGTGGCCACCCATCTTCAAGCTCTCACAGCAAGTGTGGAGCCTGAATGACTGCCTGAATTAGTCAGTTTTCTGTTGCTCTAATATAATATGTGATTACTGTCAATCTCACATGCACAAGTCCCTGAATTCATTCCCCAGCACTACCATGCGAGGATGAATGGTATAATCTGTTTAGCTCATAGTTTGGGAGGCTGAGAGCCCAAGATTGGACAGCTCCATCTGTCTGGCCTCTCGTGAAGTCCTCCTGGCAGGCAGCATTGCAGAGGTCAGAGCATATTGCAGATGAGATCACAAGACAAGATAGGAAGCTGCCAGCGCTTGAGATGTGGCTCAAGTGGTAGCGCGCTCTCCTACAATGCGTGAGGCACTGGGTTTGATTCTCAGCACCACATTAAAAAAAAAAAAAAGATATTATGTCCACCTAAAACTCAAAAAATAAATATTAAAAAAATAGGAAGCTGCCAGAGCTAGCTATATATATTTTTAGTTATACATGAACACAATATCATTTTTGTGTGTGTGTGTGTGTGTGTGATGCTGAGGATGGAACCTAGGGTCTCACACATGCGAGGCAAGCACTCTACCGCTGAGCCACAACCCCAGCCCAGGCTTGCTATTTTTATAAGAACCTGTTCTCTGGAAACTAATGAGTCTCCCACAATACCTACATTAATCTATACCCCCAATAACCTAACCACCTTCTATAATGTGCCAACTCTTAAAGATCCCAGCACATCTCAATGATCACCATGCTGTGGGCCAAGATTCCAGCACAGAAACTTTTGGTGAGGATGGGCAGAGGAATGAAGCTGCCTCACCAGTCTACTAAAAGACTGTGGCACTGATAAACCAATTTACCCCAACAGTTTTGTTTCTAAGTTTTCTTTGAAACATACAGGAAAAAAAAAGCAAAGCTACAAAAAATGTTTTCTTTTTCAAATCCCAGCAGAACAGTGTGGAGAAACACTCTTGGAAGCTCCGTTTTTCTTGAGTTCCATGTCCCATCTCCAGCGCTGACCAGGTTCCTGGGAGCAATAATGACACATAGAACTGTAGTCAGGCCCAGAACCAGGGGTACAGGGCAGGAAGAGGTCTCGGGGCGACCTGGGGCTCCCAGCCTGCTGCCAGTTTCCCTCATGCAGCCTCAGGCAGGCAGAGGAGGGGCTTCTGCCCAAACCAGCTGCAGCCCCTCATGCCTGAACCACAGGGAGGACAGGACAGGAGCCTGTGGGCAGAGAAGCCTGCTCTCTACAGGCACTGCAGATGCAGGTCACTGCTATGGTGACAGCCGGGAAATTGCATAGGCACCTTGTCTCCTTCAAGCCCACTAACTAGGATCCTGGGAATTCAGTAAACCTGCCCTTTGATGATCCACAGGCAAAGAACTGAGATCACTACATATGAACCTGTACTCTCTATTATGGCACGTTATTTGGATGGAGGACTTCTTATAATACACCGCTTTACTACCCTGAAATTCATTTCCAAATAAAGAATGGTCACCTGGTCAGTAGATTTCCAAAATACCCATAAATTTTACACAAACATAGTACCAATGAGCTAATAAAATCTATGAAATGTTAGAACAATGTTTGGGATCACTCAAGCCAGTTTTCTTCTCAAAACTCAAATATGGTCAGTGTTGGGAGTTCAAGTGTGAACTCAGCAGGGGAAGAGGCAGGGAGGAACTGGACCAGACCCTGCCCTGCAAGCTGGTGGAGCAGACGCAAACACCTCTGCACACAGGGAGGTGAGGATTGTAGAAATCAGCACAGGGCATCACAGGACAGCAGAAAGGGACCTAATTTGGACTGAGAGAGGGAAAAATTCAAGGACAATTTCACTGAGGAAAGGACACAAAGTGAGCCTGGAAGGAGGATTGGAAATATGTCCACCCTACAAGGAGAAGATGAGGACACATAGAAGGGTGATGGTTAATTTTAGTGTCTGTGTGGCTGGATGAAGGAATACCTAGAGAAGTGGGAAAGCGTATCTGTGGGTATGTGTCCCTGAGGACGTTTCCAGAGGAGATGGCCTGTGAGTCAAAGTGGAAGAGGTGGGGAAGTCCATCCTCCATGTGGGTAGGCACCTGGCAATTGACTGGAGAAGTTCCACCCTCCACGTGGAACCATGCAATTGACTGGGGGCCCAGACAGAGCAGAAACAGAAAAAAGGGTTTTTGTCTCTCTGCTGGAGCCGAACACTCTCCTCCCGCAGCCTTGGACATCAGAACTCTCTGGCTTTGGGATCCCAGGACTTACACCAGCAGCACCGTAGGCTCTCGGGCCTTCACCTCAGACTGAGAATTACATCACTGGCTTCCTGGTTTTAAGACCTTTGGACTTGGACTGAGCCACACTACCAGCATCCCAGGGTCTCCAGCCCAAAGACAGCTTGTTGCAGGACACTGTGCCTCCAAAAATCACATGAGCCAATTCACCAAAAATCTCTCTCTCTCTCTCTCTCTTTTTTCCCCTCTGTCTGTCTATCTATCTATCTATCTATCTATTCATCCAGCCATACCATGAGTTCTGTCTCTGATTTATTACAAAAAGAAATAGCCTCAGGGTGAGGATGTGGCTCAGTGGTTAAGTACCCTCTGGTACCAAAAAAAAAAAAAAGAAGAAGAAGAAGAAGAAAGACAGAGCCTGAGACAAACTTAAAACACTCTGGATGCTCTTATGACAAACAAATGAAGTTACTATTAGGGAACCAGCAGGCTAAGGGCCCCCTGTATGCCATTAAAAGTTCATTTTTTTTTTTTACATTTTTGTTGTAGATGGACACAATAAATTTAATTTATTTATATATTTTACAGTTTTAGTTGTAGATGGACACAATACATTTTATTTATTATATGTGGTGCTGAGGATCAAACCCAGGGCTTCACATGGCTAGGAAAGCACTCTACCACTGAGACACAACCCCAGACATTGTTAACTTAACCACCATATTTCAGGCAACAGGCAAAGGCACCTTAATGACTGACGCTAATTAAAACATACAGTGGAGGCTCACCTCGCTGCTTTACATTCTCAGGAAAATGGTGTCCTCCTCCTCAGAATAAAGAACTCAGCTGTAGGGGCTGGGATGTGGCTCAGTGGTAGAGTGCTCGCATAGCACACATGAGGCATTGGGTTCAAACCTCAGCACCACATAAAAATGAAATAAAAATATTGTGTCCACTTACAACATAAAAAAAAATAAATATTAAAAAAAAGAACTCAGCTGTAGATGAGCCAGGACCTCAGGGGGAAAAGCAATATGGTCAATTGCTGAGAAAGAAAGGAAGGACAGTAGCAACCCTGTTTATAAATTAACTCCACAGGCTATAATCCCAGATGCACAGGAAGATAACAAGTTCAAAGTTAGCCTCAGCAACTCAGAAATTTCTGTCTCAAAATAAAATACAAAAAAGGCAGGGAATGTGGTTCAGTGTTAAACACCCCTGGGTTAAAACCCCAGTACCTAAATAAATAAATAACTTCTACAGGTACAGAAACATGGGCATTTATGGTCATGGAAGTGATTTAAAATACCCCATTTCTTTTCAGCACTACAGAAACCAGCCAAAAATCCTTTCATGAAAAAGCAAGAAAATGAAAGCGCATTAGGGCAGTTCCATCTACCCAGGCACCCCAGAGTCGGAACAGTTACAAAGTTTCCCTGAGATTCTTGCACAGGAACCCCATTTTTACAAATCTTTTCACCGCACTCCAACCCTTACCAAATTCTTGTCCTCAGCTTGTGCCAAAATTAATCTCCTTTGCTTTAGGTGAGGTCACAGGCTCTGGGATTTCCTCAAAGAGCAATAGAGGGTCAGGCACCTGTGTGAATGTCACACACCTGTGTGGAGGCCTGTTGGAATAACTTTCAGTTTACAGCTAGCAGCTAGCAGCTATGAGTGGTTGGGAGTGCTTGAAGAATCTACACTCAATAGGTCTGATAGGAATGCCTGCAGGATGGGATGCTCTGCTGTAGGGAGCCATTAGTGAAACCTCATCCTTAGCACTTGTAGTTAGCATTGCCAAGCTGCCAGGCCAGTAAACTGAAAGCCAGGTGCTTCAGACATGGAACTCCTAACTTAGAAACCCCCTCCCCTAGGGACAAAGACACCTTCCTGATGATAGCAATATTTAGAGCATCCTCATAGTGCGGTTACATTAGGCATAAGATGATTGGCTTATAGATGTTAAGGTTCTTGTGTGTGATTGAGGGGCATGCCCCACTGGAACACTATAACAATTGTATGCATTCCAAAAATAAACGGAGCTACTGGATGATGACCTGGGGTGGGTCTCCAGCCAGTTCTCTCACCAGCTCCTGGAGTCTGTGTGTTGGTTCCGCGTCTCTACCCACCCCCCATGCCCCACAACAAGGTAGTGGAGCGACTAATTGACTACATCAGTGACCAGAACCACAGCAATTTGGTGCCACAATGTGTTTGCTCACACCCTCGAACCTTGGGACTGACCATCCCATTGATTTCAGGTAGTAGACCCCGTTTGTGTTCTGTGTGCTGTCGGTTCCTTGAAGGTGAGCAAGGAACCCCCTCCTCTACCCCCTTTCCTTGTCCTTGTCATACCGTTGGTACCCCAAGTTGAGGCCCACACCATCATAAGCTTTGGTGTCACCTTATGATCCTGATTCACCTGACGAATTCACATAAGGCATAAGGGACTGACCAGAATTTGGAACCTTGGTTTTCTCTGTTAAAGGGCACATGGCCTTGATCTAACAAGTCAAGGAAGTCCCCCACTAAGCACAAGACATTGGACCCTAAACACATCTTTTGTTTGTCTTAGTCAGGGCCCTCCATATCAACGTCTTGGGCCCCTATATTAGGCATCTTGTCAAGTCAAAGACATTGCTTTAAGAACTCTTAAAAAAAAATGAGGAATTGTTCAGAAAAATGATCCAAGGCCCCCATGAATGGTTTCCTGACTTCTTATCTAGAGTAATCCAGGCACTTGGGAAGCTCTTTCAACCTGGCCCTACTCAAGGCTCATTAGTTAAACAATTGGCATGGGAAGGAGCCACTGCAGGAGCTGGGGCTGCAATGCCCCAGTATGCAGTGAATCCCTTTTGAAATGGATCTTTGCTACAAAGGAAATAGCCCCCTCTTCAGGGCCCATTCAGGCATTAACAGCTGCCTTTAACAAACTATCAGTTAACAAAAATGATGGGTCTTCCCAACTAAGATCTGATCCCATTTGCTAGGGCTGTAATCAGCCAGGCCACATTGAGCATTACTGTCCTAAGAATGCCAGCCTCCCTGGCCCCAAGACACCCTGCCCTAGATGCAAAAAAATGTCATCTCCCATCCACTTAAATGTTTTAAAATTACAGATGTTCCCATGTCTGTTAAAATTGACAAAAGGCCAACCTATACTAACAAGACATTTCAAGCAATTTGCAATGGTTGGCATATACATTACTTAACTGGGATTCCCTATAGCCCTTAGACTCAAGGCATTATAGAAAGAGCACACAAGAAACTATACCAACTCCCCTAATGATGTCTTGAAAAGAATCTTTTCTGATTTAAATTTTCTTTCAATTTCAAAATTTTCTATGAAAATAGCAGCATAAACATTGGGCCCCCCTCTCAGAGTCCTCCCATCTATCTATGGTCCCATGAAAGGATCCCATAACAAGTGCATGGGATAGTCTGGGGCTCCTCTTAACCATGGGAGGAGGGTTTACATGTGTTAACAGGAGTCTCACCCCATTTGGGTACCAGCAAGAAATGTCAGACCAGCCACCAACAGCCAGGCCTCAGAAACCAAGCAAAAGGAGAAGAAGAGATCATTATGACCTCCCCACTGGAGGGCTCACAAGATAACCTGGGGTGATATCAAAGCCCTATCAGATCAAGCTCAGACCATGTCACCTGCTGGAGACCAGAGCCCTGGTACTGTCTTCTTGCTTATGTGTGCATTTATAACCTGCAACTCACAGGTAAGTGCACAACAGGTAAGTATGGAGTATGAAAGGCCTCTGCCTAACGGCCTGATAACTCAAGGCCCTATGCTGGCCTGTCCAAGCAAAACGGACACACTTCAAAGTATGTCCCATGAGGGAAAAATTGCTTTGCACATAGCTATCACTCATGAATGGCTGTCTGCGGGACAGTTCTCCTCTAGCAGAGAGCCTCTAGCACCTTCTAGTGGCAAAAACCCTTCAGTGAGCAAAAGACTCATTCCACTGCAATTAAAAAACCTTTAGAGCAATTAATTAATTAATCATGATCAGGATGTTGTACATACTCTCTCTCAAATCTTGCAGAATGCATTCCAAGGACAAAAGGACACCAGGAGCCTCCTGGATCCATATCATCATAAGGCTCTTGGTCCTCACAGCCACAATTGCAACTGTGACTCTTGCCGCTCCCCTGCACCTGACCAGAAGAACCACATCCAACGGATTGGAAACAACTTATGCTGTTTCTGGGACTTTAATTGGACTTTCCCTTCCTTTGCATCAATGCAGAAAAGGACCCCCTTTATGCTATTGTGCATCATTCTGTCATTTAGCCCTTAAGTACATGCTTGGTGGGTGGGGGCTCCATCTCCTGGGATTCTTTTACCTGTTGGTTTGGATGATACTCTATTGCCTTTCTTGTTTGCTACTAATATTTCCACACGATGCCCAGTTACATCTGACCCAATAGCAAGGCACCCTTGGAATATGTCACTCTCATTTGATCATTCATGGGCCTTTACTATATTAAGGGATGTGTCTAGGGCACAGAGGTTGTGTCAGTCTACAATTTGCCTTCACAATGATATTCTCTGGGATCCAGGAATAGGAGGCATTATAGGTTTTCAGTCACTCTCCTTAGAAGGAGAAGCAAAAGTAGTCTCTGTCAGTGATCTGCCTAGTGGCATGACCATGCCCCCTCATGCTAAAGACTCATATTATTGGCCCCAACCCTTTCTGCAGAGATGTCCACAGAGAAAATTTAAGGACATTAATGAAGATATACCTCGAAGAGCTATACCTTGGAGAGATTGTCTCTCCCTTTCCAGACCTATTTCATTTCTGATGAGCTTATTAGTTGGTCCAGACCCTATACAAAAGGATAATAGAATTTTTAACAGAAACAAATACATTAACATTTAAATATCATACAGATTAGATAACAAATGCTCAAAATACAAAAGAAAGACAGTCAGGAGACTTTTTGCAATTAGGCAAACAATTGTTATGTGGCTCTTACAAATGTACAGATATCAGTCCTATTGTCACCATGGATGCCATTTGGTTTAATGGCTTACCAAAAAAAAAGTGACATTATTCTCAATCCTGGATGTCTATGGAAATATCGCAAAAGACCAGGACTACCCATATTCAGATTTTTATGTTTAAATGATATAAATTTCTGTCTTGCTTAAGCCACTTCTATTAATTTCCTTTGGCTGCTATAACAAAGTACAGTCATCTCTCTGTATCCACAGTTTCCACATCCACCATTTCAACCAACCCTGTATCAAAAATATTTGGGAAAAAAGTTACATTGTCGTTACATGTATTATATAGTAGGCCTTTGATGGTGGCATCTGCACTAAATACGTATAGACCTTTTTCTTGTCATTATTCCTTACACAAAACAGTATAAGAAATATTTATACATCATTTATACTGTATTAGGTATTATAAGTATTCTAAAGATAATTTAAAGTATACTGGACAATGTGTGTAGAAAAAAAACACCAACTTATAAAAAGAACTTGGGCATTCTTGGACTTTGGTATACATGGGGCAAAATCCATCCAAGGGTTGACTCAACTAAAAATCACTGAATTATATGCTTTCAAATTATGATGTATGAATTATATCTCAATTTTTAAAATAACAAAACCTGTCATCCCAAAAAAGGCCCTATGCTGGCCTGTCCAAGCAAAATGGACACACTTCAAAGTATGTCCCATGAGGGAAAAATTGCTTTGCAGATTGCTATCACAGAAGTACTCAGGTTCAAGTAGCCAGAAAGTAAAACACCAAAAACAGAGTGCCTTCAACAAAATCTGCCATAGTAATAAAATTAATGTGAACCAATGTTTATTGAGCACTCTCTGTGTTCTAGTGAATTTTTAAATAGGGGAGACCTCAGGGAGATTGTTCATTTTTAACACAGATTTGACAAAGATGAGACCCTGGGATATTGGGGGGAAGAATACTCCAAGAAGAGGGTGCAGGAGTATAAGGGACAGAGTGCTTGTTGTATTTAAGGCATATGGGAGACATAGAAGAACACGAGGCACACAGGGAGCAGGGCCCAGTCCTCTCCTCTTTGCTGGGACTGTCACCAGACCTACTGCCAAAGTGTCCCCATCATTTTCATTATCTGAGCATATTTCCTAGAACAATGACTTGACGGTCAAGTTGTAGTGTGCATTCTGATTCTGAAGATCCAGCCCAGGCAGGGCCTAAGCATGTGAATTTCTAACAGTCTCCCAGGTGATGCTGATGCTGCCAGTTCTAACACCACACTTCCTGCAGCAAGGTGGATCTGGTTACCTACTGCTGTGCAACAAGTCTTTCCCAACTTGGAGGCAGGGGCTGGGTGTGTAGCTCAGTGACACACTTTCCTAGCAGTCATTAGACCCTGGGTCCAGTCCCCAGCACCAGATTTGGAGTGGACATGCCAATTTATAGGCATAAGCCATGACTTAGTGTAATGGTGCTGTGAGTTGACTGAACTCAGCTGAGTGGCTCTCCTGCGGGGCCTCCATTGCAATTGCCATCAGATGCTGGCTGTGGCTACCTGACTTGGCTTACCTTGGCACTCCTGGCCTGAGATGGCTGAAACTACTGGAGATGGTCAAGCCTAGATCTATGTCCTTGCAGCCTTTCCAGGTGACCAGCTTGGGCTTCCTCAGGGTGGCCTGACACCTGACATTGGTAGTTATCTTTTTTCAGAATGAGTTTTGTAAAAGATAGTGAAAACTGCAAGGTGTTTAATGCTGATCCCAGAAATGGGCACGTTATCACTTCCTTGGTCTTCTAAGGGGCCCACCAAGATTAAAGGAAAGAACATAACTACTAGATGGGAGAAAATTCAAAAAAATTTGTGGCCATATCAATCCTCCAAAAAGATTCTAGTAGATTTCTCTCAGGAAAGGCTCAAGGGGACACCACTGCATTCTTGAGCTTTACATACTTGGGTCCTTGCCATCGGGTTTCCTTGTAGATCTAGTCTGTGGGAGATAGTATGCTACCCTCATTGCATTTTCTGGGATGGGTGGATGAATGGATGGGTAGATGGGTTTTTTGTTTGTTTGTTTAGGGAGTCTCATTATGTTAACTAGGCTGGTCTCAAACTGCTGGGCTCAAGCAATGCTCCCACCTCAACCTCTTGAGTAGCTGGGACTACAGATACACACCACCTTGCCTGGCTCTCTTCATGCTTTTGTGATAGAATTCATGGATATTCAAGTGCAGTACAACCACTGCCACCATCATCCAGGACTCCTTACCTCTGGGGTTTAATTTGGATCTATGGTTTTTTGCTTTTTGTTTTAATTCCTGAAATGATACAAGTAATCACAGTTTGCAAGCCCCTGGGCTCATGGAAACTGAAGGAATGGTCTGCCACTTAGCTGTCATGTGCCTTTTGGCCCTGTGACTCCAAGAGCTTTGAACTTTCTGATGTTCTTCATCTGCAAATCAAAATACTCACTTTGAAGAGATGCACTAAGGAATAGCAGACAATTTGGCACATACTAGATGAGTAGGCATGAAAAAAATAAAAATAAGTCAGTTGCTGAAAGACAGAAAAGAAAACCAATATTAGAGTTATAGATGGGATGGTTAATCAGGCCATTTCTTCTAGAGCAATTGATATTATTTAACAAAAGTTGTATCACTGTTCCTTTTCTTTGTCCTAGAATTTCCCCATCTGAGAATAAATTCCAAGGAAATTATTTCCAAGGGGAAAAGATGCAATTTTTCTGCAGCTGTTTTGAATAGTGCTATTCATGAGGGAGGTGACTGGAAGTAAAACAACAAGCTCAACAAAAAGCAGAGGAAGAGATTGAGACAGTGGCAAAAATGGAAGTGTAGAGGACTCAAAGAGTCAGTTTCTTCACTGAAGCAGCCACTAAACTGACAAAACCAGACAGAATCAACTCTTTTCTCCTTTTCAATGCTGGGGATTGAACCCAGGGCCTCAGTGCATACTAGGCAAGTGCTCTACTCCTAAGCCACATCCCCAGTCTCAGAGTCAACTATCTTTGGATCTCTGGAATCTAATCAAGAGTTTCCAGCAACCAGGGAAGAGCATAATGATGAACAACTTCCAAATCTAAGTTAAGAAGGCCTTTTGGTGTTTTTCCTCCCCACCTGCCACCCCTCCATTCCCCAGTATGATGGTGACTGTAGGGATGACAGCCCAGTGTTCCTGGTGTGACTTTCCAGTGCCAAGTGTCAGTATAAACTTTGTTCTTAAAAACTACTTGCACAAGCTGGGGATGTGGCTTAGTGGTAAAGCACTTGCCTAGCATGTTTGAAGCCCTGAGTTCTATCTCCAGCAATGCAAAGAATATGGTACTGGGGTTGAACCCAAAGACACACTCTACCCCTGAGTCACATCCACTGTTCATGCATTTTGAATAATCCGGCAGCCCCCTGAGGTCCCTGTGCAGGGCCTGTTTTTGATTTGCTTCCCTTGGATTCCTTTAGCTTACTAGTCAGCATCTGTTGAAAGCATCTAAGACAGCACTTGTGCAGCATCTGAGGCAAGAACAGCAGCCAGGAAAAGCAATAGACAAAGAAGCTGCAGACAGACTGAAGAGCCTGGGAAGGAAGAGACAGAGGAGACAAATATTGGGGGCAATTTCTCTACCACACACACCATGGGATATAGAGTAAAACCAGCTTGCCCAGGGTCAGATGAACACTCCAAAAGGAACGGGGAGAATCTTAGGCTTGCAACTCCAACCCATCCTCGGGCTCCACACAAGCAGGAGGTGCCGCAGTCTGGCTGGGCACAATTCAGGAGCCACTTGTCAAAAGAAACTAACTTTATTTTTAGAACCACACACACCAAACAAAACAGCTCCTCAGGAAAAAACCCTCAGAGCCCAACTGCCACCACCGGCTTCCCACAAGCCACTCTCCCTACCATCAGCCTCTCCACCTCCCACAATCCTCCTGCTCTTGAGTCTGATTGGCTGGGTTACGTGGGCGGAGCCAAAAAGTCCCCCAGTGAGCAGCTCCGTGGCCTGAAAGGGCAGGGAAACAGCCCAATGAGCATCACCACAGAGGAGCCAATCACCTAGATGTTGCTGGGGCCACTGTGAGCCAATCATCAGCTGGCAGTCTGAAAGCTTGCTGGGGCTCTCAACAAGGAGGTGAAGGCTAACCCAGAAATTTAGGCAAATAACTAAATCAGGAATGAAAATAATGACCATTGATCACCGATCCAGAAATAAATAGGAGAATATTATGCACAGCTGCATGCCAAAAAACCAGAAAAACTAGATCAAATGGGAAAATCTTTGAAACACACACATTAACAAAACTGACTCAAGAAGAAGAAGAAAATCTGAACACACCTATAAAAATGAAAGAGATGGGGCTGGGGATGTGGCTCAGGTGGTATCGCGCTCGCCTGGCATGCGTGTGGCCCGGGTTTGATCCTCAGCACCACATACAAACAAAGATGTTGTGTCTGCTGAAAACTAAAAAATAAATATTAAAAAAGAAAAGTCTAGAACCAGAGGGCTTCACAGGAGAATTGTACCCATTATTTAAGCTTTTCAAACTCTTCCAAAACAAACAAACAAACAAAAACAAAAACAAAACAAAGGGATAGCAAATGTCAATGTGACACCAAAGCCAATCAGAGACATGAAAAGGAAAGAAAACTACAGGTCAACAGTCCTCATGAATATAAATGTAAAAGTCCTGGGGAAATTCCTAGCAAATTAAACCCTACATTACATTAAAGGATTATACACCAGGACCAACAGGAATTTACCCTGGGAATTCAAGGGTGATACAACATAAGTAAATCAGTGTAATACATGGCATTAGTAAAACAGAGTGGGGAAAACATTTCAATTAGCAAAGAGAAAGCTTTTGACAAAATTAGGATTAAAAAGACCCAGGATATATGTGTATATATATATATATATATATATATATATATATATATATATAACTAGGAATGGAAGGGAATTTCTTCAATATGATAAAGATTATTTAAGAAAAACCCATAGCTACTCAAATGTTAAAGACCAAAAGTTTCCCCCTTAAGATCAGGACAAGACCCAAGCGTCCACTTTCATCACTGTTATTCAATGTCATACTAGGGAGAGCATTTAAATAACTAAAATAAATAAGAAGCACCAAATTGGAAAAGAAGTAAATCTCTCTCTGTTTTCAGATGGTATATCACATATAGAAAATCTCCAAGAGCCCACCAATAATTACTACAACTAATAAACAAAATCATGAAAGTTGCCAGGCACAAAACCATATCACAAAAATCAACTGTAATTGTATTATAGAAAATAATTCCATTTACAACGGTATCCAGAAGAATAATATTCCTTCTCCTAAAATTCCTAGGAATATAATATAAGAAGTCAGCATTCTTTAGATGTCCCATCAGGGGTGTGTGAAGGTCACACAGACACGTGGACAGGGAAGATCTTTAATATTTTCCTAAGCCCTTGAACCCCAGGCTGGCACAACCAAGAACACAGGACTGACTCTCTTTCCCCCCACCTCCCAGTCAGAGGGCTGTCTTCTCAGGAAAGCAGAAATTCTGAATTTCTCATCTTGTCTTCAACTACCAGTTTCTGAGGCTGAGTGCAGTAGGTAGGGCCTCCTTTCCTCCACCCCATCCCCACTGGTGAGAGCAAGGCTCTACCTTAGGCACAGCACCACTGAGAGTACTGGGCCTGACTGACCTTGCCTTGGCTCCTGGAGCTGTGCTTCCATGCTGGCAGAGGTGAGGAGACCCAGGGCTGTGTTCCCCTCCACCTGTAATGCCAGATTTGTGGGACCCCAATAGACCTCCAGGAGCCGAATCCAATGCAATCACACAAGATACTTTATTGCAAGCTCGAGCCTGAACTCAGAACCGTTCCCAATGCAGCGGTCGCAGGGAGTGAGTCCTGACCCTTAGTTCAGTGAGGATTTATAGGATTTTTGGGGGGCTAATCTATGCATCACAACATCACACAGCAAATCATTTCATACCGAGGGAAAATCAAACAACAACTCAACATTAGCACATTTACTGGCGGGAATAAGTTGGGTAAGGGTGATTGGTTAGTTCAAGAGGTGGATACATTTGAACTGATTGGTTTAAGCCGTGAGGGGGTGTAAGCACTAAACTACAGGGTTTCCTAAAATATTATCAATCCCGGAAACTACTGGGAGGGTCACCTGGCATTTCAGGTAATTTCCCTGTCTCACACTGATTGGTGGTTGCTAGGGGGTTGCTATGGGTCCTCACCTAGCCTAACTGAGTCAGGGACATCTGGCACCGCAGATATCTTCTGTTATTTACAGGCAAACAACTCAGCAGGGTGGGTATGTGCCTAGGAGTGCTCTGTGGGTTTTTCCAAGGACAAGGGTCATGCCCCCTCCCTCTGGACAGGCCTTGAGGTAGAAGCTGGTTTCTCAAAAATGGAGTCACATCAGTTTCTCATTCCCCTTTTTGTCTGGAACCTTGGGGACCAATCATGGTTCCCTCAGTTGGGGGGTCTATTTGAACAGGCCCTATATCTTGATAGGATTCTACTTCTGGGTCTAGGGTTTGATAGCGGGTATGCAGAACCATCATCTGAACTGTGTTTACTTTGTCCTTGATGAAAGCCACTAGTGGTCCTACTAAGGTTGACACTAGGGTATTTTTAGAGTAAAGAGTCATGCTCAGGGGACAGTCTTCAACTTCCCAGACTCACTCAAAATTGGCCTCCTAGATCCGACCTGACTTGATTTACCTATCTACACTGACTGCATGTCTAATTCTAGCTTCAATAATATGTTAGGAAACCATGTAGTTTAGCGTGTACACCCCTCATGGCCTAAACCAATCAGTTCAAATGTATCCCCCTCTTGTACTAACCAATCACCCTTACCCAAATTGTTCCCACCAGTGAATGTGCTAATCAATGTTAAAAATTGTTTGATTTTCCCATGGTGTGCGATGATTTGCCGTGTGATGTTGTGATGCATAGAGTAACCCCCCAAAACCTATAAATCCTCACTGAACCAAGGGTCAGGACTCACTCCCTTGGACAACTGTGTTGGAAACAGTTGTGAGTCCAGGCTTGAGCTTGCAATAAAGACTCTCATGTGATTGCATTGGATTTGGCTCCTGGAGGTCTATTGGGGTCCCATGAATCTGGCATCACATCACTCAGTCAGAAACACCCATTGTCTCTGCCCCCAGGACAGCTGGGAGTCAGAGATTTTGCCCATGGAAAGAGGCAAGCTATAGAAGACAGAAGTCCAAATCTTTCTCCAAAGGATCTACCTTCATTTGCAATGGAGAGAGGTTCAAATATAAATAATATCAAAAACAGTGAAGGTTATGGTGAAAGTCAGTTGGGAAGAAATTGACAGATTTATTGGAGATATAGATACATTGAAGGACTGCTACATAGCTGGAAGAGACATCTAAAAGGATCACTCCTGGGCAGAAGAAACCTTGAGTACTTACCATAAGAATTAGCCCTTTAAATTTGATTGGATCAGCATGTGGAACAATTTATGCCACAGTCCATTGTTGAAAATAGCAGAGCAATCAGCCAGCAACTGGTTGCGCTCCATTTCTATAAGTGCTCAGGGAAAGAGAGCCAGAGAGCAATCTTCCAAAACCACTCCAAAGGCAACTATAAGGATGTCTCCCACCCCCATCCCAAGAATCAGCATCAGTGGCTTCACACTGCAAGTGGGTGATGGGGAATAGACTTCCCTAAAATAATCCATCCATTCACTAAATAAGTAAAAAAAATGGCCAACAATAGTAAGCCCTGCAAGAGGATAGGTAACCAGTGCCTAGTGTTACTACAATATATTACACACAATGTAAAACAAAAAAACAAAAAACAAAAAAACAAAAAAACAAAACCAAAACCAAAACCAAAAAAAACAACCCAAATTCCAAGATATGAAAAGTAGAAGGAAAGAATAACCCAAACACTGAAGACAACTGGGCAACAGAAATTGTCTAAGAGGACCAGATGTCAAATTTCATAGGTCAGAATTTCAAAGGTTTTATAAATATGGTTTAGGGCTGGGGTTGTGGCTCAGTGGTAGAGTGCTTGCCTAGTATGTGCGAGGCCTGGGTTCGATTTTCAGCACTGCATATATAAATAAAGTTTAAAAAAGTCCATCAACAACTAAAAAATAAAAATAAATAAATGATTCAAGAAATAAATAAAACCATGATTGAAGGTGTAAAGGAAAGCATAGAATCAATGGTTCATCACATAAAGACCATTAATAAAGTGTGAAGTTGAAGTTCTATCAAGAACCCACATTTATATTAAAGACCCCACTGCCTGATCTCAGTTGGGTAGAACATCTTGATGGTAGAAACATGGAAGTTACAGGTCTAGAGTCAAAGTTATCTTAAAGTATCTTAGGCTCTTTAGAAAAAAGTCTACTTACTTTTGTAAACAACTTATAATGTATTGTTAAGCTGAACAGATCTCTACCTTCCACCAACCCTAAAGCTAAGGATGCTATAGCATCTGAAGCCTATACATTTTCCCACTTGGCTGTAGCCCACCTACATTTGTTGGATGTATTGATTTCTTTCTTTGTTTGGTGCTTTAAAAGTTCATGTGAGGTCTAGGGGTGTAGCTCAGTGGTAGAGTACTTGCCTGGCATGTGCAAAGCCCTGGGTCTGATTCCCAGAACTGTAAAAGTAGCTCATGTAACTTCTTCCACTTTAGAATACCTTATTCAAAGTAACTTAAATCTGTGTTCCCAGACCTCAGCCACTCACATTTGGCTCAGAGTAAACTATTTCTTATTTTCTTTAAATCATAATTGTTGTTTTACATCAAATAAAGATAATTTATCAAAGAGAGATAAATCATTAGAAAGAACCAAGTGGAAATTCTGGACTTAAAAACTATTATAGCTGAGATGAAAAACTCATTAATGGGGTTCAATAGTACAGTTGAACTGGGTGCAGTGGCACATGCCTGTAATCCCAGATGCTTGGGAGTCTGAGGCAAGAGGTTCATGAGTTCAAAGCCAGCCTCAGCAACAGCGAGGTGCTAAGCAACTCAGTGAGACCCTGTCTCTAAATAAAATACAAAATAGGACTGGGGATGTGGCTCAGTGGTTGAGTACCCCTGAGTTCAATCCCTGGTCCAAAAAAAAAAAAAAAAAAGAAAAAGAAAAAGAAAGAAAGAAAGAAATAGTACAGTTGAACTGGTGGAAGAATCAGTGCACTAAACTACAACTTCCCAGTTTGAAAGTATGCAGTCAGTTGCTGAAACATCTTTTCCTTTAAGAAAGAGGAGCAAAGAATGAAGTTCAGGGAGGGAGAAACTTGGTGAAATGTAGGGATAAAAATAACAGGATGGTGTAGAATTAAAAATTAGGTGAGATATGTAAAGATAAGTTTCTCCTAAATCATTTTCTTTTCTTCATTTATTTTATTATTAATTCTTTCCCAGATGATGCTAAAGCCTTTAAGGAAGATTTGTTCTATCCCTTAAAGTGTTTCAGGAGTCTTCATAATTTGCTTATTTGGGTTATAGTCAACTTCTGAGAGCAAATACGAATCTTTAATAGTGTCTTTTATCTTTAGGAGATTAGGGCTTTGATCAGAGCAAAATTTTAAAACAGAATGTCCAAGTGTCCAGCATCTGTTTTCTTTTCATAAAGTTTACAACATCATTTAGAAGGAAAGTAATCAGCAGAGGGTTGGATTGGAGCCAATCGCCTTGGAGAATTTCGCCAGCCGAGCACTTTTAGAGGCCCTGGGCTCTTGCTTAAATAACAAATACTCTGAGGGATTCCCAGGCAGAGGTAAGTGAGTGTCTTCCAAGTCCTGTTTCTGAAATAGTGATGTGAAGTACTGAATCAGTGTAGAATCTAAAAAACCTGTAAACTTCATAAAATGGCTTCCCAGCTGGACGGAGTGGCACACACCTGTAATCCCAGTGATTCAGGAGGCTGAGGCAGGAGGACTGCAAGTTCAAACCCAGCCTCAGCAACTTAGTGAGGCCCTAAGGGACTCATATAGACCCTGTCTCTAATAAAATATAAAAACAGGCTGAGGATGTGGCTCGGTGGTTAAGCACCTCTGGGTTCAATTCCTGGGGGTACCGAAGAAAAAGAAAACAGGCTTCCCAATTGTGGAATCTGTTCTCTTCCACTCCTGCTCTCCTGCATAGCTCTTGTATGATTTCTAGCCTGTGATACCACTGCTGTTCCTGGAGCAGGTATATTCAGGGTTGCATTTAACAGTCTCTTTGGTAGCTTTCTAGAACAACAGGCCATGCTAATAAGAAGTGTCATCCAGCTCTGACTGAGAAAACATCGGTGTCCTTTGAGGGATGCCACAGAAGATGACTGTTGCTATAATCTGTATCAGAAGTGGCTGAGAAGTGAAAGGGAACTTATGGTTCAGGCTGAGAATCTCTTATCTGAAATGCTTGGAACACAAAGTGTTTCAGATTTCAGAGTTTTTTTCAGATTTTAGAATATTTGCATAGACTTTTCTGGTTAAGTATCCAAAATGGTCCAAAATTTGATTTTTTTTTTTGGAGATGCTGGGTTGGAAGGCAGGTCCTAATGCATTCTAGGCTCTACCAGTGAACTGTATAAAAAAAACTGTGAAACTTTTTTTTTTTAATGTTCCTTGTGATTTCTTTCAACTGTGTTCAAGTTTTCTGAATGCATAAATTATTACATTTGTGCTTAAGTACTTCAATTTTGGAGGTGCAATTGTAAATTGTTTGTATTTTTAATTTTAAATCCTGATATGTCGCTGATATATGGGACATGGAGTTGCCTTTTGTCTACTGGCCATCTACTTTACTTCTTCTGTCTCCAACTTTCTTTGTCTGTTTTCTGTTTGTATAGCTGAATTGCTGAGACTGAGTATTTGTAAATAGAGTAATTTATTTTTATAGTTTTGGAGTCTAGGAAGTCCAAAGTATAGGAACTGCCTCTGGTGAGTGCCTTCTTTCTAGTGGGGACAGTGCAGAGTCCCAGAGCAGTGCTGGGCATCACACAGCAAGACCTTAGAAACTTTTTGGATGCCATGTTGGTATACAAGAAGCTTCAGATTTGGGAGCATTTGGGTTTCATATTTTCAGTTAGGGATGCTCCACCTGTATGGGAAATTTTTTATTATAAATGTTGAATTTACATTTGCAATGATTAGTTTTCTCAACTCTTTGGAACTAGTGTAAGCCATATATGTATGTGTATGTGTTTGAACATCCATATATACATAGGTATATACATATATATATATGATATATATATGTGTGTGTGTATATATATATATATGTGTGTGTGTGTGTGTGTGTGTGTGTGTGTGTGTGTGTGTGTGTATGATAGGATCTTTCTATGTTGCTGGACTTGAGTGATCCTCCTTTCTCAACCTCCAAAGTGCTGGGACCATAGACAGTACCACCATGTCTAGCTTCATTGTGTGTATGTGTGTGGGGGGGGAGGTTGTGGTCCTGGAAATTGAACCCAAGGATGATCTACACTGAGTTACAGCTCAAGCCCTTTTTATTTTTTATTTTGAGACAGAGACTCACTAAATTGTCCAAATTGGACTGGAACTTGAGATCTTCCTGCTTCAGCCTCCTAAATTGTTGGGATTACAGGCATGTATCACCTCACCTGGCCACCTGTTGTTTGTTTTTCACATTCATTATCAGACAAAGAAAGTACAGAATAAGGCATGATCTTGGTGAATGTTAGCATTAGTATTCCAATGGACAGAGAAAAAGTAGGGTCACCTATGGAGAATGAACTATCATTCTACCCTAAGATGCCCTGAAGTTCTCTGTAGAAGTCTGAGGGTCACATTGAAGGCTTTGTCTTTCTTCTACTGTGAATAACTACCTTTTGCCTTGTGCTTTGGTAGATTTACTGGGTAACAACTTATATAACTCATTGGATCCTCCTACAACCTTATAGGACAAGATGGGGCAACTGAGATTTGCTCACTTCCTTCCACTGTATTCTTCCCACTCCTGAGCTTTGGCCTCTGCTAGTAGCAAAGGTCAGGGCCCACAGTGGATGTGGGGCTCCTGCTTCTCTCCCACAGGTATTATGGCGGGACTGAGTTTACTGATGAACTTGAAACACTCTGTCAGAAGCGGGCTCTGCAGGCCTATCACCTGGATCCACAGTGCTGGGGGGTCAACATCCAGCCCTACTCAGGGGATGACCAATCTAGATTGTCCCATGTAGCCCCTCCAGGCCAGGCCCCCAGGCTGATGTTTACAAAAGGAGTCCTAAGTAAGAAATGAGCCAAAGAGATGGTGTGTGCGTCCTTCTCCACTGCCCTTGGGCTCCCACCTCTGCCTTCCTAGGAACGTCCCCTTCTCTTACTCTCAAGGAGACTGGTGCAGGGTTACCTCTTGGGATCAGGGAGGTCATATTGGTGGCCAGGTGTGTTCTTAGTCACTCCTGGATAATTATCTAGTAGCCAAGCTCCTGGATGCCACTCAGGAAGAAATAATCATGCCTCTTCTGGCCTCCTATTTCGGGCTCCCCTGCAAAATTTGCAGTGTACATGGCCCTGATTGAGCCCCATGGGCGCATCATGGGTCTGGACCTGCCTGATGGGGGCCACCTGACCCATGGGTTCATGAAAGACAAGAAGAAAATCTCTGTTACATCCATCTTCTTTGAATCTATGCCCTATAAAATAAGAGATGATCTGTCTCTCCATTCCCTTTCATTGGAAAACTTCCAGTACCTGAAACAGTGAGTGATATCCTGTTTTGTCCTTTTTTTTTAAAAAAAAATATTTTTATTAGTTGTTCATGGACCTTTATTTTATTTACTTACTTATATGTGGTGCTGAGCATTGAACCCAGTGCCTCACACATGCTAGATAAGTGCTCTACCAATGAACCACAACCCCAGCACAAACTTTGTCCTTCTTAGGAGGTAATTCATCATCTGATAATCCAGTGTATCTATGCTACGTATGTTATCCACCTGAAGTCACTTAGTAGCCATCTCAGCTGTGAGATCTGCTGCCCCGATACTGCAGTGCACCTACAGAGTTTAGTAGCACCCAATGTTTCAGGTATCACTGGGGGTCGTGGCACATCTCTCTTGTGGAGAAGGAGGGACTGCACAAACTAGTGGGGCTTAAAAGTGGCATCACTATTTTCCCTCTGTTCAGCATTCTCATTTGCTTAAGAGAATGCTTTGAAATGATTTGTGTAAAAAGAAACCCCCCAGGCTCCCAGTCAGTTGTCAAGGGTCTGCCTTTCTTACCAGCTTTGCACATCATGGAGGCCAAGAATTTTGAGATGATGGAGCCTCTTCCTCATCTTGCACTGTTTGCTGTAAGGAAGTAGGGGATCATGCCGAGGATGCTCTTGGCACGAGAGGTCTTCCATGTGTACACCATAATTAGGAGCTCCACGATGGAGGTGTTGACATCCCTGCAACCCAAGAACAGAAAATCCCACTGAGGGGTGTGAGACTAAAGATTTCCCTCCTGACCTGGGGATGTAGCTCACTAGTAGAGCATGCTTAACATGCTTGAGGCCCTGGGTTCCATCCCCAACACCAAAATAATAACATTACTGTCTTCATATTCCAAGACTTAAGGTGCAAGATGAAGAAACTAGTGATGTCTTCTCTTCTCGCGTCTCCATGAGCCCTCCCCACATTTCCTCTCAACTGATGATTTTAGTTTCTTAGAGGCAATGAGGATTACAATCTGGTGTGCAAACTTCCTCTCTGACTAATGGCTTAGCACAGGCCGAATGCAGGGTGCAGATGCACCTGGTGGTAGGATCCCATGGAAGCTGTCTTCTCACAGAGAACTGGTCTCAGAGATAACTCCAAAATTACACTCTACTCCCCACTCACTCCTGGCTCCTGGAAGATCTTGCTCCAGCAATCCTCCATCCCTGCTTACACCATCATCTGTCACACTCCCCTGGCTCATACTCATCAGATTGTAAATATTCATGTCCTTCCATTAAAACTACAATTCATAACCACCTTCTCTGAAGCCCCAATTCTTTGCTCCCCTTTGTAGTACATCTCAGGAGAGTTCTCTACCCTCACTGCTCTGACTCAGACATTCTCATTCTCTCCTAAACATATTCCAAAGAAACTTTTGTCGCCCAAACACCCCCAAAGCTGTTCTCACCAAGGTCGATGGCCTCTAAGTGGTTAAATGCACCAGTCAACACTCAGTTCTATTTCTTGGCCCCTCAGCAGCATCTGCTGCAGCTGCTCACCCCTGTCCCTTCATAAGGTTAATGCGCCCCACTTCCAGGACACCCCTCTCTGGTCTCCCCATGCCTTCCTTGTTTCTTCTGCTGGTTTCCCTTTGCCTGACCTCCACCTAAGACTTTCATTGGTCTTTTCCTGTCTCCCCTCATCCCTTGAGCTTCTAATTCGATTTCATGGCTTTGTAAATGTTGGTGACTCTCACATTCTCAGCTCCAGCCATACACCTCTGAACTCGGATCTCATAGTCCTACAGGTGCTTGATGGTTCCACTGGAATGTGTATCAAGGCTTCTTAGGACTTAACCTACCCTAAGGCATAAATCACCGTTGTCGGCTTTGGAACTGACTTCCTTAACCAGACTCCTGAGCATAAGTAGTAAAATCAAGAAACAATAAAAATCTGAAAAGCTTCTTCTCAGCAAATGAAACAATAATGTGAAGAGAGCCTACAGAATGGGAGAAAATCTTTACTACATGCATGTACCTTAGATAGAGCACTAATCTCTAGGATATATAAAGAACTCAAAAAAGTTAACATAAAAAAAACAAATAACCCAATCAATAAATGGGCTAAAGAACTGAACAGATACTTCACAGAAGAAGAAATACAATTGATCAACAAACATATGAAAAATGTTCATCTCTAGCTATTAGAGAAATGGAAATCAAGACTTCTCTAAGATTTTATCTCACTCTAGTCAGAATGGCAGTTATCAAGAATACAAGCTACAGTGTTAGCAAGGATGTGGGGGAAAAGGTACACTCATACATTGCTGGTGGGAATGCAGATAGGTGCAATCACTATGGAAAGTAGTAAGGGATTCCTCAGAAAACTTGGAATGGAACCACCATTTGACCCAGCTATCCCATTCCTCGGTTTATACCCAAAGGACTTAAAATCAGCATACTATTAGTGATGCAGCCACATCAATATTTATAGCAGCTCAATTAATGACAGGGGGTATAAGGGTAGTAAGGATAGTAGAATGAATTGGACCTTATTACCCTATGAACTTATATGATTACATGACTGGTGTGACTCTATACCATGTACAACCAGAAGAATGAGAAGTTATACTCTGTGTGTGTGTGTGTGTGTGTGTGTGTAAATGTGCATTCTTCTGTCATGTATAACTAATTAGGACAAATTAAAAAAACTATAGCAAAGATTTTATTTCTTCCACCAGCCCCTCCCCAAGTACTTGGGATTGAAGGCAGGGCTTCTTATTGCTAGGCAATTTCTATACTACCAAGCTGAATAATTCAGCCATTTATTATTTTTATTATGTTTAGTTTTCAGACAGGGTTTGGGTGTGTTGACCAGGCTGGGCTCAAACCTACAATACTGCCTCATCTTCTTGACTAGGTGGGATTATAGGCATGCACAACATGCCCTGCTTTCTTCTTGAATTGAAGAAAAGTGTCTTTGACTTGGGCATCTTGATTCATATTCTATAGGCAGCAATTTGCCCTTAAATGTGGACAGTGATGTGCACTGGCAAGCTGGGCATTTCCAGTCTATGCATAAGTCCATTGCAAACCCCCAAATGGGCAAAGGATTAACAAGATTAACAACAAAGTAACCAAAGATAGCTTCAGCATGCAACTTCCCACAGGCTTTAAATTGGGGTCTTGTTCCTTTCCTGCTTATTACCCCTTACATAACAAAGAAACCCCCCAAACAGTGCCTTAATACAAAGTTTCATAATTACCTCTCAATTTTCTATGCTTTGACTGGACTTACCCGACTGGTTCTTGTTTAGGGCCCACACTGTTGCAGTCATCCTGGGTGTCATCTGGACTGGACATCCATCATGACTCACTCCTTTGGCTTATATCCCAAGAATAAAGAGGTGGGAGATTTGATATCAGCCTACAAAAGACTTCCACAATTTTTGGAGAATTGAAAGCAAATATGAAGTTGTATCTGCTATAAGAGATCCAAGGAAACACAAGCTTAGTGCCTGCAGGGAGGGGAGCCAATGAGAAAAAAACCACGTTACTGTGGACCCCTGCAAGCACTGATAACCTGCAGCCAGCTCAGCATCATTCTTTGTTGCTGCTCATCTCCTTTCCACCAAGCAAAGAGCACTAACTTAACAGACATTTCCTGGGTACCATACTTGTGCCAGGCACACTGCTGGATACCATCAAACAGCAAGAAAAACAAAAAGCCTGCCATTGTGGTGCTTACAGTCTTTAAGGGTTGGGTTAGGGATATTTATCAAATCATCGCCAAAATTTAGGTTGAACCATTCCTAATTCAAAAATCTGAAACCCAAATTGCTTAAAAACCTGAAATGGTTTGCCACTGACATAATGCCATGAGTGGAATATTCCACACCTGTGTCTCATCCACAGCCCATTTGCATAAGGGCAGTGGAATAGGTTGCAGGAAAGAAAGAAAATGCCCAGAAATGGCATGGGAGATGTGGTTTATGGACAAAAGCTTGCAAGAGATCAGTAACTGCTCCAAGAAGAGTACAGGGGTGACAGACCAACAGTACCTCCATCCCTCAAGGTGCTTTACCAAGTAGTGCCTCCTCTTCCTCACAGCATTTTGTCCAGTGGAAACTGGCTGGACGAGTGACACATACACTTTCCCCACTGAGAGAAGTTTTATATGTTAGGCTGCAGAATCAGTGACACCAGCATTAGCTTGCTTTGTTTACCTGTACGAGCAACAGTCCAAGTAGCAACTGTTCTGGAATGTATGCCAGAAATAGCTTTTGACAGATAACAGTAACTTGCCCCAGTTGCCAGTGTTCACAAGACAAAGCCAATTTCCTTCAGGATAATCTGTCTACTGCTCAGGCTTGCTTGCATTGTTCTCTTAACTTGGCTAGAGTTTGGGGAACAGAGAGAAGATATTGAGTAACATGGTATTTTACTGTCCCCATTTTCTTTAGGAATGATGCAAAAAGAAAGTTTGCTTTATGTACAAAATTGTTTAAAATGTTAGCGAAGCCCTAAACAACTCAGGGAGACCCTATCTCAAAACAAAACATAAAAAGGGCTGGGGATGTGGCTCAATGGTAAAGCTTCCCTGGGTTTAATCCCTGGTACAAAAATTATTTAAAATATTTTGTAAAATTATCTTCAGGATATGTGTATAAGGTGTATGTGAAACAAATGTATTTCATGTTTATAGTTAGTCCCATACCCAAGATATTTCATTATATACATGCAAATATTCCAAAATCCAAGAAAAAATCAGAAATCCAAAACACTTCTGGTCCCAATCATTTCTGATAAGGGATTCTCAAAGTGTAAATGCTTAATTAGTAACTGTGATAAGTTCAAGGAAGAAATAATTTTATTTGGTGAGGTGTGGGTTTAAAGAAGGCTTGGCAGTGATAGTTGGCTGAGATATAAAGTTGAAGTCAGAGTTAATGGAAGATGCAGGACAAACATTGATGTAGCAAAGAAAGAACATCAAAGAGACTCTGTAAATGGCAGAAACCCAATCTACACTGCTTTCAGAGGAGTCAAGGGAGGGATTTGGTGGATTCCATCACTAAATAGTCCAGGGACTGACTGACTTCAGGATTCAGCTAAAACTCAATTGGTCCTGGTCTATATCCTCTGCTTTCATTTAGTACCTTCTTTGGGTAGTTTTCCTCCTGGCAGAACAGCAACAATGGTGGCAACAGCAGCAGAACCAATACGAGAGAGAGAGAGAGAGAGAGAGAGAGAGAGAGAGAGAGAACATAGTGAGTGCAGAAGGAAGACCTTCTCTGATTGGCCAGTTGTGACCACAGGTCAACATTTGAAGGGTGGAGTCAACACCCCCTTTTGCAGATGGTAGGACTGTGTAGAGAATTCAGAGCACAGAAAAGAAGAAAGCCCTACAAAAGTTCTCTGAAAGAGAATCAGTTTTGTCATGAGGATATATCAGTGGGCTCACAGACCTTGCAAAGAGGCATCTCTCAGTAAAGTCAGACAAAGGAAACATCTCATGCCGCAGTCTGGCTGGGCACAAAATCACCAGCCACTCACAGCCTTGTAGATTCAAACAGCGATTCTTTATTCCCACACTCTCACCGGCACTCTACACGCACGTTCTGGGAAGATCCACACACTCCACCAGGCTCTGCATACAAAATACTCTCTGAATCCTGTGAGAACTCAACGGGAACTCAAGGAGCCGGCGCTATTTCCAGCAGGATCCACCCTAAACCCGGATCCACCCTAAACCCGGATCCACCCTGGTCCTTGAGCAGGGTCACCTTTCTCAAACACTCATGCAATGTCACTGCAAATGACCTGGGTCCAAGGCAAGCCCATTTCCACAATGGAGAGTCCTCCCTCTAAGCAACATTGGGTAGGCTGACAAGGAAAATGCCATGCGTCATTCCTACTTGGCTATGGTTCTCAGCATCTCCCCCCTTCTGATTAATTAAACAACAAGCAATGGGACCGTACCTGTTAGGTTGTCCAATTCAACATATGTTTCTTACCCATCATCGGATGATCTGACCTCTAGGCGTCAGCCTCCTGTCTTAGGTTGGTACCACTGCAATTGGATCATACCTGTCACTGACTACCAGTCCAGCATACAGCCATATTTGTGGATAGGCCTATGCACCAGTGGGGGGGTGAGGTTCTTTGCCTCACCTCTGTTGGCCCCCAAATTTGGCCTTGGTGCCAGTGGGGGGGTGAGGTTCTTTGTCTCACCTCTGTTGGCCCCCAAATTTTAGACCATCACTAGTAGAAGGGAGGAGGATACAGAAATGCCACGACACCAAGCCAATTGACGGCTCCTTTGGAAAAATTGCATCACTGGTGACACCAAAAGCAAAGATATGCCAGCACTACCACAATTCACTGCACCAAACGATAGTTCACAATGTATACAAGTGATACATAGTCCAGGCAAGTTCTGCAAGCAGTTCAAAGCGGAGGAGTCTGTCAATATGTCCATTTCCTCCCAAAGTAAATCGAATCCTTGATTGAGCATTACTTGTTGAGTTATTGTTCACTGATGCATCAGTTTATACAGTTTACTGTGAAAGCTATCATAGAGGTTGTAGTTTGGTTTTATCTTTGTCCTCACCGGCACTGGGATGAAGATAAGAATTCTGGCAATGATACTAAAAAGAAATTATGTAAATTAAACCATTAAAATCACGTGAATAAAAAAATTCAGATCCATTTTTTCATGAGCGCTCCTGATATATGATATATGGACATATTCACACACAGACATACAACACAAAACACAAGAGTGCACACAAACGTACAACATAAGACAATAGTAAAGGCCTTGTAGCTTTACACAGGTGAAATCTCCATTGCAATGTTTAAAAATGCCACGGTTAAAAAATAAAACTGATCAGAAAAACATTAACCTAGGTCTGTATGAGCTCAAAAAATAAAATAGAACTTTATGATGTGGAAAATGCAATAATAAAATAGATATTGAAAAAAGCATCCTGGTTAATCATTGTCGCAGATGTAAGAATAGCCAAGCTGGAGCTCTGGATATCAGCTGTTATGGATTTGAGTCAAATCATCTTCTTTTTGGTCTGTAGAAATTGCTTTGGTTAGTCTCTCTGGAATCCAAATTGGCTGCTGTTCTCCCTGTGGCAACACACAAACAGAAACCTGACTCCAGACAATCACTGGGTTAGGACCTTTCCATTGTCCTGTTAGAATATCTTTCCAAAGTACCTTAGGCTTATGTACATTTTTTGGATACATATGTCTTTCCACAGCACTAAGCCCTGATGAATCCAAATTTAAAAAGTTTAGAGTAAAAAGGGTTATTTTAAGTTTATCTTTGGGGGATATATACCCCTTTCCAATTCCCTCTTTTTGCTTTAATAAGTACGTTTTAATAGTTTGATGAGATCTTTCAACTATGCCTTGTCCCTGTGGATTGTATGGGATTCCTGTTATATGAGTAATGCCAAATGATGAGCAAAATTGTTTAAAAGAGGTAGAGGGATAGCCAGGACCATTATCTTTTTTTAACTGTTTTGGAACACCCACAGTGGCAAAATTTTGTAAGCAATGAGCTATAACATCTTTAGTTTTTTTCTCCAGCATGAAGGGAGCTCATCAAAAGTCCGGAAGAAGTATCAACTGTAACATGCAAATATTTTAATTTTCCAAATTGTGGCAAGTGTGTGACGTCCATCTGCAAAATATGGTTAGGTATCAGTCCTCTAGGATTGACTCCAAGATTAACTTGTGGTAAAAAGGTCACACAATTTTGACATTCTTTTATTATATGTCTGGCTTGTTCCTTAGTTATTTTAAAATGCTTTTCCATTGACATGGATCTTTTATGAAAATTTGTAGCTTCTTCTAGTGTAGAGAAAATATGTATGTCATGTGTAGTTTTATCTGCTAAATCATTGCCCAAACTAAGGGCTCCAGGCAATCCTGTTTGTGCCCTGATATGTCCTATAAAGAATGGATCTTTTCTTTCCCAGATTAGACTTTGTATAGTGGAAAACAAAGAGAAAACAGTAGAGGAAGGAGAAATCCTACCAGCATCTCCAAGGGATACTATAGCATTAACTATATACTGACTATCAGAAAATAAATTAAATACAGAATCTTTAAACATCACAAAAGCTTGTAATACTGCATTAAGCTTTTGAGCTGATTGTTTGGGTACTAAAAATGTAAAAGTTTGATCAGGGGTAACTACTGCTGCTGTACCATTATTTGACCCATCAGTGAATATATTTGGAGCATTCATGATAGGGGTTTTTCTTATCATTTTTTGAAAAACTACAGGATGATTAGACCAACAAGACAACAAAGGATTAGATGGTAAGTGATTATCAAATGAAACATTAGATTTACACATGATTATTGTCCAAGTATTTAATTCATTAGCTAACTCATCAATTTGATCCATAGTATTGAGTAATAATTTTATTGGGGGAAATTCCAAACACTCCCTTTGCTGCTTTTATTCCTTTGAGTATTAATTGTCCTACAGCCTCAGGATACCTAGTAAGAATAGTATTAGGAGAATAAGATAAATGTATCCATAATAATGGACCTTCTTGCCAAAATACTCCTGTAGGAATATTTTTTGTTGGTAGTACAATAAATAATAAAGGCAAACTTATATCAGTTCTATCCAAATGCATATTTTCCATATATGTTTCAATAATTTTTAATGCCTTTCTTGCTTTAGGAGATAACATGCGGGGTGAATTTGGATCTGATGGACCTTTTAGGATATCAAATAAAGGTCCCAACTCTCCTGTTGGTATGCCTAGATAAGGCCTTATCCAATTTATGTCTCCCAATAACTTTTGAAAGTCGTTACATGATTTGAGTTGATCTACTCATATTTGAATTTTTGGTGGACGGACCATGGTTGAGGATAATAGAACTCCTAAATAATTAATTGGAAAATTTAATTGTACTTTATCTATTGCTATCTCTAGATTATAATTTTTTAATAAGTTTGTAAGTGTGGCATAACATTCCAGCAATGTGTTTTTATCTTTATGTGCTAATAATACATCATCCATATAGTGAAATATTTGTAGTTCAGGATTTTGATTTCTAAGTGACTGGATTGCTTTGTTAACATAGATTTGACACATAGTTAGACTGTTAGCCATCCCTTGAGGGAGTACTTTCCATTCATATCTCTGATCAGGACCTTCATGATTTAGTGCAGGGATAGTAAATGCAAAATGTGGACTATTCTCGGGATAAATTGGAATTGAAAAAAAACAATCTTTAATATCTATAGCTAAAACATGCCAGGTTTTTGGCAAAGCAGACAATTGGGGAATCCCTGATTGAGCAGGTCCCATAATAACCATCTCATTATTAATGGCTCTTAAACCTTGCAATAATCTCCATTTACCAGATTTCTTTTTGATGACAAAAATGGGAGTATTATGGGGAGATATGGAAGGTTGTATATGTCCTTCCGCTAATTGTTGTTTGACCAGATCATGTGCTGCTTTTATCTTTTCTTTAGTCAGGGGCCACTGAGGAACCCATACTGGTCTTTCTGATTTCCAAGTAATTTTGATTGTCTCAGTGGCCCCTTCTGAAAACCCAATCCATGTCTATTTATTCCTTGATCTAGTTGAATTGGTGCTGCTATACCTTGTCATTGTTCTCCTAATCTTTTTTCTTTCCTAAAACCTTGTCTAGCCCTAGTAGTGGGCGCATTAGGATTGAGGTTATTTGTTAACGTCAAACCTAATTGATCTAGGACATCTCGTCCCCATAAATTTATAGGAAGATGATCCAATACATATGGCTGTATAGTTCCTTCACATCCTTCAGGATCCTTCCAATCTAATAACATTGCATTTCTATGGGGATTAGTTGCCACTCCTAGGCCTCGAAGCGTTTGAGTGGCTTGCTGTAATGGCCAATGTTTTGGCCATTCTTGACGAGATATGATGCTAAGGTCAGCACCTTTGTCCAGTAGCCCATTAAATTCATGACCTTGAATATTTAGTTTTAGCATTGGGCGAGAATCTAAATTTAAAGACAGCATAGCCCAATCTACACCTGTGGAGCCTAATCCCCTGGCACCTCTTTCTACACTATGGCTGGAAAATTTATCATGTAGGCTGGGAATTATTAACAACTGTGCTATTCTATCTCCTGGTGAAATTACTGATATACCTCTTGGAGAACTAGCTATAATTTTTATTTCACCTACATAATTGGGATCAATTACCCCAGGACTTATCATAAGTCCTTTTAGTGTAGAAGAACTGCGTCCTAATAATAAGCCTACTGTTCCTTGGGGAAGAGGTCCTTTTACTCCTGTGGGAATGATTTGAACTCCCATCTCTGGAGTTAGTACTGCTCTGGCAGAGGTGCAGATGTCCAATCCTGCACTCCCTCTGGTTTGTCTGATGAGGGATTTAATGGACAATGTGTCCTGGGCACTACCCTGATGGTGTTGCTGGGTTCCTCCACTGCCCCGTATATTTGTGGTTGTGGGCCCTGGAGCATTGGGCCCCCCAGTCCATTCTTTTGGCAATGAAGCCTGATGCCTTTCTCCATGATATCGTGGGTAAATACCTGGTCCTTGTCCGTTTTTTTGATAAGGGAGTACCCTCTATGGTGGTTTGAGAACGGCATTCATTAGCCCAATGTCTCCCTCTATGGCATCGTGAAAAAATATCCGGTATTCTTTTCCTTTGATACCTAGTTTTGTTAAACCCTTTTCCTATGGGGCAATTCCTTTTAAAATGTCCTGTTTGTTCACAATTGTAGCATGTTCTTGGCCTGGCATCTAAAGCCTGTTGTACTGCAGCTGCCAAGACTTGCCCTTGTTCATTAATGTCTCTACATAATTTAATATATGTGCTTAAATCTTCATGTTTCCATGGTCTGATAACCTCTCTGCAGCAACGATTTGCTTGGTCATAAGCCAGTTGTTTTATTAATGGCATTGCTTGTTCTGTATCCCCCAAAATTCTGGCAGCTGTTTGAATAAGCCTATCTACAAATTCTGCATAAGGTTCATTAGCTCTCTGTATTACCTTAGATAGCTGACCTTGTAAATCTCCATGTCCTTATAAAGTCTTCCATGCCCTAACTGCATCTGCAGCAATTTGTGCATATATAGCAGGATCATATTCAATTTGTTGCCGTTGACCCTCATAAGGTCCTTTTCCTAACAATATATCTAGATTTCTTTGAGGGTAACTGGCTGCTGCATTTCTCCTAGCTGTCTCCATGCAAAATTCCTCATTGGCAACCTTCCATAACACATATTGTCCCATTTAGCACAGATTTACACATGCTAGCCCAATCTGCTGGCATCATGTCCAAGTTGGTAATGGATTCGACCATGCTTACCATGAAGGGTGCTTGGGGACCATAGGTTGTTACAGCCTCCTTCAACTGCTTCACTGTTTTGAAATCTAAAGCACGGTGAATTCGCTGCCCTCCTGCCTGCTCAAGTACAGGGCATGCTAATCTTTGAGGTCCTCTCTCAGGATCCCATTTATCAACTACGGTGGTTGAGGGCCACTCAGCTGTCTCCATAGGAGGAGCTGTTGGTTGGATTACGCCCTCTGGTGATAGAACGGAGTTAGTAGCAGCCTCCTGTTGTAGCCTTTTTCCTAATAGCCCCCTTTCCTTTAAATTTTCTTCCTCTGTCTGACTAACTTGAGAGACCTTCTCTTTTGCTTGATCTAAAATGTCTTTTTCCATGGTCCGAACCTCTAACAATTTACTTAACACTCTTTAGGTTTGTTTTTTACAAATTTCTAATCTACTATAAAGATAACACAACCCAATAAGATAACACAAAACAAAACTGAAACTGAATGAAATAAAAACGAAATAAAAAATCGTTTTATCAATTTTCTCTTCCTCAGGGCCGACAAACTTCAAACCTTGAGCCAACCATTTTTCCCAGTTTGCCTGAGAAAGTACTAGGGATAGGCAGCTTGAAACAAAAACAAAATAAATCAAAACAAGAACACATTGTTTTTTGAAATGGTCACCCATTCTCTCGCCTTCCCTCAGGGGTGGGCAATTTCACTTACCTCTAAGCCTCAGACGTTCCCCGCACGGGCCGCCAAATGCCGCAGTCTGGCTGGGCACAAAATCACCAGCCACTCACAGCCTTGTAGATTCAAACAGCGATTCTTTATTCCCGCACTCTCACTGGCACTCTACACGCACGTTCTGGGAAGATCCACACACTCCACTGGGCTCTGCATACCAAATACTCTCTGAATCCTGTGAGAACTCAACGGGAACTCAAGGAGCCGGGGCCTGAGGCAGCAGGATATGCCTTATTCCCAGTAGGATCCACCCTAAACCCGGATCCACCCTAAATTCGAATCCACCCTGGTCCTTGACCAGGGTCACCTTTCTCAAACATTCATGCAATGTCACTGCAAATGACCTGGGTCCAAGGCAAGCCCATTTCCACAATGGAGAGTCCTCCCTCTAAGCAACATTGGGTAGGCTGACAAGGAAAATGCCATGCGTCATTCCTACTTGGCTATGGCTCTCAGCAATCTCAAACAACTACATTCCATGAATTGTCATGGAATTTATAATCCATAATTTGAGATGCTTGTATCCTTTGTAAAATAAGATGTTGGATTATAAAGACCAGCTACCTCCAGTTCCCTGTGCATCCTCCAATGAATGATTTCATTCTGCACTGTTGTGAAAAATTCAAAGCAGAATTGGAGAAGTAGTGTGGTGTGGGGATTAGCTACATGCAGAAGTTCTACAGGGCCTGTGTAGTTCAAATTCGTCCATTACTTTGTTATTGGAAAAGTAAATAATGTCAGTGTCTCAGTTACCAGAACTGTTAAAATCAGAAAATAATAATATCTACTTCATACTCTTGTAAGGATTGAATAAATTGCTGCCAATATATGCAAAATCTTTAAAGAAAACCTGGTCTGACACTTGGTAAGTGCTCTGTATATATTTGTTATGATTGTTTTATATACAAATTATAAAGAATAAACATACTTAAGTTATAAAGAATTGAAGCAATGGATTCCCAATGGATTCTTAATAATAAGAAAAGGGCAGCAAAGCAAATAATAATAATGATAATAACAGCATTGATGAGATGCCAGGAACCTTTCTGAGAGCTCTGCAGGAATCTCATTCCTCTAAACAATCCCATGAAATAAGATTATAAGATCATCTGTTTTATCTTTTCTTTTTCTTTCTCTCTTTAATTTTTTTTTTTTTTTGTAGTCCTGGGGATTGAACCCAGGGCCTTGAACATGCAAAGCAAGCACTCTACTGACTCAGTTATATCCCTAGCCCTGTGATCATCTGCTTTTTACAGAAGGAAACTGAGGGTCAGAGAGATGAAGTGGCTTGCTTGAGGTTGCAGGCCAGTAAAGATTTGAACTCAGACACCTATAACTCCAAGGCCCACTCTCACTTCCCACATAATCCTTGAGACCTGCACTCTCCCAGAGACAGACAAAGCCCTGTCTTCTGCGGCGCCCCTCACGTCAGCTGGACTACACTCTAGCCACCTCCACTGTCTCCTTCTCCCTTGGGAGGGCCACGCCCAGAAAATCAATCCAGCCATCTCATTGGTCCCAGCTCCTGGTGGTCCCACCCTTATAGGCTGGACCCTATGATCCGCTCCTCCTTCTGGGGTAGGCTACGCCCATAGTCCCAGCCGCGAGCTTCCTCTGGCCCCGCCCCGCTCCATCCTGGCCTCTCAGGCGCTGCCATTGCGGTTTTTGAGCGCGGATGCGTTGATATGCCGTTTTGCTTCTAGAGACCGGGCTGGGAGAGCCGAGATTTCTTCTTTCCACAGCGGAGGGTGAATTGGAGTCGGGGCTGGGGTCGGGGCTGGTAGGCGGGCGGGAGCTAGCGGCGAGCAGCGGTGAATGGATTGGTGGCGGGAGCCAGCGTCGAGTGGCGGTGCGGATTGGCGGGCTCTGGCATTACTGGCAGGTGCACGGGGCCGGGCGCACCACGGCTCCCCTGGTTCGGGTCTGCGGGGGAGGCTGGGGATACCCAGGGAGACTCCGGCCCCGGGCTTCCAGAGAGCCCCTCACTCTCTCCCTCCTTCCTTCTGGAGTGGGCTGGCGGGGACCGGGACCTACAGCGTGGCCCCGGGGTCCCCTGCCCCCTCTAGGCGCCCTGGGGGAGGCAATTCCTGATTGTGGGACCTGCAGCAGAGCCCTTCAGAAAGCAAGTCCCCAGCCAGCAGGGGATCTCATCTCCCATCCATAATGTAGCTCAGCTCTGAGTTTTAATTTGCTTGGTCTTGCTAGTCGCTGACGTTTACCTACAAAAGAGTAGTTTTATTTCACTCCATACTCAACCCGGCAGAGGTTGAGGGAGCACAGAGATGTGCTTTCTAAGCTACTGTTCTACTTGTTTTACCCCTGAATATTGTATATTGATGATAAGGATTTAGTTTTCTTATTTTTGTTAAATATTTTTATTTTTTTAGTTTTCAGTGGAGGCAACATCTTTGTTTGTTTGTGGTGCTGAGGATGGAACCCAGGCTGCTCACATGCCAGGCAAGCGTGCTACCGCTTGAGCCACATCCCCAGCCCTAGTTTTCTTATTTTAATGTTGGCTCAATTCGCGTAATTAGGGTGTGTTAAGGCATATGGAAATGTGGAGAGGGGCTTTGAGGCAATAGGAAGTATGATCTCTAATTATTTTTTTTTTTTAAAATTTAAATACCTAAATACAATCAGAGAAATGAAGAGGTGTGCAACAGTTGTGTACAATGAGTCAAAATGCATTCTGCTGTCATATATACCTAATTAAAACAAATTAATTAATTGAATAATTTGCCCATATTATTGATTCCCCACCCCCCAATACCTTTCTTGTTCATATTCATTCTCTGCCCTGGAATGTACTTTTATTATCCAGTTCTGCCTCATTCCTAAGCAACTTTGCTTATATAGTATTGAACATTTATTTTATCGAAGTATAGTCTCAGTTGTACTTGATTACCCCACTGTGAAACTTTTGCTTATCTCTGGAATTTCTGCTCTTAAAAAAAAAATCTTGCGGTTTCCATCATTAAGCGTAAAATTTTGTCTTTATTTCCTTGGGGTAAATTTCAAGAGTTGAAATAAGGATTCTTTCTTTAGCACTCGATATGAATTGTTTTCTAAACAAGGCATGTTTGCAATAGACATTTTTCCAAATTAGGATATTTGTCTAGTTCTGCTTATCATATGTGGAATTCAGCAGGGTGGCAAGTCATTTTCTGTGTAAGTTGAGACAGTTTGTGCAGCTAGTGTTGTATACTACCTACTCCTAAAAATCAGGCCAAGACCAAGTTCTGTTTCTACTGAGAAACCATGTAGGCTTGAGAAAGGTTTTTCATCTCTAAACTTCCCCATTTTTCATCTCTAAAATAAATTCTGATATTTATTTATTTGATGCAGTGCTGGGGATGAACCCTAGGACCTCACACATGCCAGGCAAGTACACTCCACTGAATTACACCCCAGCCCTTTTCAACATTTTTAATAAAATTTTTTAAAACACACATGAAAGTTAAAAAGATGGTACCCTAAGCACCCACCCATATGTATATCCACAACATAGAGTCAACAGTTCGCATTTTGCCATCTGAATATTTATGTGTGAAATCATCTGAAGGTAAATTGTAGACATTGAGACACTTGGTGCTAGATATCTGACACCACAAATCTTCTGAGAATAAATTCTTTCTTCTGTATAAATATAATACCATTGTCACATTTAAGAAATTAACGGTAATCCTTTAATCATATAATATCATTCTATATTCAGATTTCCACAGTTTTCCTAAAGAATCTGGTGCTGGGGATGGAGCTCAGGGTCTCATATTTGCTAGCATGTTCTCTACTACTGAGCTACACTACCATCCAACAACTGTCATACCCACCACACACCAGGACTCTTAGTTCAAGTGATGTGTTTATATATCTTTAGTCTCTTCTAATCTAAAATAGTCTCCTCATGTTTTCTTTATTTCTTCCTGTGACATTGTCTGATGAAGAAGTTGTCTTATAGAGATTTATTCAATTATTCCCTTGAAGCTGATCACAAATGTTTTGATATCAGATCTCATTTTTCTTTGCTGTGACAAGAGTACAACATCTTGTTCCTGAGTTCTGAGTTGTTAGGGTCAAATGAATCAATGTATCATTTTCTATACAAAAAAATATGCTCAGCCTAGAACAGCTCTTACTGCTCATGTGTAAAGGCCGAGAAGCCTAGATATACTTGATTCAAGTCAGAAAGGTAATTCCCATTTAAGGCTTTCATGTAGCCGAGCCTGTATAAAAAGTACAATTAATAGCATTGTTTATTATCTGGCGTATCTTCTAAAGGCTAGTGAGTTTTAAAATAGTTCCAATTTCCACAGATTATAACATAGGGATATGATGCTGACACTTTAAAAAAATTAAATTTTAATTTATTATATATGACTGGAATACATTACAATTCATATTATAAATATAGAGCACAGTTTTTCATATCTCTGGTTGTATACAGAGTATATTCACACTATTCATATCTTCATATATGTATTTTGGATAATGATTTCCATCTCATTTCTAACCCCATACACCCTCCCTTCCCTCCCACCCCTCTGCCTTATCTAGTTCATCTATTCCTCCCATGCTCCCCCTTCCTACCCAACTATGTAATCAGCCTCCTTATATCAGAGAAAACATTCGGCATTTGGTTTTTTTGGTATTTGCTAACTTCACTTAGCGTTATCTTCTCTGGCTCCATCCATTTACCTGCAAATATCATGACTCTATACTCTTTTATTGCTGAGTAGTGTTCCATTGTGTGTGTATATATATATATATATATACATATATGTATATATATATATATACACACACACACACACACACACACACACACACACCTTTTTTTTTATCCATTCATCTACTGAAGGGCATTTTTTTAAGCTTGAAACTGATCTGTATAACTTGGGTAGATCATCCTGATTCAATGTGGGCAAATATATGACTCAAGGAAATTGCTGATGCCTTTAGTATTTTCTATTTTATTGGAGTGAAAATTTTCAAAATATTTCTAATTATATTCTGTATTTCTGTAGTGTCTATTGTGATATTTCCTTTTTCATCATTGATGTTGGTAATTTGAGTTTTCTCTCTCCTTTTCTTCATTAGCATGGCTAAGGGCTTACCAATTTTATTTATTTTTTTAAAGAACCAACTTTGTTTTGTCAATTTTTTCAATTGTTTCTTTTGTTTCAATTTCATTGATTTCAGCTCAGATTTTAATTATTTCCTGTCTTCTATCTACTGCTTTTGGTATGTTAATTTGTTCTTCTCTTTCTAGGGCTTTGAGATGTACTGTTAGGTCATTTATTTGTTGACTTTATCTTCTTTTAAGGAATGAACTCAATGCAATGAAATTTTCTCTTAGTACTGCCTTCATAGTGTCGCAGAGATTTTGATATGTTGTATCAGTGTTCTCATTTACCTCTAAGAATCTTTTATCTCCTCTTTGATGTCTTTTGCAACCCATTGTTAATTCAGTAGTATATTATTTAGTCTCCAGGTGTTGGAGTAGCTTCTATTTTTTATTTTATCATTGATTTCTAATTTTATTCCATTATGATCTGATAGAATTCAGGGTAGTATCTATTTGTTTGTGTTTAGTCAGAGTTGCTTTGTGGCATAATGTATGGTCTGTTTTAGAGAAGGATCCATGTTCTGCTGAGAAGAAAGTGGATTTGCTCATTGATGGATGAAATACTCTATATGTGTCTGTTAAGTCTAAGTTATTGATTTTATTATGGAGTTCTATACTTTCTTTGTTTAGCATTTGTTTGGAAGATCTATCCAGTGGTGAAAAAGGTGTGTTAAAGTCACCCAGGATTATTGTGTTGTGGTTTTTTTGACTCTTGAATTTGAGAAGAGTTTGTTTGATGAACGTAGATGCTCCATTTTTTTTGGACACATATATATTTATAATTGTTATGCCTTGTTGGTGTATGATTCCCTTAAGCAGTGTGAAATGTCCTTTTTTAGCCCTTTTGATTATCTTTGGCTTAATGCCTACTTTATTTGATATGAGAATGGAAACCCCTGCTTGCTTCTGTAGTCCATGTGCGTGGTATGTTTTTTCCCAATATTTTACCTTCAGTCTGTGAATGTATTTTCCTATGAAATGAGTCTCTTGAAGGCAGCATGTTGTAGGGTATTTTTTAAAATCCTACCTGCAAGTCTATGTCTTTTTGATTGGTTTAGGCCATTAAGATTCAGGGTTATTATTGAGACATGATTAGTATTCCCAGTCATATTTGTTTGTTTTTGGTATTTAACTAGATTTGGTTTCTCCTTTGATTAGTATTTCTTTTAGTGCAATACCTCCCTTTGCTGATTTTCATTGTTGTTTTTTGTTTCGTCCTCTTGAAATATTTTACTGAGGATGTTCTGTAGTGCAGGCTTTCTAGTTGTAAATTCTTTTAACTTTTGCTTATCATGGAAGGTTTTTATTTTGTCATCAAGTCTAAAGCTTAATTTTGCTGGATATAAGATTCTTGGTTGGCATCTATTTTCTTTTGGAGCTTAGTATATGTTATTCAAGGATCTCCTGGCTTTGAGGGTCTGGGTTGAAAAATCTGCAGAGATCCTAATTGGTTCCCCCATATGTGATCTAATTTCTTTCTTCTCTGGCTTTTAAAATTCTCTCCTTATTCTGTATGAACATCAGAGAAACATGCTGAGGCATGCATATAAAGCAGGGTTTATTTAAAAAGGGGTAACATAGACTTCTCCCAGGAGGGGGAAGGGGGCCATAGCTGGTATCCTGGTAAACCAAGAGGCTAGGTATTCTGCCCTTTTAATATGTCCTAGGCTTCCTTTTTTCTCCTGCCTTTACCCCTTATCTTTTTCCTTCCATGTAGGTGACTAGGCCCAGGAATGCTCTGTGGGAGGGCCCAAAGGTGGGAAACAGGTGGGCTGAAGGGGGAAGGGCAGGATGCAGTAGCCAAGGACACATTAACAACCTTATATCTCCCTGTAGGGAGGGGCAATTTCTGGGATGGCTTATCTTGGCAACAGGTTAGAGCAGGGGCAGGTCTTGATAAAGGCCTGGGAAGGGCTCTGAAGGAATTAACATTTCAATCCCTCAGGGGACAGTCTCCAACTTTGCAGACTCACTCAAAATTGGCCTCCTTGATCCAACCTGATTTGATTTACCTATCTACACTGACTGCTTCTCTAATTCTGGCCTCAGTAGGCATTTTCATTATAAAGTATGTTGGTGTGGATCTGTTGTGACTTTGTACATTGGGTTTTCTGTAAGCCTTTTGTATTTGACTTTCCAGTTAATTCTTTGTGTTTGGAAAATTTTTGATTTTCATTAAATAGGTTGTTCTTTCCTTTGATTTGGAATTCTGTGCCTTCCCCTACCCCAATGATTCTTAAATTTGGTCTTTTTATGTTATCCCATAATTCTTGAATGTTCTGCTCATGGTTTCTTACCATCTTTACTATGTTGTGAACCTTCTTTTTAGGATTGTATATTTTGTCTTCATTGTCTGAGATCCTGTCTTCCAAGTGATCTAATTTGTTGGTGATACTTTCTGTTGAGATTTTTTAAAGCATTTATTTTTTAGTTTTAGGTGGACACAATATCTTTATTTTATATTTATGTGGTGCTGAGGATTGAGCCCTGTGCCTCACGCATGTTAGGCAAGCATTTTACCACTGAGCCACAACCACAGCCCCTTCTGTTGAGCTTTTAACTTGGTTTATTGTTTCCTTAATTTCAAGAATTTCTGTATTTTTTTCAGAACCTCTATCTCCTTATTGAAGTAGTGTTTGCTTCTTATATTTGCTTATGTAGCTTTTTATCAAAATGATCTTTTGTTGCTTGTATTTGCTCTCTTATATCATCCTTTGATTCACAGAACATTTTAATTATGTACATCCTGAACTCCTTCTTGGTCCTTTCTTCTATTGTGCTAGCTATGCATTTGAATAATGTAGTATCTTGGTTTGTTTGGGGCACTTTCTTCCCTTTTTTTTTTCCATGTTGTTTGTGTGTCTTCCCTTATAGCTCTGTGGATCTGAGGTATTATAGTTTTTACCCTACAGCCTTATAGTGTCCCTGCAGTTTTCCAATACCTCTCTCCTTTAAGGCGGGGGGGACAATGTGAACAGATCCCATTACAAACAGTACACAACCTTAAACCAGATATCTGCTATGAAGACATTTATGGTTTTGTCACAATATATAGAAATGGAAAGTTCAACTATCATCTACCATATAAACAGTTTTGCAAAAGTTTCTGATGGTGGACAAAGATTCTAGGATGAGGTGTAGGATAGATGTTGAGGGGATAGGAAGTGAGGAAATAAAGTTATTAGATTTAAGAAAGCATGAAAGAGGAATCTAAAGAAGTTCGTTAGTAGCAGGAGAAGAGAGAGAGTGATTTTTTTTTAAATTAATTTTATTGTAGGTTGTTCAAAACATTACATAGTTCTTGATATATCATATTTCACACTTTGATTCAAGTGGGATATGAACTCCCATTTTTACCCCGTATACAGATTGCAGAATCACATCAGTTGCACGACCATTGATTTACATATTGCCATTCTGGTGTCTGTTGTATTCTGCTGCCTTTCCTATCCAAAAATATGGAACGCTTCACGAATTTGCATGTCATCCTTGCGCAGGGGCCATGCTAATCTTCTCTGTATCGTTCCAATTTTAGTATATGTGCTGCCGAAGTGAGCATGAGAGAGAGTGATTTTGAGGAGGCAAGTTTTAAGACAGTAGATACAGAAAACAAACCAACATATTAAGTAAAAAACAACTTCGGGAAGTGGTAGAGGTATGGGCTATCTGTGTCACTTCCCTACAAAGGCAAATAACATCTCTTGCCCAAGTTTCATCAGAGAACTTTGAGTCCTAGATCTCCTGATGGCAGAAAAAGGAGGAACCTGTCTGTTCCTGAAAGAAGAATGCTGATACTATATCAATGAAACTGGATTGGTCAAAAAGAATGTTGACACCCTCTGTATTTTGGGTGAAAGACTTAAACAGCAACAATCAAATGACCCTTGGCCAGACTGGCTAAACTTTGCCCTCATTACGTGGCTGACTCGCATTCTAATTCCTGTCTTAGTAATAGGACTTCTATTAATGATTGCTCCCTGCCTCCTCAGGTTCACCCAAAAGTGCATGGGTTAAATTTCCAGAGTGACTTACAATCAGATGCTCCTATACCCCTATAGTCGCCTCCCTACTGAACCGACACCCGAGCTATCCCATTCCCCCAGTACCCCTAGCTAGCAGGAAATAGTCAGATGGAATTCAGACCCTATATCTCATCAAAAAGGCTGGGATGTTAGGTTGGTTTGAGGTGGCTAAGGGAACAAAGCACCAGGCAACCTGCATGCAGGAAAGAAGAACCCATCATGTGCTGACAGACAAGCAGTGATGGTGCCTCCTAACCACCTGTCAATCAGTGGGGTCTCCTGACCAATCCTGGAAGGACATGGATTTCAGCAAGATCCCCCCGACCAAACCCAGGAGGACAAGGGACTCTAAAAACCTCCCTTTTTTGTCCCAACCCCTTCCTTCCTGCCCTAAGCCTAGTAAGATTCCAATCTGGCTGAGCCTGGGCAAGATTCTCCCGGACCTGCTCTGTTGGATTGGAGGGTCTTGTCCGGGAGTGAATCTCAATAAAGCCTTGTTTAGCTGCTTTTCATCTGTCTCCTTTGATCACTGGAGCCTGATTTTATAGTTTCAGCTCTTCTCCATTCAGTGTGATGTTGTTTTGCGTTTTTCATCCATTGCCTTTATTTGGTTGAGGCACAGTTCTCCAATCTAATTTTTTTTTATTGGTTGTTCAAAACATTACAAAGCTCTTGACATATCATATTTCATATATTTGATTCAAGTGGGTTCTGAATTCCCATTTTTACCCCGTATACAGATTGCAGAATCACATCGGTTACACATCCACGTTTTTACATATTGCCATACTAGTGTCTGATGTTTTCTGCTATCTTTCCTATCCTCCACTATCCCCCCTCCCCTCCCTTCCCATCTTCTCTCTCTACCCCATCTACTGTAATTTATTTCTCTCCCTTGTTTTTTTCCCTTTCCCCTCACTTCCTCTTATATGTAATTTTGTATAACAATGAGGGTCTCCTTCCATTTCCATGCAATTTCCCTTCTTTCTCCCTTTCCCTCCTACCTCTCGTCCCTGTTTAATGTTAATCTTTTTCTCATGCTCTTCCTCCCTGCTCTGTTTTTAGTAGCTCTCCTTATATCAAAGAAGACATTTGGCATTTGTTTTTTAGGGATTGACTAGCTTCACTTAGCATAATCTGCTCTAATGCCATCCATTTCCCTGCAAATTCCATGATTTTGTCATTTTTTAGTGCTGAGTAATACTCTATTGTGTATAAATGCCACACTTTATTAAATCCATTCATCTATTGAAGGGCATCTAAGTTGGTTCCACAGTCTAGCTATTGTGAATTGTGCTGCTATGAACATCGATGTAGCAGTATCCCTATAGTACGATCTTTTAAGGTCTTCAGGGAATAGTCCGAGAAGGGCAATAGCTGGGTCAAATGGTGGTTCCATTCACAGCTTTCCCAGGAATCTCCATACGGCTTTCCAAATTGTCCGCACCAATTTGCAGTCCCACCAGCAATGTACAAGAGTACCCTTTTCCCCACATCCTCTCCAGCACTTGTTGTTGTTTGACTTCATAATGGCTGCCAATCTTACTGGAGTAAGATGGTATCTTAGGATGGTTTTGATTTGCATTTCTCTGACTGCTAGAGATGATGAGCATTTTTTCATGTACTTGTTGATTGATTGTATGTCCTCCTCTGAGAAGTGTCTGTTCAGGTCCTTGGCCCATTTTTTGATTGGGTTATTTGTTATCTTATTGTTTAATTTTTTGAGTTCTTTGTATACTCTGGATATTGGGGCTCTATCTGAAGTGTGAGGAGTAAAGATTTGTTCCCAGGATGTAGGCTCCCTATTTACCTCTCTTATTGTTTCTCTTGCTGAGAAAAAACTTTTTAGTTTGAGTAAGTCCCATTTGTTGATTCTTGTTTTTAACTCTTTTGCTATGGGTGTCCTATTAAGGAATTTGGAGCCCGAACCCACGACATGTAGATCAGAGCCAATTTTATTTCTATCAGACGCAGAGTCTCTGATTTGATATCAAGTTCCTTGATCCATTTTGAGTTAACTTTTGTGCATGGTGAGAGAAAGGGATTCAGTTTCATTTTGTTGCATATGGATTTCCAGTTTTCCCAGCACCATTTGTTGAAGGTGCTATCCTTCCTCCATTGCATGCTTTTAGCCCCTTTATCAAATATAAGATAGTTGTAATTTTGTGGATTGGTTTCTGTGTCCTCTATTCTGTACCATTGGTCCACCTGCCTGTTTTGGTACCAGTACCATGCTGTTTTTGTTACTATTGCTCTGTAGTACAGTTTGAAATCTGGTATCGCTATACCTCCTGATTCACACTTCCTGCTTAGAATTGCTTTTGCTATTCTGGGTCTTTTATGTTTCCATATGATTTTCATGATTGTTTTATCTATTTCTACAAGAAATGCTGTTGGGATTTTGATTGGCATTGCATTGAACCTATAGAGAACTTTGGGTAATATCACCATTTTGATGATGTTAGTTCTGCCTATCCATGAACAGGGTATGTTTTTCCATCTTCTAAGATCTTCTTCTATTTCTCTTTAGGGTTCTGTAGTTTTCATTGTATAAATCTTTCACCTCTTTTGTTAGGTTGATTCCCAAGTATTTTATTTTTTTTGAGGATATTGTGAATGGGGTGGTTTTCCTCATTTCCATTTCAGAAGATTTGTCACTGATATATAGGAATGCCTTTGATTTATGCGTGTTGATTTTATATCCTGCCACTTTGCTGAATTCATTTATTAGCTCTAGTAGTTTCTTTGTAGACCCTTTTGGGTCTTCTAGGTATAGGATCATATCATTCGCAAATAGTGATAATTTAAGTTCTTCTTTTCCTATCTTAATGCCTTTAATTTCTTTTGTCTGTCTAATTGCTCTGGCCAGTATTTTGAGAACTATATTGAATAGAAGTGGTGAGAGAGGGCATCCCTGTCTTGTTCCAGATTTTAGAGGGAATGCCTTCAGTTTTTCTCCATTTAGAATGATGCTAGCCTGAGGCTTAGCATATATAGCTTTTACAATGTTGAGGTAAGTTCCTGTTATCCCTAGTTTTTCTAGTGTTTTGAACATAAAGGAATGCTGTACTTTGTTGAGTGCTTTTTTTGCGTCTATCGAGGTGATCACATAGTTCTTATCTTTAAGTCTATTGATGTGGTGAATAACGTTTATTGATTTCCATGTATTAAACCAGCCTTGCATCCCAGGGATGAATCCTACTTGATCATGGTGCATGATCTTTTTAATATGTTTTTGTATTCAATTTGCCAGAATTTTATTGAGGATTTTTGCATCTAAATTTATTAGGGATATTGGTCTGTAGTTTTCTTTCTTTGAGGTGTCTTTATCTGGTTTGGGAATCAGGGTGATATTGGCCTCATAGAATGAATTTGGAAGTTCTCCCTCTTTTTCTATCTGCTGAAATAGATTGCAGAGTATTGGTATTAGTTCTTCTTTAAAGTTCTTGTAAAACTCTGCTGTATATCCATACGGTCCTGGGCTTTTCTTGGTTGGTAGTCTTTTGATGGCTTCTTCTATTTCCTCACTTGATATTGGTCTGTTTAGGTTGTTTATATCATCCTGACTCAATCTGGGTAGTTCATGTGTCTTAAGGAATTTATCGATGCCTTCACTATCTTCTATTTTATTATAGTATAGGGTTTCAAAATAATTTCTAATTATCTTCTGTATTTGTGAATTGTCTGTTGTGATGTTGCCTTTTTCATCCCGTAAGCTAGTAATTTGGGTTCTCTCTCTTCTTTTTGTTAGCGTGGCTAGTGGTCTATCAATCTTATTTATTTTTTCAAAGAACCAACTTTTAGTTTTGTCAATTTTTTCGATTGTTTCTTTTGTTCCGATTTCATTGATTTCAGCTCTAATTTTAATTATTTCTTGCCTTCTACTGTATTTGCTGCTGATTTGTTCTTCTTTTTCTAAGGCTTCGAGGTGTAGTGTGAGGTCATTTATTTGTTGGCTTTTCCTTCTTTTAAGGAATGAACTCCATGAAATGAGTTTTCCTCTTAGTACTGCTTTCATAGTGTCCCAAAGATTTCGATATGTTGTGTTTGAGTTTTCATTTACCTCTAAGAATTTTTAAATTTCCTCTTTGATGTCTTCTGTAACCGTTTGTTCATTCAGTAGCATATTGTTTAATCTCCATGTGATGTAGGATTTTTCCTTTCTCATTTTATTATTGATTTCCAATTTTCATTCCATTATGATCAGATAAAATGCATGGTAGTATCTCTATTCCTTTGTAATTGCTAAGATTTGCCCTGTGACATAATATATGGTCTATATTTGAGAAGGATCCATGTGTTGCTGAGAAGAACATGTATCCGCTTTATGTTGGGTAGTATATTCTGTATATATCAATTAAGTCTAAATTATTAATTGTATTATTGAGCTCTATGGTTTCTTTATTCAACTTTTGTTTGGAAGATCTGTCCAGTGGTGAGAGAGGTGTGTTAAAATCTCCCATGATTATTTTGTTATTTTGACCCTTGAACTTGAGAAGAGTTTGTTTGATGAACGTAGCTGCACCATTGTTTGGGGCATATATATTAATGATCGTCAAGTCTTGTTGGTGTATGGTTCCCTTGAGCAGTATGTAGTGTCCTTGTTTATCCCTTTTGATTAACTTTGGCTTGAAGTCTATTTTATTTGATTCAAGTATGGACACCCCTGCTTGCTTCTGGGGTCCATATGAGTGATATGATTTTTCCCAACCTTTCACCTTAAGTCTGTGTATGTCTTTTCCTATCAGATGAGTCTCCTGTAGGCAGCATATTGTTGGATCTTTTTTTTAAATCCATTCTACTAGCCTATGTCTTTTGATTGGTGCATTTAAGCCATTAACATTTAGGGTTACTATTGAGATATGGTTTGTAGTTCCAGCCATATTTGATTATGTATGTTACTTAACATGATTTGTTTTTCCTCTATGATTAGTTTTTCCTTTATTGTACTACCTCCCACTGTGGTTTTCATTGTTATTTTTCATTTCCTCCTCCTGTAATGTTTTGCTGAGGATGTTTTGAAGAGCTGGTTTTCTAGCTGCAAATTCTTTTAACTTTTGTTTATCGTGGAAGATTTTTATTTCATCTTCAATCCTGAAGCTTAATTTCTCTGGATACATGATTCTTGGTTAGAATCCTTTTTCTTTCAGTGTTTGAAATATGTTGTTCCAGGATCTTCTAGCTTTCAGAGTCTGTGTTGAAAGATCAGCAGTTATCCTGATTGGTTTACCCCTAAATGTAATCTGCTTCCTCTCTCTTGTGGCTTTTAAGATTCTCTCCTTATTCTGTATGTTGGGCATCTTCATTATTATGTGTCTTGGTGTGGATCTCTTATGATTTTGTACATTCGGTGTCCTGTAGGCTTCTAGTATTTGGATTTCTTTTTCATTCTTTAAGTCTGGGAAGTTTCCTAGTATTATTTCATTGAATAGATTGCTCATTCCCTTGGTTTGGACCTCTATACCCTCTTGTATCCCAATAACTCTTAGGTTTGGTTTCTTTATGTTATCCCATAATTCTTGGATGTTGTGCTGATGATTTCTTAACATTCTTGCTGAGCTGTCTATGTTCTTTTCAAGTTGAAAGACTTTGTCTTCATTGTCTGAAGTTCTATCTTCTAAGTGTTCTACTCTGCTGGTAATACTCTCATTTGAGTTTTTAATTTGGTTTATTGTTTCCTGCATTTCCAGGATTTCTGTTTGTTTGTTTTTTATATCCTCTATCTCCCTATAGAGTTGATCTTTTGCTTCTTGGATTTGTTTATGTAATTCATTGTCAAAGTGATCTTTCATTATCTGAATTTGTTGTATAATGTCTTCCTTGAGACTCCAGATCATCTGAAGTATGTATATCCTGAACTCTTTGTCCGGCATTCCATCAGCTGCAGATAATACCTCATCTAATGTTGAATTGACCTGTATTGTTTGTGGTCCTTTCTTTCCTTGTCTTTTCATACTGCTCATGATTCTTTCTAGCTTTGTGAAACTGTTGTGTTAATGTTTTTCCCCTTATATATTTGTATTCTTCTTGTATAGCTCCAAAATCCCTCTTTTGCGGAGAAAGATAATGTTAACAGTTCCCAATATCAACAGTACATCATCTAAGCACAAGTTTTCATTATTTATACATTTATAGTTAGATTCTAAATCTATAGATATTGGTTTTAATTATTACTTAAGAATATAGGCATTAGTTTCATTAAAGGCATACCATATCTGGTGGCATATAGAAAACTTAATTTCAGACGAAGGATTTTATACTTAGAGAGAAAGGAGAGAGGGTATGAGGTTAAACTAATTTAGCACCTTTGGAGAACTCTAACCAATAGACTGGTAATTTATGGAAGAATATATAGACTCAACCTTCTATCTGTATTTAGATAGTTACCCTATGTATAGATAGCAAAAGTTAGGAGATTGAAAGTGGGATAGAGGGAATACGAATGAAGAAAAAAAATAATAAGGAAGAAAAGAGAAATAAGAGAGAAGGAAAAAGAAAGTAAGATAAAAATAAAGAAAAAAATGGGGGGAAGCTGGGGTATATGCAATTCCTCTATATTATATTACTTTGGTAATTCAGTTGTTCATGCACAGTTCTTGATTTCACATATGTTGAAGTTGTGGAAGAGAGAGAAGAAAAGAGAGAAAGAAAGAGGAAAAAAAGTCTCTCAGAACACTGTTTTCCTTGCTTCCAGTAGGTGGCGTTGTCTATTCCTAGCTTGAGCTTCTGTATTCAGGGTGGTGGGTATAGCCAGTGTGAAAGGAAATGAGCTTCCACCTGTATCTTCCCTACTCTAGTCTCTGAGGTAGAAACCAGGTGCCTGTACAGTTGTTGTTTTGCGTTGATAGCTACAACCCCCAAAAGCTTGTGGGAAATATTTTGAGTTATCACAGCTCAGGTTGGGGGAGTTGGAAACCGGGTACCTGGATCAGCTGCAGAACCCTGCTGGTAGCCACACCCCCTTTGATGGGTTTTAAGTGTTGATGGGTTTCCTCTGGACTAGCACAAGGGGCGGGGCCGGGCTTCCTCCTCCAGTCTGGCTTGGTGCCGGGCTTCCTCCTCCGGTCTCAATTTCTAATTTTTGAGGGTTTTAGTATAAAGGAATGTAAAATTTTACCCAATGATTTTTCTGTAATGATTTAAATGGAGCTGTGAGTTTTGTTTTTGATTTCTTTACTGCAGCATAACATCTTTATATATTTACAAAGCTTGAAACATGGATGAATCTCATTTGATGGTGGTGAATGACATCTTTGGTGTGCTATTGGATTAGGTTCAGTAGCATTTTGTTGAATATATATGCATCTGTGTTCATCGGGTATATTGGTCTGTAGTAGTTTTTTGTTTGATTTTGTAGTGTCTCTGCATGGCTGTGGCATCAGAATAGTTCGGTCCTTAGAAGATGAATCTGGAAGGATTTCTTCTTCTTCAGTATTTTAGAAGAATTTAAGAAGGATTGATGCTCTTTGTTTAATTTTTCTTTTTTCTCCCCCCCCCAGATGTATGGATTGAACCTTGGCCTTAGCCATGCAAGGCAAGCACATTACCACTGAGCTACTGCCGTTGCCCTGAGAACTTCTTTAAAGGTTTGGTAGAATTCAGGTCAGAAGCCAAGTCTTGACCTCCTCTTTACTAGGAGACTATTCTTTATTTATTCAGCATCTTTACTCACTGTCACACTAAGGTATTCCATTTTTTCACAATTTCCTCTTGGTAAATTGCATGTGTCAAGGTATGTATCCTGCTAGATTATCAACCTTGCTGGCATATGGTAGTGGTCTCTTCATAGGAGTTTCTTATGATTCTCTGTATTTCTGTTGTGTCGAGTTGTAGTGTCTCTTTCCATTTTTTATTTCATTTGAGTCTCCCCTTTTTTTTCTCCATCTAGCTAAATATTTGCTAATTTTTTCTAAACACCTGCTTTTTGTTTTGTTGATTTTTTCTGTTGTCTCCATAGATTTTTATTCCATTTATTTTTGCTCTGATATTTATTATTTGCTTCCTTTAATCAACTTTTGATCTAGTTTGTTCTTCTTTTTCTAGTTCCTTGAGGTGTGGCATTAGCTTTTTTGTCATCTTTGATCTGTTCTGATGTGGGTGTTCACTGCTATAAACAGTCTCTATTTGACTTTTTTTTGCTGCATACTATAGGTTTTCATGCAGGACCAAGGATCCAGGTAGGAGGCTGAGTACTGGGGCCTGCCCTTCCTTGGTGGATTTTTCAATTGATGGATCTTTTGGGGGAACCAGCAGGTTGGGTGAGGCCAAACCCACAGAACGGTATTATACTGAGTTTTCTGATAAGGTTTCTGTTTCCAGTCTGAGAAATAGCATTCTGTACCCATTTTGGCTCAGCTTTGAATAGCCCAGGCTTAAATATTTTTGAATTAATTGAAGGTTGGAACCTAGTTCCGTGGTCCTACATGTATGTAGACCTGCAGAAACTTGAGAGTGCCTTCCTCCATCATGGGTGCAACTGGACTCATCGTGAGAGGTTCATGTTTTCCCTTGGTCAGTTCTAAGTAGGAGTGTCATTAAAATAAAGACCCTCATGTCCATGTTAGAAAGTAGGACTTTCAAAATGTTAGAATCTATGGAGGTAAAGCTTAATGACAGGATATCATTTACAAAACAGCATTGGCATTGACAATAAGAACTGGTTGTATGTCTCTCCTTTTCTGTTTCCTTTTTGAAAAAAGGTCTCATTAAGGTCCTCAGGTCTTCCTAAGTTGCCCAGTTTGACTTTGAAGTTGTGATCCTCCTATCTCAGCCTCCTGAGTCACTGGGATTATAGGTGTGCACCACCATATTGAAATGTATGGCTATATCTTAGTGGTGCTATTTTCACCAAAGATTTTGTATTAAAGTAAAATGACCTGAAATAATTATGTTTTTCAGAAAAATGAGCATACTTGGTTAATATTATCCTTTTCCTGAGGTATAGTCAAAATCTTGATCTTCTTGAAGATAGAAAATAAGTTATATACTTAAATAAGAGATGTAAACATAGATTAGCTGATAATTCTGAAAACTGTGATTACCTTATTTTGCTATACTGGAATAAGCAGGTGTAGCTATTTGTCTTTCAAAATTTCCTTTACTTTGGAAAAGATGGTATATGTTTAATAAGACGGTATATGTTATCTGTATACATTGTGAAATGATTACATAATCAGACTAATTTATATACACATCCCCTCAAATACCTACCACTTTTTGTGTGCGTTAGGAAAATTGCGGATGTTCTCTTTTAGCCATGTCAGTTGCACAATACATTAGTATTAACTACAATAACTTCTCTGTTTGATCTGTTATTGAATTGTATAAGTTCCTTATACATATGTTTGGTGTTATAGGCTTTGCAGTGCCTCTCCCACTGTATATGTGGCTTTTTCATTTTGTTGCTTGTTTTCCTTGTTGTGCGGAAGCTTTTGGTGTGATGTCATATCACTTGGTTTTTCTTGCTTTTCTGCATGTGCTTTCAGAATCACCGTTTTAAAGATTGCTAAGAGCAATATTATGGAGCTTTCTCCTAGGATTTTTATACTTATAGGTTGTATGCTTAGTGTCTCATTTACTATTTATTTATTCATTTATTTTTGAATTGATGCATTATAATTACATATGAAATTGAAATACGTTATGATATATTCATAAATGCATGTCAGCTTATCCCCTAGTTCTTCCTGTTTGCCTCCTGTCCTCCCTGATCCTCGATTTCTTGCTTCTACTCTTCTACTCTCCATTCTCTTTTTGCAAGTTTCCCCCCTTTTCCCTCTTTTCTCTCTAGATTCCACTTATGAGAGAAAACATTTGATGTTTGACCTTCTGAGACTGGCTTATTTTACTTGGCATGATGTTCTCCAGTTCCATCCCTTTACCAGCAAATGACAAAACTTCATTTTTCTTCATGGCTTACTAGAACTACATTGTGTTTATACACCACATCTTCTTTATCCTTTCATCTGTTGGTGGGCACCTAGGCGGTTCCATAACTTGTCTATTGTGTATTGTGCTAATATATATACTTTGTTACGCATGTATCACTTTAGTATGTTGATTTTAAATCTTTGTCATAACTACCAAGGAGTGGGATAGCTGGGCCATATAGTGGATCCATTTGTAGTCTTTTGAGGAATCACCATACTGCTTCCCAAAGTAGTAGTAGTAATTTGCACCAATCAACAATGTATAAATGTACAACTTCATCAAAACTTCATCGAAAATTATCATTTGTATTCTTTATCAAAAATTATCATTTGTATTCTTCATCAAAAATTATCATTTGTATTCTTGATGATTGTCATTCTGACCAGGGTGAGATGAAATCTCAGTGCAGGTTTTTGTTTGTTTTTGTACTAGAGATTAAACCCAGGAGTTCTTAACCACTTAGCTACATACCCAGCCTCTTTTTAAATTTTTTATTTTGTGACAGTGTCTCACCATGTTTCTGAGGCTGGCCTTGAACTTGCAGTCCTCCTGTCAGCTTGGGAGGCAATTGGGATTATAGGTGTGTGATTCTGTGCCTGGTTTCCATTTGGTTTGATTTGCATATCTCTGCAGGCTAAGGATGTTGAACAAGTTTTTGTTTGTTGGACTTTGAATTTTGTTTGTGAAAAGTCTCCCATTAGATTTTTTTGTCCATTTACTGGGTTCATTGAGATTTTTTAAATTGTCAATATATAATATTTACATAATATTTCTGCTTATGAATCCCCTGTTGGAAGGGTATTTGACAAACATTTTCTCCCATTCTGTAGGCTCTCTTAAACTCTTAATTGTTTTCTTTGCTGTGCAGAATCTTTTTAGTTGGATGCTGTCACATTTATTAATTCTCACTTTTATTTTTTGAATTTTAGAATCTTTTTAAGGAAGTCAGTACCTCTGCCAATGTGTTGGAGTGTTTCACTATTTTCTTGTATTAGTTTGGTGTTTTTGGACTAATTCCTCAGACTTTGATCTACTTTGAGGTGATTTTTTTTTTGGTTCAGAGTAAAAGGTAGGGATCTAGTTTCATTCTTCTTTATATAACTATTCAGTTTTCTCTGCAGCATTTGTTAAAGAGGGTGTTGTTAGTCTAGTATGTGTTTTGGCACCTTTGTAAGGAATCAGATTTATGTCTATTTGTCTCTGTGTCTTTAATCCATTTTTAGTTCACTTTTGTGTACTGTTTAAGGTCCAGGTCCAGCTTCATTCCTTTGCGTGTAAATGTCTTCCTTTCCCAGCACCATACATGGATGAGACTGTCCCTTCTCTATTGTAAGCTCCTTGGTGCCTTTTTGGTAATTGACTTGGTGTGTGTGGGTTTGTATCTGAGCTCTCTCCTTGTTCCACATACATGTAGTATCCTCTTTCTCTTCTTTGTGACAGCTTTCATGTCAGGATCTGAGTGGAGTTTGTTAAGTCCTACAGTATACTCATAATCACATAGTGTGATGCCTCTCATTTGTCCGTTTTCATCAGGGGGAAATGACTATTCATGATCTTTTGTGGTCTTATTGAATTAAAGGGTTTTCTTTCTATATCAAGTAAGATTGTCATTGATTGGTCGACAGGCTGTGTCACTGAATCTCTTGCTTTGGGTAACCTGGACATTTTAACAATATTTATTCTTCAGTCCATAAGCACACTATATCTTTCCTTGCATGTATGTCTTCATTTTCTTTCATCTGATTTTAATAATTTTCAGTATGCAGATGAATTTGCTTTCTTTGAATACATTTAGCTCAGTGTGATCCTAAGTATTTTGTTCTTTGTGATGCCATCATAAATGGAATACTATTATTAGTGTTCTTTTTGTTAGATGATTATTAAGGATATAGAAATGCATCTGATTTTCTCAGGTGGATTTTGTCTCCTGATCCTTGAATGAACTTGTTAGTTAGTTCTAACAGTTTTTATTGGAGAAGGTTGTAGCATGTTCTGTGAAGAGGACTTGTCCTCTGCCAACAGAGGCAGCCCTTCCTTCTTCCTTCCTGGTTTGGGTGCCTGTGATTTCTTTTTCCTTGCTGACTGCTGTGACTGGGACCTCCAGTAGTACGTGGAATACTGATGTGTGGGCAACCTTACCCTGGTCCTGATCTTAAAGGAAAAATCTTTCCATTTTTTAGCCACTGCATACAATGTTTCACGTGGCAGATCCTATATGACCTTTATTGTCTGTGGTGCATTCCTTTTGTACCTAATTTTTGGAGGACATTGTTGACTTTTTTCAGAACCAGTCTTCTGTACCTATTGAGATAATATGACTTTATCTTTCATTCTGTCACTATGGTTTATCACATTGAATTATTTTTGTGTTACATTGAATTATTTGTGTGTTTTGAAGCATTCTTGCACCCTGGGATAAATCTCACTTCATCCTAGTGTATGGTTAGGTGAATGTTCTGTTGAATTTTTTCTACCAGCATTTGTTAAGGATTTTTTTTGTCTATGTACCTGAGATACATTGCCCTGTACCTATAGGTTTTGCTGTGGTTTTTATAATATTACAGTAACTCTACAGTGTGGCCTATTTGAAGCTTATCCGAGTTGTGTTTAGAATGCTGCTTCTCAGACAAGAACGAGAAAGCTGAACAAAAACCCAGCATAATTCCTTTCTGTGAACCTGAACTCACACTTCTTTGCAGCTCCAGGGATGGACCCCACACATTGAGCAATCACTGTAGGAGGCCAGGGCTTAGCACTCAGCCTGTCACCTGGTGCCTTTAGTCCTGCACCAAATCCTGTGGGAAAAAGCCAAAGCAGTTTTCACTTGCATTCATTTATCGATGTGTTCATGCAGATTTTATATCACTGATGTGTCCTTTAACAAATGAGGTCCTCTTTAGAGATACCCTGAATATATCAATGTGTTTTCTTCATGTAACAGCTTCCTTGACTTCTTGTGGGCACAGACAGACCCACCTCCACAGCCACAGTATTTCCTGGTGCATGGGGAGAAGATTTGGCCATCCATCCCCTCTACATGGCATTGCTGAAGGCTCCAGTTCTGAATGTGAGAATGTATGTAATGCCAATAAACAAAATCTTTTAGAAATGAATAAAACTTTTAATTTTAAAAGTAACCAATTATACAAAAAAAATCACATAAAATAAAGGCAGAAATAAAGTAAGAGCAGTGCAGAGGCATGGAGGCTGTGGGTTGGGCTTACTAAGAGGTGCTGGCTGAATGGCCTCCAGTGATGGTTGACCCGGAGCTGCCTCTGCAGGCCTCACCAGGTCCAGCTCTCTTTCAGGTGGTGGAGCTCCTCAAGCACCAGAGGTGGCCCTGCAGCTGCAAGAGGAGTAAAGGTCAAAAATCTATTCATGTTCCTTCCAGGGACAAAATATTTCCCAATGCCTTTCACAGAGCTCCACACAAACCCAGCCCTGGCAATGTCCCCAGAATGCATGCAGACAGTGACAGCTCCGCTTCTCATTGTACCTGCCCTGCCCCAGTTTCTGGAAGGAATGCTCTGCATCTCAAACCCCATCCCATTCCTACATACTCATACCCCCACCTCAGTCCTCCTTCCCTTTGGCCTCTTCCTGCTGGGCTCTGGGTTTTGTATCCAGTCTAGGACCTGGTGGCCTTGGTCCTCCATGTTGGGGCCTGTTACAGTTTCTGCACATTTTTAGTTTGTTTTGTTTTGTTTTTTGGCACTGGTGATTGAACCCAGGGGTACTGTACCAAAGAGCCAAATTGCCAGCACCTTTTCTTTGTAATTTTGAGTCAGGGTCTCACTGAGTTGCTTTTGGCCTAGATACTTTCCTGGGGCTGGTCCTGAACCAGCCATCCTCTTGCCTTAGCCTCTGGAGTTGCTGGGATCACAGGTGTGCAACACCAATACAGGCCTGCAGTTTACTCTTGAGAAGTATTACTTTTTTTTTTTTTGAGTAAATGCCCTTAACTCTTTAACCCCAGAACTTATCGTGTTGTGAGTGGAAAGGGATAAAATTTAATGAATGCAGTTTAATATAATTAAATATTATTTTATTGTATAATTATTTATAAATTAATTAAGAAATAAAAAATTTCCCACTTTTTGCTCATGAGAGCATCATTGATGACTGGGTAGATCACTCAAGCAAGGTCTCTGTCATGAGTCTCTCTGTGGCCCTTTCAGTCTGTCTCACATTCTCCCACACAGGTTGATTTACATATATTTCTGTGGATGCTTACACCATAGAAAAATGGTGACCTAGGTACAGACATCATGAATGCATTTTTCCCCCACACGCAATAATTCCTTAACCCCTTTGCCTGCGGGCACAGACAGACCCACCTCAGCTGTTGCACAGCATCTCTGCAGCAGATTTCTCCACCAAACGTCTCCACATGGATGATAGTGAGGACTCCAATTCCTTGCTGCCAGAGTCTCTGCCTCCACATTTTCACTAGTTCTAGACATCAACCAGTCAGTCTGAAGGAGGCAAATCCTACCTCACTATCATACTGAATGTCTGTGACATTTTCTAACCAATGTGGTGATTTTGTTTTGAATTGCAGGAGTTTGTTTTTGTCCTAGAAGGAAAGTTAACTCAGGAGGTTTGGGTATCCCTAGGAGCAGTAGTCATTCCCTTGGTGGCATGTGACACTTAGGTCATAGAAAGGCAGTTCCCCCCCAATGTTATCAAAGCATTTACTGTGGGGCTTTACTTTTTATATAACTTTGACATATCTGGTTTTTCTACTTCTAACAAAACAAAAATGTATCCAATCCCTCAATAGTATGTGGCCAACAGAAATCTTAGTGCACTGATGTGAAAAATTCAGAATAGGCATCTCACAGGGACAGAAGGATGAATGATCACCCAGGACCAGAGGAAGGGAAAGGAGAGGGACTGCTTATGGGTAGAGGGTGAGGAAATGGCTGTGGACCTAGACAGGGGTCCTGGCTGCCTGACATTGAAAATAGACTTCACAGCACTGAACTAAGCATTTCAAAGTGAGTAAAATGTTAAATTTTATTTAAAATTAATGATAAAATGAAAAGAAAGTAGTCAAATAAAAATGAAAAGGAATAAAATGTCAAGGGAGGGAAAGAGTCACTGTGAGATGGGAGCAGGTTCAAGATGCAGCTCAGAAACTGACACTAGCTTCTGGAGGGTCTGCACTAGTTGGCCAGGTCTAATCCATCACCCAATCTCAGGCCCCCATCTTCCTCACCTTCAGGCTCTGCCTCAGTGGTTTCTAGATACTCCAGCAGGTGTGAGAATCAGTGGCCTCGATGTTGCGCATTGGGCCTGGCATGGGGACCTGGATGTTGACTCTGCTGCTGGACAGTGATCCAGACAGGAACCAGGAGGGATGTGGGTGGGCCACAGCAGGAGAGGCCTCAAAAGAGGCGGCAGCTCCCTGCATTAGGAGAGTTATCCCAGGAGTAACTGAAAACCATCCATTCTAGAGGAGTAGGTGGAAGTTTATCTTCAGCAAGAGGGTCCTGTATGAGCCACCCAGGCTGTCATCACACAGCCCTGAGGGTCTGGATGATGGTGGTAACTGGTTCCCTTCTGGAATGTGGGGCAGCTCAGGGAGGCCAGCTCCTGTCCACCCAGCCTGCGGTGTGTTCTTATTGGACAGAGTAGCAAGAGTCCCCTGATGTTTTGGCTCAATACAGCTAATGTGTAATATTTGGAGGGAACGTGGCAGGACAGCCAGGCCACTGCCACATGGACAACTGTCACTGAAGTTAAAATGAGGTGAAATGTCAGAATGGAGAGGAAGTGAAGTGAAACGATGACAATGTGACTTTCCAGAGGTTTCCACCTATATGTGGACAGTGACCTTGCATTTGGTGAAGGCCAAGGCTGGGCACAGAGTATGGGGATGGATGATGAGTTGGAGCCTAGTTCCATAGGGTACAGGATTGTGTTCCTTCCATCCCTTAAGCACTGTAGGGAGGTGGCCTTTGGGCTCCAGATACCCCTCTGTTCTTCTGTGCCCTACATGTGGAGTCCCATTTGTACCCATTTTCACCCTGAGGTTAAGCTGGTGCCTCCTCCTCACTGAGCCAAACTTGCACTCTACATCTCCTCAGTGGTAATCTGCCATCCCCTCCCTGTGAGTGCTTGAGTGTGGACTGGCTTTAGTGACACACTTGTAACCTATAGGATATGACAAATGCATGTGGTATCATTTCAGCATGATTTACTTGAGCTTTTGTGCTCTGTCTCTATTATTTTCTTCATTTTTCCCCCCTCTGCCTCCCTTGGATCTCTGGTTCTGGGGAAGCTGCTTTCATGGTGCCCTAGAGAGTCTTATGAGTCCTAGGACAGAGTCTTAAGATAGTGCCTGGCAGCTGGCAGGAAGCCCCCAGCCCTACCTGAATGTTTTTCAGGTCATTTCTGCCCCTGATGAACTCTGCTCCCCACATCAATACAGACCCTCTATCACACAGGCTTCTATCCTGGGAGAACAGGAGATGACACTGGGGGCCCAGGCTTCACCTGTGTACTCCCTTTCCCCACCTTTGAGCTTTGTCCTTGGGTGACCATGACAGGATACCAGGCTCACAGTCTCCCACCACCTATTCCTGCCTCATGTTGCCCACACTCAAAAGGAAAGGTGTGGGGCTACTCAGGGGGCTTTACTGGGTGGACTGGCCTGGATGGACCTGCCCTTGGCTGATTGGTATCACCCATTGGTTCCTCCTCGTAGATGCCCTGATGTCTAGAGCAGAGTCAGAACCAGCATAGGACCCTTTGTAGGAATCTGTCTTTGTGATCATCCTGAGTCTGGTCCTTAAGAGGTGGGATACAGCCCCAAATGCAGTTCTCATTCTGGGGCCTCCTGAATCCACCCATGACCGTGGGAAGTCAGGATACAACAGAGCATGTCACTCTCTTCACTATATGCTGGTTTCTTTCTATGAAAACCCTGATGTTTCCTGGGTAGCTGCTGAACCAGGGTAGTACTTTGTGCCTTAGGTTGTGGCTTTGAGACGTCCTGAGGCTGGGTCCTGGGATAGGGGAATGTAGCACCAGAGACTGCTTGGCTGTGGGGTATCCTGAGGCTTTGGCTTTAGAAATTGAGAGGTAACTAATATCCTTCTGTGTTCCCAATGTCTGGCTCCGTGAGCTAGGGAGAGGACTGTTGCTGTAATGTATGTGCCTGGATACTGGGGTTTCTTGTTCTGCTTGGATCTGTCCCATTGAAGTGAAGTCATGTCTTTGGGACCCTAACCTGACTCCCTCTTCTGATGAGACCACATATGTCCTTCTGGGCCACTGTCTGCTCTTCTCAGCCCCTGAATATTTTTGTATGCACACACAGTATCTCCATCCTTGGCCCTTGAATTTCTGTGACAGATCTGGGTACCTACAGTGTCCCAGCTCCAAGGAACAGACCTGGATTAGCTCCACCTTCTCTTCTTGACCTCTCCTGTGACCCTGTTCAAGACATCATATCTTTAGGGCTTCCCTAGTCTCCCCTGTATACTGGTGGTCATCCTAGCATCTGTTTCCTAGTGACATTATCAGGCATGTGTGAGAAACACTGTGGGCTGCTGTCACATGTAGGTAATGCACAAAGTTGGAGATGAAATAGTGGAAGGTTTTGGATGTCGCAAAGAATATAGCTAAAAATAAGTCTGGGCTCCTATGTTGTGACCTTGGAAATGTTGCTTCCCTTCTTGGCTTTCTCCTGTTTGCATCATGAGAGGGTTGAAATTCAGTTAATTCAGGTATCTTCATGGTCCATAAGCCTTCTGAATGCTTCCCATTATAGTTAGATTCAGATCTAAGGGCCTCAACTTGGCCTTTGTGGCTGGACCTTGTGCTTAACAGCTCCCAGTTAACTTCACCCCTGGTGTGCACATCCTAAGCAATCCCCTCCCTTTGAGTGCTTGAGTGTGGACTGGATTTAGTTGTTCACTCCTTAGCTATGGAACATGACCAATGGCATATGGTGTCACTTCACCATGATTTACTTAACATTTTTGCTCTATCTCTATTATTTTCTTCTCTGCCTCCCTTGGAACTCTGGCTCTGGGGAAGCTGCTGTTCTCTCATGATGCCCAAAGAGAGGCTTATGAGTCTTAGGACAGAGAGAGCAACCCATGAGGAGATATTAGGTCTCTGTCCTCAGTCCTTCCAGTAACCGTGGGACTCGGTGTGGAAGCAGTCTTGCAATAACTGAACCTCAGGTGAGTCCATAGACCAGGCCTCCTGAGAGACATCAGGATCCTCCAGCTGAGTCCTAAATTTCTGTTTCATAGAACTGTGAGACCATAAATGTTTGTTGTTGAATCCTTTAAGTTTGGGGTAGCATTTTCCCAGAGTAGTGTGACAGTGGTATAGTCTAGAAGGCCCTAGAATCTGTCCTTCCATCCCGCTCCTCCTGGGCTTTGTTTAGCCCCACTGGTTGCCCTTGTAACTTCCTCTCTGTCTGAATTCACTTTTGACTTTGACTTCCTGAACAGTTGATCCTTCCCTCTGGCACACTGTGCCCAGGGTTGTGCAGGGCTGCATCCCTCTCAAGTCTATGCTTGAGTGATTTCAAGGCCTCAGTTTTATGAAGGAGCCAAGGGCACAAAGGAGCAAGACATCAGTGTCCTGGGGCATTAGGAGGGACTGCAGGAGCTCCCCTTCCCCCTGCTTACAAGTCTTTTTCACTATGGCCACTTCCAGGGTCTTACCCTCCAACAAGGTGGTCCTTGACTTGTCCAAAGATGAGTGGGTCAGTGCTCTGCCACCTTGTGTCCTTGCCAAGTTTTTGGCTGGCTCTGAAGGACTTCCAGGAGGCTGACAGCATTTTGCAAGGACCTGTGTGCACCAGGGGCTAGAGGTTGGTGAGCCTTGTGATCCTTGGAGTAAACAATGGCAAACTCCATGTTATGTCAGGAAGGAAACTGTGGCTTCTCATGAATCCCCTCCACAATAGGCAGGTGTTCCTACAGAAACATTCCCATGCTGGTGGGTAGAGGAGCCAGGAACAGGCATACGCCTTGTTTTCTTTAGGGATTTTCCAGCCCTGAAATCCTGCCATCTCTCCTCCTTCCACACTGTGGATCCTGGATATGCTACCTGGATATGGCTAGCCATGTCCCCTGGAGACACTGCCTTTTCCTTTGTTACTTCCCAGGTTCCATCCCCACTGTTGAATACCACTTTGACCCCCACTTGTGGTGTTATTTTTTTTTGTGTGTGTGTGTGTGTGGGTGTACGTGTGCGTGTGAGTGTGCACACACATTTGTTCATACATCCTTGGAATGTTTGCGGTTCTCTTGATAAAGCGAATCCTGTAGAAGATGGAAGAGCCCTGGTCTAGAGGTCAGAACCCTCCTTTCTGTCATTTGGGGTTTTAAATTTTGCTCGTTGGTTTGTTTTTTAAAGTTTGATCTTCATTTATTTGAAACTACTCATTGAGTTTATCAATATTACACTTTAATATGCAAAAATGTTAATCAGTGGTTAGAGCTGTGGATGGTGGGTGGGTAGGGGTTACATGAGGTGATTTCTTTTTGGTCAGGGAAGGCATGATTGACATACAATGCGCTGTACATATTTAAAGTATAAAAACGTACAAATATATAAAGAGCCTGGAAACCATCACCTGAACATGAACTCATACATGCATAATGATGAACTCACGTTTATAGCCCCTTAAGTTTCCTTGTGGCCACTTGTCATCACTTTCTGTCCTCCCATCCCTTGCAACCACTCATCTGGTTTATGTTCTGGCCCTGTAGTCATTCAGTATGTGCTTTCTTGTAGGGCTTATTCATTCAGTGTAATGAATTTCAGTTTTGTGTGTGTTGTCCTTTGTATGTACCACAGATTGATTCTCCATTCATCTGCTGGTGGACATTTGTGTTGACTGCAGTTTTTGATCTTTACAAATAAAGCTGTTGTGATCATTTTTGTACAAGTTCTTGTGTGCATATATCCTTTCATTTTCTTGGGGAAAACATAAGTATGAATTGCTGGATCATACAGTTGATGTGTTCAAAGTAGAGTTTCAGGTTTTTTGAGTGAATTCTTAATACCTATTCTTGTATATTCACCATTTTCTCATTTGGTTTTGGACAGTGAGCCTGAGGCAAGGCTATTTCTCTTTCATAAACCTCAAGTTCTTTTACCTAGGAGTTAATTTAACAGAAAAAAAAATCAATTCTAATCATACCACGCTAAAGTTTTGCAGTTTTTTTTTGCATGTAGGTTAAGTCCATGTAGCACACAGAATTCTACCATAATTCAGCCATTACTATACTGTGAGATATTTGTGTTGTTTTCAGTTTTTATGTTAGCTTACAAAATGAAATGACTTCCAATATATAGCTGAATGTATTCCTTTAGGATTTGAGTGTTTTAGTACTGGGGAATTGGAAAATTATTCTTTTCCTTCAATGTATTTACTTACTTTTTAATTGACAGTGTTTTAGTAACATTTATGGGACACAATGTGGTTTTGTACCTCTGTATACATTGTAAATGATGCAGTTCATTTACATACCCACTACTTCCATGATTTAACTTTTTGTCTGTGTGGTGAGAACATTTAAATCCCTTAGAAATTTTTAAATATACAATTTTGACATCATAGAGCACAGTTGGTTAATAAATTTACTTCCTCATTCTGAGACCTTGAACTCTTTGACTGACCTTCTCTCTCTCTGTGCCTCCTGGAAGTAGGTGTCTAATTTTGTTTGTTTCTTTCTCTCTCTCTTTTTTCAATGTCTAGGGTTTTGAACATGCTCAGCAAACATCCACCACTAATTACACACCCAGATTTTATGTTTTGAGGCATTTTTGCACTAAGTTGTTCTAACTTGCCATCCTCCTCTCCTAGTCACCCAGGTAGCTGGGATTACTGGTATATGTTCCCGTGAATGCCTAGAAGCAGATATTGAACCATGAAGGGTTCAAGTCCCTTGGACTACAGTGCCACATTGTTTTCCTGAAAATCAGGGCCACCTGTTCACCCACTAGCAAATAAATATGTAGTAGGCAAAAATGGGCCCTGGACCCAATGGTAAGGAGCTGTTCCACAGCCTGCAGTCCTTGCTGATCTCTGTGCTTAGTGACAGCTCAGCTAGCTGAGCTCCACTGTTTCCGCTCTCGGTTTGGGTTGCTATGTGGCTGCTGCTGATGTCCAGGAGGACATCGTTTATGAGGACATGGAGACACTCTGTGGTACCCTGTGCACATTGGCCACCGACAGCAACAAGTACCATGCTAAGGTTGACTGTGGGCGCCAACGCTCTACATGCTGTGCTGAACTTCTTTGAGGGCAGTGAATGCGAGGAAGAGACAATTCACTTTGGACTGAAGTGCTCTATGTGGACAGCTGGGCTCGGCACCAGATCTATGCTGCCTTCAAGGATGTGCTGGGTTTCTGCATGCACCACCACCTTTAGAACAATGAGCTTCTTCGTGACATCTTTGGCCTGGGCCCAGTGCTGATGCTGGATGCCACTGCCCTGAAGGCCTGCCAAATTTCATGCTTTGAGAAGCACCTGTACAATGCTGCCACCTTCAAATGCCTGACCAAGGCTCGCAGCTGTGTAAGGGACAAGTGGGCAGACATCTGTGAGGCGGACCAGCTGAAGAGAAGTCTATCCACATTGTTGCCCATGTTTTTAACAGAAGAGAGTGCAAGAACTGGCCTCTGTCAATGATTGTCACTTTGTTTTTTTAATGGCAAAACCAAAAACAGATATAGGGCAGATGAGTGAAGGGTCAGGACTTTTGGGACCCTGGCCTTTGTCCCTGCACTCAACCCTATGGCCTCTTCCTGCCCTTTCTCAGGTAAGGCCAAATGTGTGCCTCTCCCAGGGTAGTCAGTAGGAAAGCTACTGTTTGGACCTTCTGTTATTATGTAATGATATAATATGAGAGTGTATTGGCACCAATTTGTGTACTGCATTGTGACTCTGGTAGTAGCAATCACAGTGAGCTAAGGTTCCACAAGTCCAAGGGCAGAGTCCCCAGCAAGGCTGTCTTTACTTCAGATGCTGGCTGTATTACAGGGATACTCAGGAGCCCTATATTTCTGACCAACTGTTAATAATTTGGGGTTTCCTGTGACCCCTTCATAGAACTCATGGAATACTGGTGATTAAAGTGCTGCTATAAAGGGTGTAAACAAGGACAAACCAAATAATGAGATACACCAGGTGAAGTCTAGGAGGGTCTGAGCAAGGACCTTTTCCCTGTGGAATCCAGCACACCTTTCTCTTGGCCCATCACTGTACTCACCAAGCAGGAATGTCCACTGAGATTCAGTGTCCAGAACTTTTATTGGGGTTTCATTATGTAGATGTGATTGATTAAATCAATGGATGTGGGGTTGAATTCAGTCTCCATCTCCCTTCACTGCCCTGAGGTTGGGCTGGCTCAAAGCCCTAACCCTCTACTCATAGGAGTGGTGTTTATGGTGAAGAACCTTCCCTCTCTTGCATCACATCCAACCTGTTAGCAGAATCACAATTACAATACAAATAATGATAGTTGTATCATTTGGGAAATTTTAAGGATTTAGACTTCCTCCCAGAATCCAGGAGCAAAAGCCATTCAATTCTGCTTATATAACAGTTGTCATTTGAGATTGATTCATCTTTTCACTCAGGTGCTTATGATCATTCCAGTGGATGCATGTGTCAGCAGTGCATTCCTTTTTATTGCTGTGTGGTATTCCGTGGTATAGAGATACCACAGTTTGTTCCACCATTCAACATTCCTTCAGGAACATAAATATTCCATAAAAATCCCTTCTGGACCTTAGATAAGGTTCATGTCAGTGGTTGAAATACTAGTTGAAATATAATATAAACTTACCTGCATTCTTCATGTTCTTTGGGGAGAGTCTGTCCCCTGCCTTAGCCTAACAGAAAAATTACTATACATGGTCATAATCATAGGGGGAAAGCAACACAATAGACTGGTCATGACCAAAAAGAAAGACTTGTTTTGCATTAAATTTACTAAATTGCTCTAGTATGTAAAAACATACTTGTGCACAATCTGGTTTAAAGGAACTGACAGAACATTCTGTTCTGCTTGGGAATGTGGCTACTGACCTAAAGTTCTAACTTATGGATAGGAAGATGATGAAGGCAGTTAAATGAGGGAGTCAATTCAATAAGGTGTGTCAGGGTCTGAATAAATTACTCCCTGTGATTTCATGAGAAGCTTGTGATGGATAAATTGTGCTCCATGATTCCCATTCCCCTATCCTGAGTTCTGGCCTTTCTTTGTGAACACATGCTAATGTCCTGTGAGTTTCTCAGGAGAACAATTTTTAAGTTATGTTTGGTAGAGAACTGTAAGAAGCCATGGAAATATTGGGAAGTAGAGGTGGGAAGTGCTAGCTTATACACCTTCATTTGAGTGTGTTCTCATTCAACATGAGGGGGCCAAGCAGAGGTTCCACTGAGGGGGTCTTATATGGGAGATTCAGTGAGGAATAATTTCATAAGCATATGGGATTTTTTTCATGAGGAGATTCTGGTAAAATGAGTCATTCTTTCCATGTGGAGACCAAGGTGGTCTCATTGTTCTTATAATGATTTTTAAACCTTGACGTTACAATTTCAAAGGGTCTGATCCAATGGGTTTTGCTTTCACCCCATCTGGAAAAATTGGGGTTTGTAGTCAATATGGTGGTTACATAGTGGCTGAGCTAGCCCACTTGCTTTGTACCCACATATTCCCACACTGAATAAACGGGAAGGGACTCATAGGGAGCCACTGGCTGAACTAGAATTCTGATGCTAGGAATAGAGTCCAGCAAAGTGTTTTCCCTTTATATTTCTCGCAAGGATGGAAAATATCTAATAGCTGTGAGTAAAGGGATGAATGCATGGGTTATACCATCCGGGAGATCCAATATTATGTTAACATTTTGAATAAATCTCAAAGCAAGATATGTTGTTGTCTCTTAGTTGAGTCATACCAGTTACCCAAAATGGTGAGGCCACATATGGCTGGACAACTTCTATTTTAAAACCCCAATCCAGTGGAGGCCAGAAAATCTGGTGGTCTTGCCCTGGGAGACATTTTATACATTTGATGTGATAATGAACTGGACTGATCAGTAATGACCAAGTGGGAGCCTATAATGTGCCCATGTCTTCTGACTCTTATAAATTATGAGGCCACCCATGCCATACTGAGAGGTACCATAGCCCTGGCCATGTTTGTGATGTCTTAATATACTGATAATGCAATCATGTTTACAGGGTGGTAGAGTTGAAAGCCTCTTGGCACAGTTCCCAACCTCTTCCCTGCAGTGTTTGACAAGAAAAAGAAACATAGCCAAAGGTCTGTTGTATTCAAAAGAATTAAGTGGACTTTTCCCAACTGCTAGGGGATGTTCTCTACATACTTGAACTTTCCTTAATGAAGGGGGTGTCACTGTTGTTCAGCATGGTTACTCTGAGCACTCTTGACTCTATGCTGATGGAATGACTCAGGATGGTGTCGTGGGAGAATGACCAACTTATTTTAAAATTAATTGTTAAAGCCAGGTATGCTGGTTCACCCCTGTAACCCCAGTAGTTTGGAAAACTAAACTTGAGGTCAGCCTGAGCAACACAGAGAAACCCATCCCCAAAATAAATGAATAAATAAATATATGAATAAATTTTCAGTGTAAAGAAAATCATTAAATAACCGTCATTTGTGCTACTGTTAGAGGTGTATACTGAGTGTGTGTGTGTGTGTGTGTGTGTGTGTGTGTGTGTGTGTTGAGATGGGGTCTTGTTATGTTGCCTAGTCTCTTCTCTTACTCTTAGGTCTTAATAATCTTCAAACTTCAGCATTCTGAGTATCTGGGATTACAGACATCCCCTACCTCATTTGACTCTCATTGTGATTTTTAAAAAAAAAATTTAATATATTTTTTAGTTGTAGATGGATACAATACCTTTATTTTGTTTATTTATTTTTATGTGGTGCTGAGGATCAAACCCAGTGCCTCACAGGTGCAAGGCAGTTGCTCTACCACTGAGCCAGCCCCAGCGCCTCTCATTGCGATTTTAAGTTGCATTGTTATAATGGCTAAAGATGTTGTGCATCTTTGTCTAGTACCAAAAAAAGAAAAAAGAAAATAGAAAAGAATAATGAAATAGAGAATAGGAAAACATTGATAGAATCCATGAAATCCAAATTTGATTTTTTGAAAAGATCAGCAAAATTAACCAACCTTCACCTTGAAGCAACAAGAACAAAAGGTATGACCCAAAATATAAGATTTGAACATGGGGTCATTCTGCCTAACAGAAAGAAAAGGCATCCCAATAGAGGACTGTGAATAATTTAGATGAAAAGATTCAATTTTCTGCCAGTTAATCAGCAGGAGGCCACAGGGAGCACCAGGTCACCTTGCACAATGAAGGCAAGGATCCTGCCCTGAGCTCCTATGGCCACTAAAGGATGCTGAATCCTGTTTACTGCCCCAGGTGGTGCACAGGCCTGTGGAGCCTGGGCCTGGTTTCCTCAGAACACAGCCCTGGAAGCTTGTCCTCCATTTGTGTAGAGGCAGCCTCATCTTTGCCAAGGAGGTGGTATTTTGGAGGCTCTGAGGCCCGAGGAAGGTGCTTTTGTTAGCCGCTGCTTGTGGATCATTAAGGTTTGTTCTTTCCTTACTCACATTGCATTTCAGCAGCATTTGGGCAAAATGACCCATTTATTGCAGATGGAGGCTTGTCATAGCAGAGGAGGGAGGTGAGGTTTTGTGCACATGCAGGTGGTTTCTGGGGAGAAATCTCCAGGACACATATAGAAAAAGGGATACCTCTAATTGGGGACAGAATGGACCCAGTCCTGTAGCTGTACTGATGAGCTGTGAATATAGGACTTTCCAGGGTGAGGGGTGAGGAAGGCCAGGGGGAAGTGTCAGTGGGTGGTGACCCACTTATTTTTATAATTAATTAGAGTTTATCTTGTCCCCCAGGTGAAAGCAGTGGAAAAACAAGTGGCGAATTTAAAGGGGGTCAAGTAAAACTCATGACATTTTTTTTTGTTTCAATATTGCATTTATATCAAAACTATAATTCAATACAATTTTACTTTCCTGGTTTTTATGAAAGCAAATAATATGTTTTAAAAGGATACTTATTAGTTCTTCTCCTTTTCAATGGAGAGAATTATCATGTTTGACAATTGCTCATGACCCTGTGATGACTTTAAATAATTTTATATTAATTGGCACTGAGTAAAAAGCATCTTTCTCAGGACACTGCTGTGACTGTGATGCTCAAAAATAATATGTCAAAGTGACTTCCAAGTGTGAAATGTATTGCACTAAGCAAAATTTGTCAATCATTTTTAGAAGATTCCCAAAATGATGGTGATACTTTAATAACAACTATTGATATTTTATGTCAATAAAGGCCATTCATATGAAATGCTTACAGAATTTAATACAAAATCCAATGATGGAGTATTTTGCATGAGATGTTTTTTGAATTAATTTTTAAATTATTCAATATCTGAAGATACTTTAATTTTATGTATCTCCAATGCAATGGGGGAAATTAGGATGCCTTAACATTCTTTAAAAATTTTGTTGGCTGTGGTTGTGGCTCAGGGATAGAATGCTTGCCTATCATGTGTGAGGCACTGGGTTCTATCCTTGCACCACATTAAAAATAAATAAATAAATAAAGTTATTGTGTCCATCAACAACTGAAAAAAAACAATATTAAAAATAATCTAATTTCACAATCTTTCCTGTCCCCATGCCCCCTCCCCTCCCATCATTATCCTAGGTACATGTATGACTGAACATATGGTGTGACCCTATATTGTGTACAAGCAGAGATATGAAAAATTGTGCTCCATTGTGTACAATGAATCAAAATTCATTCTGTGTCATGTATAACTAAATAGAACAAATTTTTGAAAAGAAAAAATCATGTTTATCTCCCTAAATAATTGGGACTTTGAGCCTTGGATCCTACATTATCAATTTTTATTTGCATTTGTCTTTGTTCATTTTGTAATTTGGAAAGTATATTTATGTCTTGTAACAGTTCTTCTTCAAACATTCTTGAAGTTACTTTCTTTTCCTGTTAGCAAAAGCCTTCTAATAAGGAATGCAGATTTATTTTTTGGAAATTATTTTGTTGTATTGGAAAGCCTATTTGACTTCCTCTACTTTTCCCCTAAAATACCAGCCCATATTGATGAATCACAGAAATTATTTGCCCAAAGAAGGATTGAATTTGGTGTAGGGAATTTCTTTAATTGATATGTCTAATGTTATTACATACAATTAGATGGAATTTAATATATATTTCAGATGTTTAATATATATTTCATGTATATGAGCATGTGATCAGTGTTGTTAATTTGGGGGGAAAATGTTTTGATTACAGTGACTGTCTCCTGGTGCCACACAGTTGGGTAAATCCCAGCCTCTCATAATCCCTGAGCACTTTCCATGCTGTAAATCTCTACCAGATCAAGTGATTTCCTTGCACCTCCAGTCACTAAAACATGCCAGTAGAATCCCATAGAGCAGAGATCTGAGAATGAACACACCAACTCTGTCCAATTATCTTTCTGCTGTCCTCTGATGAACACAGGTGTGAACAGTCTCAATCAAATTAAGCCTAGGATGAAAGTCAGAACCTGGAACCATCTTCTGGGGTCATGGACAGTGAACTGAAGGAGACATTCCAGTGTGGTGTGCAGCTTATCAGAAAGAGGGAGAGATGTGAGTGAATGCCCTTTTCCACAGAGTTGGGAATGGGGCAAAAGGCAGACAGTGTCAGGGTACCCAGCAGAAGAAGTGGTTTATGTGGAAAAGTAGAAATGAGATAACCCTGTGTCTCCACAGTTAAGAGATCAGAGAAGTTTAGGGAAAAAAAAATTTCCTCCAAGAAAGTCATGTTCCAATATTGTTTTGGTTCCAAAAGAAAGACTTCAAATACTAATTAAAGTATGAAGAGGTCATTGTTTTTTTTCTTTTTTTAATTGGTTGTTCAAAACATTATAAAGCTCATGACATATCATCTTCCATACATTTGATTCAAGTGGGTTATGAACTCCCATTTTTTACCCCAAATACAAGTTGCAGAATCACATCGGTTACACATCCACATTTTTACATAATACCATATTAATGACTGTTGTATTCTGCTACCTTTCCTATCCCTTAATATCCCCCCTCCTCTTCCCTCTCATCTTCCCTCTCTACCCCATCTGCTGTTGTTTAATTCTCTCCCTTGTTTTTTTCCCCTTTCCCCTCACAAACTCTTATATGTAATTTTGTGTAACAATGAGGGTCTCCTTCCATTTCCATACAGTTTCCCTTCTCTCTCCCTCTCTCCCACCCCACTCGTCTCTGTTAAATGTTAATCTTTTCCTCATGCTCTTCTTCCCTGTTCTGATCTTAGTTGCTCTCTTTATATCAAAGAAGACATTTGGCATTTGTTTTTTAAGGATTGGCTAGCTTCACTTAGCATTATCTGCTCTAATGCCATCCATTTCCCTGCAAAATCCATGATTTTGTCATTTTTTAGTGCTGTGTAATACTTCATTGTGTATAGATGCCACAGTTTTTTAATCCATTCATCTATTGAAGGGCATCTAGGTTGATTCCAAAGTCTAGCTATTGTGAATTGTGCTGCTATGATCATTGATGTGGCAGTATCCCTATAGTATGCTCTTTTAAGGTCCTCAGGGAATAGACCGAGAAGGGCGATAGCTGGGTCAAATGGTGGTTCCATTCCCAGCTTTCCTAGGAATCTCCATACTGCTTTCCGTATTGGCCGCACCAATTTGCAGTCCCACCAGCAATGTACAAGTGTACCCTTTTCCCCACATCCCCTCCAGCACTTATTGTTACTTGACTTCATAATGGCTGCCAATCTTACTGGAGTAAGATGGTATCTTAGGGTGGTTTTGATTTGCATTTCTCTGACTGCTAGAGATGGTGAGCATTTTTTCATATACTTATTGATTGATTGTATGTCCTCCTCTGAGAATTGTCTGTTCAGGTCCTTGGCCCATTTGTTGATAGGGTTGTTTGTTATCTGATTGTTTAATTTTTTGAGTTCTTTGTATATTCTGGATAGTAGGACTCTATCTGAAGTGTGAGGAGTAAAAATTTGTTCCCAGGATGTAAGTTCCTTGTTTACCTCTCTTATTGTTTCTCTTGCTGAGAAAAAACTTTTTAGTTCAAGTAAGTCCCATTTGTTTATTCTTGTATTTAACTCTTGGGCTATGGGCATCCTATTTAAGGAATTTGGAGCCCGACCCCACAATATGTAGATCGGAGCCAACTTTTTCTTCGATCAGGTGCAGAGTCTCTGATTTGATATCTAGCTCCTTGATCCATTTTGAATTAACTTTTGTGCATGGCAAGAGAAAGGGGTTCAGCTTCATTTTGTTGCATATGGATTTCCAGTTTTCCCAGCACCATTTGTTGAAGATGCTGTCCTTTCTCTATTGCATGCTTTTAGTGCCTTTATCAAATATAAGAAAGTTGTAATTTTGTGGATTGGTCTCTGTGTCCTCTATTCTGTACCATTGGTCCACCTGCCTGTTTTGGTACCAGTACCATGCTGTTTTTGTTACTATTGCTCTGTAATATAGTTTGAAATCTGGTATTGCTATACCGCCTGATTCACACTTCCTGCTTAGAATTGCTTTTGCTATTCTGGGTCTTTTGTTTTTCCATATGAATTTCATGATAGCTTTATCTATTTCTACAAGAAATGCCGTTGGGATTTTGATTGGCATTGCGTTGAACCTGTAGAGAACTTTGGGTAATATTGCCATTTTGATGATGTTGGTTCTACCTATCCATGAACAGGGTACATTTTTCCATCTTCTAAGATCTTCTTCTGGCTCTCTCTTTAGGGTTCTGTAGTTTTCATTGTATAAGTCTTTCACCTCTTTTGTTAGGTTGATTCCCAAGTATTTTATTTTCTTTGAGGATATTGTGAATGGGGTGGTTTTCCTCATTTCCATTTCAGAAGTTTTGTTGCTGATATACAGGAATGCCTTTGATTTATGCGTGTTGATTTTATTTCCTGCCACTTTGCTGTATTCATTTATTAGTTATAGTAGTTTCTTTGTAGACCCTTTTGGGTCTTCTAGGTATAGGATCATATCGTTCACAAATAGAGATATTTTAAGTTCTTCTTTTCCTATCTTAATACCTTTAATTTCTTTTGTCTGTCTAATTGCTCTGGCTAGTATTTCAAGGACTAAATTAAATAGAAGTGGTGAGAGAGGGCATCCCTGTCTTGTTCCAGATTTTAGCGGGAATGCCTTCAGTTTTTCTCCATTTAGAATGATGCTAGCCTGAGGCTTAGCATATATAGCTTTTACAATGTTGAGGTAAGTTCCTGTTATCCCCAGTTTTTCTAGTGTTTTGAAGATAAAAGGATGCTGTACTTTGTCGAATGCTTTTTCTGCATCTATTGAGACGATCATATGGTTCTTATCTTTAAGTCTATTGATGTGGTGAATAATATTTATTGATTTCCGTATATTGAACCAACCTTGCATCCCAGGGGTGAATCCTACTTGATCATGGTGCACAATTTTTTTGATATGCTTTTGTATTCGATTCGCCAGGATTTTATTGAGGATTTTTGCATCTATGTTCATTAGAGATATTGGTCTGTAGTTTTCTTTCTTTGAAGTGTCTTTGTCTGGTTTTGGGATCAGGGTGATGTTGGCCTCATAGAATGAATTTGGAAGAGCTCCTTCTTTTTCTATTTCTTAAAATAGCTTGAAAAGTATTGGTATTAATTCTTCTTTGAAGGTTTTGTAAAACTCTGCTGTATACCCATCTGGTCCAGGGCTTTTCTTGGTTGGTAGTCTTTTGATGGCTTCTTCTATTTCTTCCTTTGTTATTGGTCTATTTAAATTGTGTGTGTCTTCCTGACTCAATCTGGGCAGCTCATATGACTGAAGAAATTTATCGATGTCTTCACTGTCTTCTATTTTATTAGAATATAGGGTTTCAAAATACTTTCTAATTATCTTCTGTATTTCTGTAGTGTCTGTTGTGATATTGTCTTTTTCATCCCGTATGTTAGTAATTTGAGTTTTCTCTCTTCTTCTCTTCGTTAGCATGGCTAAGGGTCTGTCAATCTTATTTATTCTTTCAAAGAACCAACTTTTAGTTTTATCAATTTTTTCAATGGTTTTTTTTTGTTTCAATTTCGTTGATTTCTGCTCTGATTTTAATTATTTCTTGTCTTCTGCTATATTTGCTGTTGTTTTGCTCTTCCTTTTCTAGGGTTTTGAGATGTAGTGTGAGTTCGTTTATTTGTTGGTTTTTTCTTTTTTTGAGGAATGAACTCCAGGAAATGAATTTCCCTCTTAAAACTGCTTTCATTGAGTCCCATAGATTCTGGTTTGTTGTGTCTGAATTGTCGTTTATCTCTAAGAATTTTTTGATTTCCTCCTTTATGTCTTCTGTAACCCATTGATCATTCAGTAACATATTGTTTATTTTCCATGTGATGCAGGATTTTTCCTTCCTTCTTTTATCATTGATTTCCAGTTTCATTTCATTATGATCATATATGGTGCATGGTATTATCTCCACACCTTTATATTTACTAAGAGTTGCCCTATGGCATAAAATATGATCTATCTTTGAGTAAGATCCATGTGCTGCTGAGAAGAACGTGTATCCACTTGATGATGGTTGATATACTCTCTATATATCGGTTAAGTCTAGGTTATTGATTGTGTCATTGAGTTCTATGGTTTTTTTATTCAGCTTTTGTCTGGAGGATCTGTCTAACGGTGAGAGTGGTGTGTTGAAGTCACCCATAATTATTGTGTTGTGGTCAATTTGACTCTTGAACTTGAGGAGAGTTTGTTTTATGAATGTTGCTGCACCATTATTTGGTGCATATAAATTGATAATTGTTATGTCTTGTTGGTGGATAGTTCCTTTTAACAGGATATAGTGTCCTTCTTTATCCCTTTTGATTAACTTAGGTTTGAAGTTGATTTTATTCGATATGAGTATGGCCACTCCTGCTTGCTTCCGAGGGCCATGTGAGTGGTATGATTTTTCCCAACCTTTCACCTTCAGCCTGTGTATGCCTTTTCCTATCATATGAGTCTCCTGAAGGCAGCATATTGTTGGATTTGTTTCTTTGATCCAGGTTACTAGCCTGTGTCTCTTGATTGGTGAGTTTAGTCCATTAACATTTAAGGTTACAATTGAAATATGATTTGTCCTTCCAGTCATGTTTATTTATTTATTTATTTTAGTTTGGCTAGTTTTTACTTTTTGGTTGTTTTCCTCCCCCTTTACTGAGATACCTCCCGCTGTTGGTTTTGGGCACTATTTTTCCATTCCTCTTCTTGTAGAATTTTGCCCAAAATGCTTTGCAGTGCTGGTTTTCTGGCAGCGAATTCTTTTAGCTTTTGTTTATCATGAAAGATTTTAATTTCATTGTCAAATCTGAAGCTTAATTTTGCTGGATACAGTATTCTTGGTTGGAGACCATTATTTTTCAGCGTTTGAAATACATTGTTCCAGGATCTTCTCACTTTCAAAGTCTGTGATGAAAAATCACCCGTTAACCTAATTGGTTTACCCCTGAATGTAATCTGCCTCCTTTCCCTCGTAGCTTTTAATATTCTCTCCTTGTTCTGTATGTTGGCTGTCTTCATAATTATATGTCTTGGAGTTGGTCTATTATAGTTTTGGATGTTTGGGGTCCTGTAGGCTTCCAGGATTTGGCAATCCATTCCATCTTTCATCTCTGGGAAGTTTTCTAGGATTATTTCATTTAATAGGTTGTCCATTCCTTTGGTTTGAACCTCTGTGCCTTCTTCTATCCCAATGACTCTCAAATTTGATTTTTTGATGAGATCCCATATCTCTTGGATAGATTGCTCATGAGATTTAAGCATCTTTTCAGTGTTGACTATACTCTTTTCAAGTTGATAAACTTTGTCTTCATTATCTGATGTTCTGACTTCTCGTTAGCATTTTTAATCTGGTTTATGGTTTCTTGCATTTCTAAAATTACTGTTTGGTTTTTTTTCAGGATCTCTCTCCAGGTAAAGCTCGTTCTTTGCAGTTTGAATTTGTTTAGTTCGTTTTCGAAATATACTTTCAATTCTTGGACTTGCTGCTCATGTCTTCTCTAAAATTCCGTTCCATCTGAGTTAGGTATGCCTTGATTTCTTTTCCTGTCCATGTTTCTGATGCTTCTAGGTCCTCCTGTAGATTTAAGTTGTCCTGCATTATCTGTAATCCTTTTTTCCCTTGTTTTTTCATGTTGTTCACGTTACTTTCCAGCTCTGTTTGACTGCTTTGTAACTGCTTTCTCCTATACATTTGTTTTGGCTTTGTTTATCTCTGTTATCTCTCCTTTGTGGTGGGAGATTATGCCTATAGATGTTGGGCTTTATTGTACTTTAGAGCTGATTCATTCAATTTATAAAGGGCTTCCGGATTTTATATGCATATAGTGGTTTGTTTTTTGTTCTTAGGACTTCAGGTTAGGTGCTATGCAGGTATAAGAGTTAGTATGTCTAGGCTACTTTAGAAGATTGCTCTACTGAACGGGGGTACTAACCATCGATTGGATCAGGGTGTTGGTAGTAGCTAGGTATTTAGGAGCACTATAGACGGCCTCGAAACATTCACCTATTTGCATTTAGACAGTTACACAAAATGGAGGACGTAATGCTTGGGATGAAATTTGGGGGGAAGGGGAAGGAAGGTGCTCTTGAAAAGAAAGAAGGAGAGGGAGATAGATAGCATAGAGGAGAATGGAAAGAACAATAAAACTTGGAAGGGGAGAGAAAGAGGGCAAAAGAGAGAGAAAAAAATAAAATGAAATAAGAAATAAAATTAGGTCTTAGAGATCTATTTTCTTCTCTTCCCGTAGGCAAAGCTGTGCCCTCCGGGCTGAGATTTGCCCTCAATGTGTCAACAGCAATCCCTGTAAAGCGGCTCCTGGGAGTCTCTCAATCCTGTTGGTCCAGAGCCGTTTCACTTCTACGGCCCCTCCTCCCCTTCCTCCTGCCAGCCAGCCAGGTCCTGCTCACTGGAGGCAGTTCCCCAAGGATTTGGTTACACTTTCAGCCCCACCGAGTGCTCTATTTCCCTAACGACTGAGCACTCTGTCTGTCATTCATCTAAGCCCCAGTGCTGTGGAGCTGTAGTCTGGGAATCAATAGTTTAATTTTTCCGGACCCCTTTGGTGGGCACACCTTTGGAATCTGGCGGCTAAGACCATTGGTGTCGCCGCTGGTGGTAATGGGAGTTGGGGGTCGAGGATCCCCTCTGCTTCCCTCAGCCCCTACAATCATGACCACTCTGCTGGCGGTAGGAGGAGTTGGGGGTCTGGAGTGTCCTCTGTTTCCCTCCACCCCTACGGTCACGCCCTCTCAGTTGGCGGTTGGGGGAGTTGGGGATGGGGAGTCTTCTCTGCTTCCCTCTGCCCCTACAGTCATGCCCATGTCACTGGCAGTAGGGGGAGTTGGGGGTCGAGAGTCCTTTGGCCCTTACAGTCACGCCCACGGAGAGATTTTGAAGTTTCCCGGTTGTTTGTATCTGATGTGGGTGGGAGTCACACACCTGCTAAAGTAGATTCCGCTGGGAAGGAATCTCTTTGGCCGAACTTTGGTGACTTCCCCTCTCTGCTATGGCGGGCCCCTGGCTCCTTGCCGGAGTGTCCGAAGGGAGGGGTGGAACTGGCTTGTCTCTGGTCTGACACAATCTCTGGTTTTAGTTCCCAGTTCTCTATTTCATAAAGGCTTGGTTAGATTCCCTTCACGTAGTGGGGGGGGGGAGCCGTTTGCTGGGTGGGCGGGGCGTTAGCAGAGCCGGAGGGCGCAGGCCGTCTGCCGGGCCAGGCGGGGACCCTTCTTGCTGCGCTGGGCTGCCAGGGGCCGCTTGTAGAGCCGGGCACATGCGGCTGCGTGGCTAAGAGCTGAGTGGGCGGGGTGGCCATTTGCAGAGCGAGAGCGGGGCGCCAGGAGAGCCGGGATGGCAGGGGCCGTCTGCTGGGTCGGGCGGGGACCCTTCTCGCCGCGCCTCTCCGGGCCGCCGGCCGCTTGCAGAAGCGTCCGGTGGCCGTGGGATTGGACCTCTGTGCCCGCGTGGCTGGCCTGCCAAGATTCACTTGTCTGGGGCAAACTGTCACCTCTAATAAACTTACTAATTCCCGGCAGGTCTCCTTTCAACGGAATTTTGATAGAAGTTCCTCAGTAGGTAGAATGTAGCTGTTTTAATGGGTCTTTCTGATCCCGTTAATGTGGAGATATTGAAAGTGCTGCTTCCTCGCCGGCTGCCATGTTGGATCCTTAGGTCATTGTTAATTTTAGGATCACAGTCACCCCTTATCACAGTCACTGAGGATGTTGGAGGATCTGTTCCAACATCCTCAGTGGATGCCTGAAACAGTGCAATAACCCCCAGTTTATCTCATGGCCTAATGGTTGTCAAGGTACTGATGGGTGGGTAGCCTATAGAGCATGAATCCATTGGACAAAGGTATGATTCACTTCATGGTCAGGACAGAGAGTGATATTGCCTGATTTCATCATATTCTATTCAGAATGGTGAGTAATTTTAAAAGTATACCTTGTTTATTTCTACAATCTTGAATTACATAGGTAATTCATGGATAAGTGAAAGAATAGAAAGTGAAATCACTTTTTATTTTATTTGATCTTAGATATACATGATGGTAGATTATATTTTAATATATTGTATGCTCATGGAAAAGCAAAATCTTTGGTAAGAGGGAACTGGTGCATTTTAGGCTTTTCCTTGCTATGAACAAAAGATATGACATGAAAAATTAAAAGGACCAGGGATATAGCTCAGTGGTAAAGAGTACCCCTGGGTTCAACACCCAGCAACAGAAAATAAAAATCCCAATAAACATAAACCTGTATGGCATTTACCCTGCTAAATAAACTTCATCAGTCCCTTCCAACATTATGTGACCAAAGAGAAATGAGACTGCACTGATTTGAAAAATGCAGACTAGACATATCCTAGGGCTAGGATGATGAGGGGTTGCTGGAGGGGAGATGGGAGTGGTTGTGAGTACCAGATTCAGGAAAATGTTCTGGAACTACATAGTGGAGATAGGTGCAGTGTTCTGAGAATGTACTTCATGCCAATAAACTGAATCTTTAACAAGTAAATATTTAATTTGAAAAAGCTAATATTAAAAAAATATAAGTAAATACATACAATAAAAAGAATTAAAAAATAAATGCCAGGAGAGGGTAAGAGCAGCTCTGGTGTGAGAATAGGTATAAGGGGGAGCTCAGTGGGTTTCGCTGGCTGAGGGGCCACCAGGAGCTGCTGGCCTGGAGATGTCATTTCAGGCATTTCCAGCTGTAGTGCTCTCCCAGGTGGTGAAAGTTGGCCAGTTGTCTCCTCAGTCACCAGAAGTGGCCCTGCACGTGCAAGCAGAGTAAAAGTTGCCAACTATCCATGTTCCTTCCAGGGACAAAATGCTTTCCACTGCCTTCCACCACACACAAACCCACCCCTTGAGAGTGTCCCCAGAATGCATGCAGAGAATGACAGCTGTGCTTCTCATTGTTTCTGCCCCACCCATGTTTCTGGTAGATGTGCTTTGCATGTCCAGCCCCGTCCCATCCCCATATGCTCATAGTCACCACCCAGACCTTCTCACATTTGGCCTCTCCTTCCATGGGCTCTGGGTTTTCAATAAAGCCCAGGATGTGGTGGTCTTCATCCTCCAAGTCATGGCCTGTCACATAGACATGGCAATGGATGTTCTGAGCAGGATTATGAAGCTTCTGTAATCCAATGAGTGAGGATACCACCCTAGAGGAATGGGGGCAGGGGGAAACAGCAGCCTGAGATTCCTGGCCTTTCTAACCATGAGGTTGATATTCTTGTCACCCCACTGTTCAAAGGAGCAGGCTGGGCTCAGAGAGGTGCAGGGCCAGTTCCAGGACTCACAGCTGTATATGACCATGTCACCTTGCGCAGGGCTTACCTTCTCCACATTACGTCCGTCTCCTCCTCGGTGGAGGAACTGGATGTGTTGGATATGAAAGAGGAGTCATTATCTAGGCAGTCTGGCTCTAGCATGTCCTCCAAGCTCTCTAGGGACTGTGCCTGGAACATATATAACATGCTGCTATCATCTAGCTCTGTAGCCACCTCTCCCTTCTGGAATGGGACATGGAGGAGATGGAGAGTCAATGGCTGAAGTGTGACCCACCAGATGTAGCTGGGGATGGTGTTCAGTGCAAAATCCAAAGCCCTAAGGGGTTTGTCCCAGAGGGGGACAGGAGAGCCCCAGTACAACAATGGCTGGCAGAGTTCAAGTGGAATTGCTGAGGGAATAGATGGCTACTTCAGCAGCTTCAGGCCAGTTTGTTATATGACAAGAGGTGGCAGCTCTGTGCATTAGGAGCATTATCCCCTGAGTCCCACCAGCACATCACCTTCTGGAGGTGAAAAAACAGGCTCATCCCAGACAGTTCTTGTGTGAGGACACCCAGGACATCATTCTCTGTCAAAGTGGCTCAGGAGGGAATGAGGTCAGGTCCCAATGCTGGGAAAGGCTTAATGGCTGTGGAAACTGAGTCCACCTGGAAGGTAGTAAAGTGCTGGGGCCCCCAACACCTGTTCTGAGACTGTGGGGTGTGTTCCTTGATACAGCAAGTGACATAGAAATGGACCAAGTAGCAAAGTTCCCTGGATGTTTTGGCTAAATGTCCCCCTACTAACCCTGTTAATGTGTAAGACTTGGAGAGTGTGTGGAAGGACAGGCAGTCCACTGCCTCCCAGACACCTGGGTCTAGGAGTTATAATCAGCTGAATGGTAGAATGCAAAATCTTCAGAGAAAGGAAGTGAGAATGTCAGTGTTGCTGTTGTGATGTTGTCTCTAATATGGGGACAGTGACCTTGCATGTGGCCAAGGCCAAAGCTGGCAGAGAAGGTGGGAATGGGTGAGGAGTTGGTACTCAGATTCCTTATGGTTCAGGACTCTGCCCCTCCACCTTCCAGCCACACAAGGAATGTGCTCAGGGTGGTGTCTGGGCTCAGTGTCGCCTTCTGTTCTTCTCTAGACCTGGGCTGTGGAGGCCTCCCTGCTCCCACACTCACCCTGAGGCCAAGCTCGTTCCCACGAGTGCTCGGCCCTGGCCCTTCCAGCACTGCTCTTGATTGGAAGCCCCTGTTGCTGTCCTCCTTGAGAACCTGTGGAGAGCAGGTAAACAGAGAGCCTGGAAGCTGGCAGGGAGCCCCTGGTCCTGCCTAGCCTCTGTTCAAGATGTTTCTGCCCCTAGTGGTGATCTCCCAAATCTCACACAGACCCTGTGTCCCAGAGTTCTACCCTAGGAAGACAGGAGATGGCACTGGGAGCCTAATCTGACATGATGAAGATTTGGGCCAACTTTTTTTTCTAGTAAGCGTAGGGTCTCTTGTCTAATACCTAGGTTCTTGATCCACATTGAGTAGAGCTTTGTGCATGGTGAGAGATAGGGGCTAATTTCATTTTGCTGCATGTGGATTTCCAGTTTTCTCAGCACCATTTGTTGAAGATGCTATCTTTTCTCCAGTGCATGCTTTTGGCACCTTTGTCTAATATAAGAAAGTTGTAATTTTGTGGGTTAGTCTCTTTTCTGTACCATTGGTTTACCAGCCTGGTTTGGTGCCAGTACCATGCTGTTTTTGTTACTATTGATCTGTAGTATAGTTTAAGGTCTGGTATAGTGATACCACCTGTTTCACTCTTCGTGCTTAGAATTGCTTTATCTATTCTGGGTCTCTTATTTTTCCAGATGAATTTCATGATTGCTTTTTCTATTTCTATGAGGAATGCCATTGGGATTTTGATTGGAATTGCATTGAACCTATATAGTGATTTGGTAGTATGGTCATTTTTATAATATTAATTCTGCCTGTCCATGAGCAAGCTAGATCTTTCCATCTTCTAAGATCTTCTTTTATTTCTCTCTTTAGGGTTCTGTAGTTTTCATTGTATAGATCTTTCACCTCTTTTATTAAGTTGATTCACAAGTATTTTAGTTTTTCGAGGATATTGTGAACGGGGTAGTTTCCTCATTTCCTTTTCAGAGGATTTGTTACTGATATGCAGAAATGCCTTTGATTTATGGGTGTTGATTTTATATCCTGCCACTTTGCTGAATTCATATACTAATTCTAGAAGTTTTCTGGTGGAGTTTTTTGGGTCTTCTTGGTATCGAATCATATTGTCAGCAAATAGTGCTAGTTTAAGTTCTTCTTTTCCTGTAGTTATTCCTTTAATTTCTTGCATCTGTCTAATTGCTCTGGCCAGTATTTCAAGAACTATATGGAATAGAAGTGGTGGGAGAGGGCATCCCTGTCTTATTCCAGATTTTAGAGGGAATGCCTTCAGTTTTTGTCCATTTAGAATGATATTGGCCTGAGGCTTAGCATAGACTTTACAATGTTGAGATAAGTTCCTGTTATACCTAATTTTAAAAATTAGGGATAACAGGAACTTATTTAACTTGGCTTGGTTTTCCTCTTTGATTAGTTATTCTTTTAGTGTACTACCTCCCACTGTTTGGTTTTCATTGTTATTTTTAATTTCCTCTTCATGAAATGTTTTGCCAAGGATGATTTGATGTGCCGGTTTTCTAGCTGCAAATTCTTTTACCTTTTGTTTACCATGGAAGGTTTTTATTTCATCTTCAAACCTGAAGCTTAATTTTGCTGGATACAAGATTCTTGGTTGGAACTCATTATCTTTGTGTTTTGAACATAAAGTGGTGCTGTATTTTGTAAAATGCTTTTTCTGCATCTATCAAGATGATCATATGGTTCTTATCTTTAAGTCTATTGATGTGATGAATTACATTTATTGATTTCCATATGTTGAACCAACCTGGAATCCCTGGGATGAATCTCACTGGGTCATGGTGCATGATCTTTTTGATATGTTTTTGTATTCGATTTGCCAGAATTTTATTGAGGATTTTTTATCTATCTTCATTAGAGATATTGATTTGACGTTTTCTTTCTTTAAAGTGTCTTTGTCTGGTTTTGGAATCAGGGTGATATTGGCCTCATAGAATGAATTTGGAAGTACTTCCTCTTTTTTCTACTTCCTGAAATAGATTGAAGAGTATTGGTATTTGTTCTTCTTTAAAGGTCTTGTAAAACTTGGCTGTATATCTGTCTGGTCCTGGGCTTTTCTTGGTTGGTAATCTTTTGATGGCTTCTTCTATTTCCTCACTTGATATTGATCTGTTTAAGTTCCTGACTCCATCTAGACAGGTCATATGACTTTAGGAATTTATTGTCTTCTATTGGAGTATAAGGTTTCAAAATAATTTCTAATTATCTTCTGTATTTCTGTAGTATCTGTTGTGATATTGCCTTTTTCATCCTGTATGGTAGTAATTTGGGTTCTCTCTCTCCTTCTCTTCATTAGCATGGCTAAGGGTCAGTCAATCTTATTTTTTCAAAGTACTAACTTTAGTTTTGTCAATTTTTTCAATTGTTTCTTTTGTTCGATTTCATTGATTTCAGCTCTGATTTTAATTATTTCTTGCCTTCTACTGCTTTTGCTGCTGATTTGTTCTTCTTTTTTCTAGGGCTTTGAGATGTAGTGTGAGGTCATTTATTTGTTGGCCTTTTCTTCTTTTAAGGAATGAACTCCATGCAATGAATTTCCCTCTTAGTATTGCTTTCATAGTGTCCCAGAGATTTTGATATGTTGTGTCTGTGTTCTCATTTACCTCTAATAATTTTTTAATTTTCTCCTTGATGTCTTCTGTAACCCATTGTTCATTCAGTGGCCTATTGTTCTGTCTCCATGTGATGTAGGAATTTTTCTTCCTTATTTTATTGTTGATTTCCAATTTTATTCCATTATGATCAGATAAAATGCATGGTAGTATCTCTACTCCTTTGTATTTGCTGAGAGTTGCCCTGTGGCATAATATATGGTCTATTTTTAGAAGGATCCACGTGCTGCTGAGAAGAAAGTGTATCTGCTTGATGTTGGTTGATATATTCTATATATGTCAATTAAGTCTAAGTTATTAAATGTGTTATTGAGTTCTATAGTTTCTTTATTCAACTTTTGTTTGGAAGATCTGTCCAGTGGTAAGAGAGGTGTGTTAAAATCACCCATGATTATTGTGTTTGATTTGAGTCTTGAACTTGAGAACAGTTTGTTTGATGAACATAGCTGCACCATTGTTTGGGATATATATATTAATGATTGTTATGTCTTGTTGGTGTATGGTTCCCTTGAGCAGTATGTAATGTCCTTCTTTATCCCTTTGGATTTACTTTGGCTTGCAGTCTACTTTATTTGATAAGAGTGTGGACACCCCTGCTTGCTTCCGAAGTTCATGTGAGTGGTATGATTTTTCCCAAACTTTCACTTTCAGTCTGTGTATGTCTTTTCCTATCAAATGAGTCTCTTGTAGGCAACATATTGATATTGTTGGATCTTTTTTTTTAATCCAGTCTACTAGCCTATGTCTTCTGATTGGTAAATTTAAGTCATTAACATTTAAGGTTACTATTGAGAGATGGTTTGTACCTATAGCCATGTTTGTTTCTTTTTGTTATTTAACTTGACTTGGTTTTCCTCTTTGATTAGTTATTCTTTTAGTGTACTACTTCCCACTGTTGGTTTTCATTGTTATTTTTCATTTCCTTTTCATGAAATGTTTTGCCAAGGATGTTTTGATGTGCCGGTTTTCTAGCTACAAATTCTTTTACCTTTTGTTTACCATGGAAGATTTTTATTTCATCTTCAGACCTGAAGCTTAATTTTGCTGAATACAAGATTCTTGATTGGAACCCATTATCTTTCAGCATTGAAATATGTTGTTCCAGAATCTGCTAGCTTTCAGGGTCTGTGTTGAAAGATCAGCTGTTAACCTAATTGGTTTACCCCTAAATGTAATCTGCTTCCTTTCTCTTATGGCTTTTAAAATTCTCTCCTTGTTCTGTATGTTGGGCATTTTCATTATAATGTGTCTTGATGTGGATCTGTTGTGATTTTGCACATTTGGCGTCCTGTAGGCTTCTAGGATTTGGATTTCCATTTCATTCTTCATGTCTGGAAAATTTTCTGATATTATCTCATTGAATAGAATGCTCATTCCTTTGGTTTGTACCTCTAAACCTTCCTCTATCCAAATAACTCTTAAGTTTGGTCTCTTTATACTATCCTATATTTCTTGGATATTCTGCTTGTGGTTTCTTATCAGTCTCGCTGTACAGTCTATGATCTTTTCGAGATGATACACTTTGTCTTTGTTGTCTGATGTCCTATCTTCCAAGTGGTCTACTCTGCTGCTAATACTCTCATTTGAGTTTTTAATTTGGTTTATTATTTCTTTAATTTCCAGGATTTCTAATTTTTTTTTTTGTATAACCTCTATCTCCCTATAGAGGTGGTCTTTTGCTTCTTGGATTTGCTTATGTAATTCATTGTCAGAGTGATCTTTCATTGTCTGTATTTGTTGTCTGATGTCTTCCTTGAGACTCTAAACCATCTGACCATGTATATCCTGAAATCTTCTTTTTTTAATATTTATTTTTTTAGTTATAGGTGGACACAATATCTTTATTTTTTTTAAAAATTTTTCTGTGGTGTTGAGGTTCGAGCCCAGCACTCCATGCATGCCAGGTGAGCACGCTACCGCTTGAGCCACATCCCCAGCCCCTATCCTGAAATCTTTATCTGACATTCTTTCTGTTGTAGATGTTACTTTTTCTAATGTTGTGTTGTCTTGCATTGTTTGTGGTCCTTTCTTTCCTTGTGTTTTCAATTTGCTGGCATTTCTTTCCAGCTCTGTGATTCTATTATGTTATTGTTTTTACCCTATTTGTACTGTTTTTATCCTATTTGTGTTATTGTCTTTACCCTATTTGTTTATTTTGTGTTATTGTTTTTACCCTATTTTTTACCCATTTCTACTGGTCCTGTATAGTTCCAAGATATTTCCTTTGAGGAGGACAATGTTAACAGTTCCCAATATCAATAATACATCATCTATGAGCAAGTTTTTGTTATTAATACATTTATAGTTAGTCTCTATGTCTAGAAATGTTGGATTCAATTACTATTTAAAATATAGTCATTAGTTTCATAAAAGGTGTACAGTTTCTGGTGGCATATAGAGAACTGACGGTTGGGTGTAGGAAGTTATGTTAATAAGGAAAGATGTGAGGGTATGGGGTTAATATATCTTAGGAACTTTGGAGAACTCTAATGAAGGGGGTTATTAGCAGGGGAATAGACAGGAGGTATTTTAGGGTAAACAAGTACATGGGAGGAAAATAAGAAGCATAGAAACAAACATATGCATTTAGTAAATTATACGTAGTAGAAATAGTAACGATTGGGAGGCTGAGAGAGGAAGAGAAGGAGGAAGAAAAATAAAAAGAAAAGAAGAAAAAAGGGAAAAAAGAGATAGAAAGAAATGAAAATAAAAAGGAAAGAAAAAAGAAGAAAAAGAAAAAAATGCACTCTTAGAATTCTGTTTTCTTCTCTTCCAGTAGGTGGCATTGTACATTCCAAGTTGAGACTCTGCCCTCAGGGTGGTGGAAGCCACCCATGTGAGGAGGTTCTCCCTCTCCTGCCTGGTTCCTCTCTGATTCCCATCTCTCTGGGTTCCTCCCGGTCTCTAGCCCCCTCCCCTCTCCTGCCCACCAGGTCCTAATTGCGGGATCACTTGCCCACAGTCCCCTGTTCACTCCAGGCAGTCACCGCATGAAAGCTGGCGAGAATGGTTTTGAGTTAACACAGCTGGACGGAGGCGGTGTGTGTGTGTGTGTGTGTGTGTGTGTGTGTGTGTGATGGGAACCACACACCTGTTCAGACACTCATTGCACTGTCATCCACACCCACTAAAGGTTGATGAGATAGATTTTCCAAGATGGAGACCGGCTATTTCCCTAACCGAGGTGTCTGATGAAGTGGAGGGAGCTGGGCTGTCCCTATGCTACATCCAGAACTGTCCCTTGGTCAGGTGTCCTGCACTAACTCGGGTTGCAGTCTGGAGTGCTTCAGCCCTCAAGGGGCATCTCCTGCATCTCCGCTTCACTGCCAGAGAGCCACCATGCTCAAATTCTGTCCATCCATCCCATGTACGGTGGCTCCGGCGCTGCGCCAACTCCCCTTTCCTTGCATTCTGTGCTGCACTTGTGAAAATCCGCTGTTTAGGATCCTGCTACACTCTTGGAGAAGCTTCAGTTTGTCAATGGGAGCCCCCTGTGGGGAAGCTGTCTGACCACTCCCTGGGATTCACGCACAGAGCAGCCAGGAACAGGTTCTCCTCTACTCCGCCATCTGGATCCAGCCTTGTAAATGGAATATCATTATTTTTTTTCTGGTAGATGATTATTAAGGACAAGGAAATGCATCTGATTTTCTCAGGTGGTTTTTGTCTCCTGAACTTTACCTCAGCTTGTTAATTAGTTCTAACAGTTTTCATTGGAAAAGAGTGTAGCATTCTCTATGAAGAGGACTTGTCCTCTGCCAACAGAGGCGGCCCTTCCTTATTCCTTCCTGGTTTGGATTCCTGTGGTTTCTTTTTCTTCACAGATTCCTCTGTCTGGGGTCTTAAGCACTACATGGAACAGACATTGCTGCAATGTGGGCAGCCTCATTTTTTTGGAGGATATCCATCATGAAAAAGTATTGATTTTTTTCAGAATTATTTTCTACTCCTATTGAAATAGTATGATTTTTTATCTTTCATTCTGTTCATATGGTTTATCATATTGATTTGTTTATGTGTTTTGCAGCATTCTTGCACTCTTGGATGAATCTCACTTGATCCTAGTGTATGATTTAGTGAATGTTCTGTTGAATTTGCTCTACCAGTGTTTTGTTAAGGATTTGTGGCTACAGACATGAGGTATATTGGTTTGAACCTGTAGTTTTTGTTGTAGTTTTTGTAATATTACAGAAACTTTACAGTCTGGCCTAGTTGAAGGTCATCCAACTTGTGTTTAGAATGCTGCTTCTCAGACAGGAAAGAGAAAGCTAAGCAGAAGTCCCACCATAATTCCTTTCTGTGAACTTGAACTTGCTCTTCCTTGCTGCTTCATGGGTGGACCCCACACATTGAGTAATCACTGTGGGAGGCCAGGCCTTAGTACTCAGCCTGTCACCTGGTACCATTAGTCCTACACCAAATCCTGTGGGAAAAAGCCAAAGCAGTTTTTTACTTGCATTAATTGCAGAGTTATATCTTTAATGTGTCCTTTATCAAATGAGGTCTTCTTTAGAGAGACCCTGAACTTGTCGATGTGTTTCTTCATGTAAGAGCTTCCTTGACTTCTCTCCTTGTGGGCACAGACCTCTCTCAGCAGCCACAGTGTTTCTTGGTGGATGGGGAGCAGATTTGGCCATCCACCCCTCTACGTGACTCCAGTTCGGGCCATTACTACCAGTGCTGGCAGGATAAATAACTAGCTTTCTACATGCTGGATGAAGGAAGGGACACATGCTAAGGACTTGGAAGGGTGCTGCAAGATGATTCTGAGAAGTATCTGAGACCACAACTCCCAGGGGATCTGCCCAGGTCTCCGTCTCCTGTATTCTAGACACCAGGGCTGTTCAGCACCAGTCTTAAAACCTGCCCACTCAATGGAGGACAAATGACATCTCAGTAATATACAGGTTGATATTCAGAGGTTGAACATCTTTGACAGTTATTCTGTGCAGTTATTCACTTTTGAATTACAGGGATTTGTCTTTTGTCTCCCTAGAAAAATGATTGACTCCTGAGGTTCTATGAGTCCCTGGGGTTTTAACCTTTTATCAGTCTGGGGTTTTAAGGAACACTTTACTCGTTGTGATTTGTCTAAGTATCTGTGTTCTTTTTGTTTTTCCAATGGGAGTTAGTCGTTTCCTTTGTGACTTCTGACCCTTAAGTCTGAAGAAAATACTTTCAGTTTCAATGTTATGAAAGAAACTCAACTTTTTACAAATGAACTTAGACCTGCTGGATGGGTGGCACATAACTCTATCCAAGTGACTCAGGAGGCTGAAGAAGGAGGATTTGAAGTTGGAGGCTAGTTTCCCAACTTAGATGCTCAGGAATTTAGTGAGACTCTATCTCAAACAGAAAAACAACTGGATGTGGTATAGTGTTAACATGCTCCTGGGTTCAATACCAACTACTTAAACAAGTAAAATAAAGTAAACAATTAAAACAAATAATACAAAACCTAATAATCTTAACTGTTCATGGGATTTATCATTCAAAGAAAAGTGTAAACAGTCCTTCCACTACTATATGGCCAAACACTGCAGTTGGACTGCAGTGATGTGAAAAACCCAGAGGAGGCAAACCCCAGGGAGAGAATAATGACTGTGCCCTGGAGACTAGCAGGAGGGAGAAGGGGAGAGAGTGGGTATGGGTACAAGAAACAGGACAAGGAATGCAATTAAAGCCCGTAAGCTGGACATTTTTTAAAAATGCAGTCTTAAATTTTAAAATAAAGTAGTAGGAACAAAAATACACAAAAAAAAAAACCAAAAGGAGAAAACAATGAAAGGGAGTAGAAGGAAAGGGCATCTCTGGGGCAAGAATAGGTGCAAGAGGGCCCTCAGTGGGTGGTGCTGGCTGTGGGGCCACTAGGAGCCACAGGTCTGAAGCTGCTGTTGAAGGTGGTTCTGACCCTGGTGCTCTCTCATGTGGTGGAGGTAGTAATGGAAGTTGAGGTGGGGTTTCTTATTTTTTCCTTTATCCTAACTTACATGCCCATACAGTCCACTGCATGCATTTTCTAAGTGCTTTATTATTCTGCTTGGCTTGTTGTTGGTATTACCATACAGGATATCTCTGTGTGTTGAGATTTACCTGCCTGATGATGTGGAGCTGGACCTTGTTTTTTCCTGTGGGATGTGTTTTCTGTTACAAAGTGAATTTATCTTTTCTCCAGCTATTGACCTTAAGAGTTCTTTTTTATTTTCATTTTTAATTGTAAAAGGTTTAAGTTTAGGCCAGCTCAGCAATGGAGTCCTGCCTATGACCTGCACAGACAGCTAAACTAGAGGTCGCTCGAGTGAACTTCCTTAGGCATCAAATAAAACACAGACACACAATTTACCTTTAAATCAAGCCCTAGGACGGCTCCTCTGCCCTCCGCCTCAAGCTAAATGGGAGAAGAGGAATCTCATGAGAGGCTGGCCAGAGGGAATGAGCACATTTTGGAGTAGACTTTATTGGGGGGAACTCTATATTTTTTAGAAATTTCCATCCAATGAAGGTCAACAGGGTCAGGACAGGTGAGGTAACTCGATCCCTGGGGATGTAGGAAGGCATGCCCTGGGGGATGGAAGTCCAGATTTTAATGCTTGTGTAGGTTGAATTGCAGGATTTATTGCCCCTAAATCTTGTATTAATCTCCAATTACCTGAATTTTTCTTAATTACAAAAATGGGTGTGTTCCAAGGGCTAAGTGTAGGCTCTGAATGACCAGCTTTAAGCTATTCTTTGACTAAAATATGAGCTATTTTAAGTTTTTCCCCTGTTAGAGGCCACTGACTAACTCAAATTGGCTCTTTTGTGAGCCAAGTGATCTTTTATGCTACCTTTTGTACTGGGAAAAAGTAAGGGCCCCTACCAAAAATTTTGGTTGGGTGCATTAATTAATCTCTGTCGAGGAGACTGGTTCATAAGTAGAGATTCATCCTGTAAATTTCTTTCACTATCCCTAGGAATAAACAATTGATTAAATTTCTCAGATGACTTGATAGAATTTGGAGTTACTAATAATAATCCTAAACTTCTTAGGATATCTCTTCCCCATAAGTTTACCGGTAAAGAATCTTAAACATATGTCTTAAAAAGTTCAGTATTTCCATCTCGGTTCTCTCAGTGAAGATATTGGGCACTCTGGGCAGGCTGACAAATCTGTCCTATTTCTTCTAAATTGGCTGGCGCAGTATGGAAAGGCCAGGTTTGGGGCCAAAATCAGGGAGACAAAAACTGATTTATCTGCCCCAGTATCTATAACTCTTTGAAATTTTTTATGATTAATTTTAAGTTCCAGTAGGGGCGCTCCTGCCCAACTAATTTGGCCCAGTGTGCTCGGCCCGGTGATTTGGAAATTGAGATTTTATCTGGACTGTCTGCGGAGCTGCAGGGTAAAAGAATTAATTGGGCTAGCACGTTTTTAGTAGAAAGCTGAATGGCATATTCTGATTTTATAGTAACTGCTATCCCACCTCTAAAACAAGTATCAATAACTCCTGGTAATACTTGGATCGACTCTTTAAAATTATTTCATTCCAAAATTAATCCTATAGTGCCTGGGGGTAATGGCCCATGGATTCTGGTAGGAATCCGCTGGGGTCCCATTTCAGGTGTTAACATGGCTGGTTGTAAGAGTACTGTGTGAGTGGTGCCTGCCGGTTAAAATGGCAGTCCGCCATGGCCAGCTGTGATGACATCAGAGCCTGCGACTCCTCCAAATCCCCTTCTATTTGGCAGGCCTGGGGAAAGGCCCTTGGTCCATTTGTTGGCTGGGTCCCAGGTGGAAGTGAAGGCAAAATTGGAGGCGAGCAGATGCCATGTTGACTTCTCACCTCCATTGTCATGTGGCCTCTTGCCCTGTGATGCCTCCTGTGTGAACTGGGAAAAGTTTCTGCCCTGTGGCGTTGGGATTCACAGTCTCGCACCACATGACCATTTCTCCCACAATTAAAACACCGCCCCTGGGAATGGCATACCTGAGGTAGTGGATCAAGTACCTGTTTTAAATCCACTGTGAGTGTAAAACCTTGCAATTGGGTCAGACTGACATCTGGGCAAAGGTGAATAAATTCTGAAATGGTCTCCTTTTTTTTCTTTGAGTTCTGTGGATGTCTTGGCAGATTTTATTTGCATTTTCGAATGCTAGCTGCTTAACAATAAATACACAGGCACCTGAATGCCCTATTGATCTGTTAGCTGTTTGATACAAGCTATCTACAAAGTCTGAGAATAATTCTTCTGAGCCCTGATTTATCTTAGTTAAAACTAAACGAGACTGGTCCTGGGAAGAGATTTGTTGCCATGCTCGTTTAGCGCATGAAGTTATCTGATCATAAACTGCAAATTCATAGTTCAGCTGTCTTTCTAAATCTGCAAATTCACCCATTCCCATTAACATCTCCTTAAGGGGTTTCAATATTCGGTCTCCTGTTTCTCTCTGCCTACTTGGTACAAAAATTGATCCAGTAAGACTGCCAGAGAACAAAGTTGCCACTATTCAAATAAGCCCTGGCCATGGATACCCAATCTCAAGGTGGAATAGGTTCTTGACAAACTGAGTCGAGCAAGTTTTATACAAATGGCAAATTAGGGCCATAAATATTACAAGCATTTTTAAACTCTTTTATCGTTTTAAAAGGAATTATAGCACGTATGTGGGCATGGATGATGTTGCTCGTTAATCTGTTCAAAAACTGGAAAAAACTGAAACCCGGTAATATCTTCGCCCACTTCCTGTGCCATCCTGAGTCCACATTGTAATGGCATAAGCAAAATCATAGCCAATTCAGAGTACCATTAAAGCCAGTTCTCCCAGCTGGAAGTGGCCAACTTCGGTGCTGGTCCCACTAAATGCAATCTAGCAAAATTTTCTTGTAATTCCTCTTCTTCGACTGCTGATTGAGACTGAATCCCCTCGAACTGGGATTCTTTGTTTCCTGCTAGTTCTGTTCCTCTCCTTTTAAAATTTGTGTCACAAAGCTTAGGTTGGGACTGTGTACCTCTCTGGAACATGCCTCCCCTGCATTCCTCTGAATTAATAATCCGGTCTAATTCCCTTGAGGAATAACTCTTAGCTTTTGTTCTCCCCCTAGGCTATCTGCCTTGTGGGTGGCAGTTTGAGTGAAATTTGATTCCACTCTCAGCCTCCACATAGCAAGAGAAATTCTTTTTGAAGAATTAGCCTCAGGCTGTTTTTCTTACTCTATACTCTTAATTGCCCTTTGGAGCCCTTTTAAAAGATCCTCCCAGTGCCATTGACCTTGATCTAGATCATCAAAAAGACATATTTCTAATGGGGTCCAAACTTTCTGAATACTGTCTATCATACTGCTAGACATTCGGCAGAGAGACAGCCTTTATATAACTTTCTTCCTAATCTCTCCCAAGTATGTAAATCCAGTAAATCTGTTTGCAAAACCCTGGGCAAAGCTCACTAACCATTTTTAAGAACTGTGCTAGCTGGCTCTTTTTTACTTGCTTTACTTTCCGGTTAATTATAGTTTCCAAAATGGTAAATACATGTCTTTTCCTGTTGATATGGAACTTCCCATTATGAATCTTTAACATCCTTGGTATAAACCTGTCTGCTTCCTCTGTGACCCTTCAAAAAAATTTCATGGTTCAATAAATTATCTATAGTGTTCTCAAATCTATCTGGAATTTCCCCTCGAGCAGTGCCGCAGTCTAGCTGGGCACAAAATCACGAGCCACTCAAGCAGGAACAGACTTTATTTTTGAAACTGCCGCCAATGCCCCGTACGCTCCGGGGAAAATTGTTGACCTACACACGCGGTGTTCTCCCGGACCCCACAGGAAGTCCCTCCTCCGGAATTCCCTCCTACAGCACTTCCCCAACCAATGGGAACTCTCCAGGAGTCCTGTAGCAGGCCTAGGTGGACAGCAGGAGTCTAATATCCATATGAATGCAGATCTTAACATAATCATATCATCTCAATGGCTTGCTGGCATCACCTTTCAACCAAAAATGCCATGCATCATACTACTTGGCTATGGCTCTTAGCAGAGCAGCCCCAGGGTTATTGGTGCCACTTGCTACCTATGTCCTGCATAGACAGTCACTGGAGTGAACTTCCTAAGGCATAAAATAAAACGGACACACACTTTACCTTTAAATCGGGCCCCAGATGGCTCCTCTGCCCTCTACCTCAAGCTCCCCAAATGGGAGAGCAAGGAATCTCATGAGAGGCTGGCAAGAGAGAGCAAGCACATTTTTGGAGTGGACTTTCATTGGGGGGAACTCTAGATTGGTTAGAAATTTCCATCCAATGAAGGTCAAGGTAATGACATGTGAGGTAACTCAATCCCTGGGGATTTAGGAAGGCATGCCCATGCAAGAAGACACATTTGCGTTTTTCTACCCTCAGGATGGGGGCTATTGTCTTCAGCTACTTAAAAGTAGCCATATCACCGGGGTGACCATCAGTGTCACAGCTGATCAGGAAGGGAAGCAAATGCTGGTCACATGCTATGGCAGCCTCCCACAATGGAGCAAGAGCCTGTCTCAAAATGAAAAAGGAACAAGACCATGGATGTAGCTCAGTGGTAAAGTGCCCCTGGGTTCCAGCCCAGTAACAAAGAAATAAGAATGAAAAATAAAAGACGTAGATCAGTGTGGCAATTTTCCCTTCTAAGGAAACATAATTAGTCCCTTCGAATGTTACACAGCCCAGAAGAAATAGGACTGCAGTGGTTTGAAAAATGCAGGCTCAGCATATCGTAGGTCTAGAAAGCTAAGGGGTCGCTGGGGACTAGCAGGAGGGAGGGGAGGCAGTGGTCATGGATACTGAATTCCAGAAGACATTCTGGAACTACATTGTGCTGACTAATGTACAGTATAGAGAAGGCACTTGATGGCAAATGACTGAGACTTTGAACAATGAAAACAAATCTTTACTTTTAAATGAAATAATAAACACATACAATAAAAATGAATAAACAAATGGCCTGGGAGAAGAGCAAAGGCTCTGGGTTCCTCTCAGGATGCAGTGCTGACTGAAGGGCCAGCAGGAGACATTGGCCTTGATGGTCCACTGCAGGTTTGTCCAGCTCCAGTTCTCTATCAGATGGTGGAGGTGGTGGACCTCGTACGGGAGCTTCCACAAGCACCAGGGCTGCTAGAGGAGTAAAGGTCCACAGACTATCCATGTTAGGTCCAGGGACAGAATATTCCCTCCTGCCTTTCATACAATTCCACGCACAAACCCAACACTGGGCAATGATCCCAGAATGTGTGCAGACAATGACAGCTCTGCCTCTCATTGTTCCTGCCCTGCCCCAGTTCCTGTGCAGTATCTCTGCTTGTCCCTCCCTGTCCCATTCTGACATACTCATAACCCCACCTCAGTCCTCCTCACCTTCGGCCTGTTCCTCCATGGGCTCAGGGTTTTCTGTCAAGGCTGGGACCTGGTGTCCTTGGTCCTCCTCCTCAGGGCCTGTGACAGTGACCTGGCTGTGGACATACCAAGTGGATAGTGAGGCAAATGCAAGTGAGAGAGGGAGGAGACCACCCAAGAGGGATGGGGGGCAGCAGTATGAGAGGCCTGGCCTTTCCTACCATGAGGTCAGTGATCTTGGCACCCCACAGTTCAGAGGAGAGGGCTGAAGCTCAGAGAGGCACAGGGCCAGTTCCAGGACTCACAGCTGTATGTGACCCTGTCACCCTGGGCAGGGCTTACCTTCCCAACATTTGGTACACCTCTTGTTGGGTGGAGGAACTTGAGATGTTTGAGGCCGAAGAGGATGATTCAAAGACGATGGGCTCCAGGATCTCCTCCAGGTTCCCCTGGGAGTACGCCTGGAACACATATCCAATGCTGGTATTATCCACTCAATAGCCACCTTCTTGGTTGGGACATTGAAGAAACAGAGTCAGTGCCAAACTGACCCACCAGAAGTGTCTGGGGATGGAGTCCAGTGCAATAGCCAAAGCACATAGGGGCTTGTCCCACAGAGGGACAGGAGAGCCCCAGCAGAGCAATGGCTGGCAGAGTTCACAGTGGAATTGCTGAGGGGATAGTCAGAAACCCAGCAGCTTCAGGCCAGTTTGTTATCTGAGCAGAGGTGGCAGCTCCAGGCATTAGGAGCTTATCCCCTGAGTCCCACCAGCACACCACCTTCTGGAGATGGGAAAACAGGCTCACCCCAGACAGGAGGGTCCCTGTGTGAGGACACCCAGGACATCATTCTCTGTGGTGCTGTTGAAATGGCTCCAGGACGGAATTAGGTCCCATAGCCCTGAAAGGCTGAATGGCTGTGGAACCTGGGTCCCCCTGGAAGGTGGTGAGGTCCTGGGAGCCCAGGTCCTACTTTCCCAGTCTGGGGTGTGTTCCTTGAGACAGCAAGTACCAGAGAAATGGACTAATTGGTACAAGCCTTGTGATGTTTCAGCTAAACTCATCCCTAGTAATCCTGATGCTGTGTAAGACTTGGAGAGTGTGTGGAAGGACCACCAGGCCATTGTCACCTGGACACTTGGGTGTAGAAGTTATAGTCAGTTGGATGGCAGAGTACAAATCATCAGAGAATTAAAATGAAATAATGTCCATGTCATTGTTCTGATGTTGTCAAAATTATGGGAACAGTGACCTTGGATGAGTCCAAGAATGAGGCAGGCAGAGAGGGTGGGGAGGATGGGTGAGGATTTGTTGTTCAGATTCCTCACATGGGGACTCTGCCCTCCATCTCCCAGCCCTCCCAGGAAGGAGGTCCTGGTGGTGTCTTTGCTCTTATTCACTTTTATTCTGCTCTGTCCCCTGCCAGTAGAGTCCCCTCTGTTCCGTACTCACCCTGAGGCCCAGCTCCTGCCCAGAGGTGCTTGGCTGTGGATACTCGTCCCTGCCCATGGAGTTGGAGCTGAAGCTGCAGCTCCAGTGCTTGTTGAGGGTAAACTTTGGAAAGAATGGAAGACAGTGCCTGGTAGCTGGCCAGGAGCCCCAGCCCCTGCTGGCCTCCATTCAGGGTGTTTCTGCCCCATGTGACCTTCTGCTACCCCGACCTCATACAGACCCTGTATCTCAGGCTTCTACCCTGAGAGGATAGGAAATGACTCTGGGTGCCCAGGATGTACCCTGAACACTTTCATTCCCACCTCTAGCCTTGTCCTGGGTGTGACTATGACAGGACAGGAGGCTCACAATCTCCCACCACCTATTCCTGCCTCAGGTCCCTGTTCCCCCATACTGAGGAGCAAGGTGGTGGGGCTCTGCAGGGCTACTCACGGTGATAGTCTCTCCTGGATGCACCTCCCCAGGGCTATCAGGTGTTGACCTTAAGGTACTCCTCCAACTTGCAGGAGTGCCAGTTGGAGGAGTACCACCAGCAGGGGACTGGGAGCACGATTTGAAACAAGATCTTAGTCGTTTCCAAAAATTTTGTCTTTTGGGTGTCCAGTGGATTGGGTCTGGGGAAGGGGCCGTGCAGCCATAGGGGGAACTCTGGCGGCGTGGCCTCCTAAAGGGTCGGCCTCCACAGGGGAAGCAAGCAAACATGTTTTGGCTTTCAAAGTATTTCACCAAATGAGCTGGGAGGAGGCTGTTGCTAGAATGTGGGTGCCTGGTTACTGGGTTCCAAGTTCTGTTTGGCTCTATGACCAAGGAAGGGAAGCCATGTCTTGGGGTTCCTGGCCTAACCCATCCTCCAGATAAGCCCATGTCTGTCCCTCTGTTGGCTCTCCTCCAGCCCCATGACATTTTCATGTGTGTACACAGCCAACCCCAACATTTAACCATGTGTGTACACAGTCAACCCACATCCCTTGACAGGCGGGGGTGCAGCCAGGGTCCCAGCTTTGAGGAGACACAACTAGGTTTAAACCCAGCTCCTCCTCCTGTCCTCTCATGTGACCTTGAACAAGTCATTGTGTCTCTAAGGCTGCCCAGTGTCCCACTGCACAGAATCCACTTCCTAGCACTGTCACCAGGCATATGTGAGATAACACTTAGAAACCATGTTGTCAGATGTCTGTAATGCAGAAAAGTAGAGATAAAATATGGAAATAGGTGAAATTTCACATAGAGTAGAGCTAAGAACAGGCTAGTCTCCCACCTCATGACTTTGAAAATGCCATTTTCCTTCCTGGCCTTCTTTCTCCATCTGCATCTTGAGGGGGTTGAAATGCAATTAGTGGGGATATCCTCATCTCCCAGAGCCACCCAACTTGTTCTCTTTGGGATGAGAGTAAGCACAGTCACATTTAGTAAATGAATGAGCAAGAATACCTTCACCTCCATCACCCTTTCTACTCAAGTCCCATCAAAATAATAATAATAATAATAACAATAATAATAATAACCCTTCAAAAGATCACTAAGAAGAACTCCATACGAGGTAGGTAAAGAACACTGTGTATTTGTATCTCTGTAGCAAAATTACCTGAAATTTTGGTGCTTAAAACAGAGAAATTTATTGTCTCATGGTTCTAGAGGTGAGAAATCTCAACATGCCACAGGGCCATGTTCCCTCTAGTCTCTAAACATCAATCCTTTCTGATCTCTTTCAATTTTTCATGGCCCTATGTTTTCCCAGGTTTATGACAGTGTCACTCCAAACTCCACCTCCAATCTTTACATAGCCTCATCCTTATTCTGTGTCCTCTCCTCTTCTTGAAGGGACACTTGACATTCGATTTAGAGCCCACCCAGCTAATACAGCATGATCATCATGATCTCATCTTGAGATCCTTAAGTACATGTGCAAGGATCTTTTCCAAATACAGTTAGATTCACTAATTCTGAGACAAAGCCACAGAATACAGTTATCTCGTACTAGACAAAGGTGCTAAAAACATACATTGGAGAAAAGATAGCCTCTTCAAAAAAATGGTGTTGGGAAAACTAGAAATCCGTATGATGCAAGATGAAATTAAACTCCTCTCTCCCTGCACAAAACTCAATGTGGACCAAGGACTTAGGCTTTATAACAGAGACCCTACACCTAATAGAAGAAAAAAGGAGACTGAAATCTATGTCAGCTTAGGAACTGAGTTCCTTATCAAGACTCCTAAAGCACAAGGAATAAAATCAAGAATTAATAAATGGGATGGAATCAAACTAAAAAGCTTCATCACAGCAAATCAAAAATCAAGCACATGAAGAGAGAACCTACAAAATCAGAAAAACTCTTTACCACCTGCACCTCAAATACAGCATTATTCTCCAGGATACATAAAGAACTCAACAAACTCAACAACAACAACAAAAATAACCCAATTAAGAAATAAGCATCCAGCAGCTAGAGAGGCTGGGATGGGAGGATCACAAGTTCAAAGCCCAGCCTCAGTAACCACAAGGTGCTAAGCAACTCAGTGAGACCCTGTCTTTAAATAAAATACAAAATAGGTATGGGGATGTGGCTCAGTGGTTGAATGCCCCTGAGTTCAATTCCCAGTACAAAAAAAAAAGGAAATAATCAAAGGAACTAAACAGATACTTCACAAAAGAAGAAGTATTATCAGTTAAAAAATATGAGAAAATGTTCGACATCTCTAGCAATTAGAGAAATGCAAACTAAACTAAAACCATACAAGTAACAGTAAATGTTCGCAAGGATGTGGGAAAACAGGTACACTCATACATTGCTGGAGGGACTGCAAATTGGTGCATCCATTCTGGAAAGCAGTATGGAGATTCCTTAGAAAAGTTGAAATGGAACTACCATTTGATCCAGTTATCCTACTTCTTGGCTTATACCCAAAGGACTTAAAATCAGCATACTACAGTGACACAGTCACATCAATGTTTATAGCAGATCAATTCACAATAGCCAAACTATGGAGCCAGTCTAGGTGCTCTTCAACAGATAAATGGATAAAAAAATGTGGTATATATACACAATGGAATATTAATAAGCAATAAAGAAATATGAAATTATGGCATCTGCTGGTAAATGGATAGAACTGGAGAATATCATGCTAAGTGAAGTAAGCCAGTCCCCAAAATCTAAAGGTCAAGGCTTCTCTCTGATATGTAGATGCTAACCCATAACCCGGTACAGTAGGAATGGGAAGTATAGAAGTTCACTGGATTAGGCAAAGGGAAATGAAGGGAAGAGAGGGGAGATGGGGAAAGGAAAGGCAGTAGAATGAAGCACACATTACTTTCCCATGCTAATATACGAATACACGACCAGTGTAACTCCACATCATGATCAACCACGAGAATGGGATCAAAATTATAATGGGTTGCACCTCATGTATGTATGGTATGTCAAAATACAGTTGACTGTCCTGCATCTCTAAAAACAAACAAACGCTGGAAGTGAGATCTTGAGGATTGAATATCAGTAGTCACCTGGTAAGACCAATCCCAGCAGTTCACACTGTGCTTTCTTCTGTTCACCAAATAGGTCTTAGACTTGGGAAGTCTTCTTGTCATACCTCACAGGATGGCTCCACCTTAAGCCAAAATGTGTTTGAATTTTGTTATTTCATAGGCCCAACTAGGTTTTCCATAAAGCAAAATCAACATTCATCTTATGGTGTACTTCAGTTTGTTATTGTAGTTCCCTCTTATCAAAAATTTCAATTTCTGTGGTTTCACGAGAATGTGGTCCCAAAACAGTAAATTTAAATAAAACTACAGAAAAAAAAACACTGTGTAAGTTTTAAATTTTTCACAATTTTGAATAGAATGATCAAAATAGGTAGCATCATTCTCTATCACGACTATGCTGTGAATCATCCCTTTGTCCTATGATGCGGGACGTGTAGTCGACCCACACATTAGTTCCTAAACAGCCATCTGGTCATGAGGTAAACTGTGGTGGTTTGCACTGCTTGTACATGGGGTTCAATTCTGTCTGTAATTTCAGGTATCTACATGGGATATTGAAAGGGATGCAATTCACATTTGAAGTCTTTCTCTTGGAACCAAAGAAGAATTGGAACATGACTTTGAGAAAAATTTCTTTTTCCTAGGCTTCTCTGATCTCTCTCAGCTATAGAGACATTGGTTTTTTTTTTCATCTCTACTTTTCAACATAAACCAGTTCCTCCACTGAGTACCCTGAAACTTCCTGCCTTTTGCCCCATTGCAAACTCTGTGGAAAAGAGCATTTACTCACATAGCTCCCTCTTCCTAATACGCTGCATGCCACACTAGAATCTCTCCTCTAGAACACTATGATCCCCCAACATGGCTCCAGCATCAGTTCTGACTTTCTTCCCATACATTGTCTAATTTGAGTCTCTGCTCTTCTGTGCTCATCAGAGGTAGTTGGACAGTTTGTGTGTTCCTCCTCTGGCTTCTGCTCGGGATCCTACTGGGTTGTTTTAATGTTTCGGGGTGACAATTCTCTACTGAAATAGAAAAGTGTTACAAGTATCTTTTATAAACATATTATTTATTTGTTTTCATAAGAGTGACCTCCAGCACTTGTGGCAGCTCCAGCTCCAGCTCCATCACTATCCTGAGAACCAGAGGAGCCGTTGCCAGAAACCCCTTCACCACCAGCTCCAGATCTCAGGTACTAGAGGCTCAACAGCCAGTGTCAGCACCTGGTCTGTATCTTGGACCTGCTATACCCAGAGCAGCCCTTCACCTCCCTTACCATTTCACTTGTTTTCCTATTAGTTTTGGTTATTTTTTATTTGCTGATGATTAATTTTAAATAAAATTTAGTAGTTTACTCATTTGAAATATTTAGTTCAATGCAATTAAGTTCATGTTCAATGGTTGTGCAACTATCACCACTGTCTAGTTCCAGAACGTTTTCCTCAATCCTGTCCCCCCTTATTGTCCTGGTTGGCCCCAGCAACCACTCATCATTCTATCCATGTGTTGCAGATTTGTGATCATCAGACAGTTGGTGGGCATCTGCTCTCTGCCACATTGTGGGAACGGAGGCAGATGCAGGGCACTGTGACACATCACTTCTCACCCCTCCACCACATCAGAGACTCCTGGACTCTACCTGATGTTTCCTGCCAACCTTACCAACTTTCAGGTTGGCCTTATAGTGTCCTTGCCTCCCATTTCAAGAAACGGAAGACACATTATCCCCATCATGCTTTAAAGAAGAGTGAAATTATGGCAATAATAAGACAATCCCTCAAAATACAAAGGCCGAATGTTTTTTCTAATATGTGGATGCTAATTGACAATAAAGTGGGGGGCACTAGAGAAGAACATCATTACCTTAGACTAGGTAGAGGGAAGTGGAGGAAGGAGAGTGGAGGGGATGTAGGAATAGGAAAGATAGTAGAATGAAACAGACGTTATTACTGTATGTATATATGTGACTACATGATTAATATGATTCTGTAATATGTACTCTCAGAAAAATGAGAAATTATATCCCATCTATGTATGATATATCAAAGTGCATAAATGCATTCTACTGTCATGTATAACTAATTAAAACAAATTAAAAATTAATTAAAAAAGAAAAGGTCAGCCTCAGTTAGATGGAACGTTTACATAATATGGATGTCTTTCTCTGTATGTGCTTATATTTCTAATTTCATAGTCAGGCATGGCCTAAAAATGGAAACTCTTTATGAGAAATGTATCAGTAGGTGATATTGTCCTCTGAGATCACCATAGAGTGTACTTGTACAGGGGAAGAAGGCTATGATGTCACCAGGCAGTATACTCTCAGGGGACCACCATCTTATATGCAGCCCATCGCTGATTGTGAGGTTGGAATGTGTTGCATGCTTGTACATCCATAGGTCTTTGCCTCTGGGTGGAGCCTTCAGATGCTGGCATATTGGGTTTCTCTTTTTTCCTCCCCACCCTTCCATCTCACTGTGCTCCCTACCACCATTCTGCACTCATCACTACCTAGTGGATCATCTCAATTCCCTCCATTAAAAGGCCTCCTCCAGTAGATGAGACAGACATTATTACTCTGCATACATGAAGGATATAATCTCACTACTGGTGTGACCCTGAATGATGTACAGCCAGAGGAATAAGAAGTTGTACTGCATTCATATACAATTGTCAAAATACATTCTACTGGCATGTAAAACTAATTAGAACAACAACAACAACAAAATCCACACCTGGATCTTCTCTGGCACCCTCCAGCAGGCTAGGGCTCCTTCACATACACTCTTCCAGATGACACACCAGTTGTGGGACCTGGTGACCTAGGAGGATGACTGCCAGAGGGTAAGAGGGAGTGGGAACAGGGACGCTGAACTTGGCTTCTCCCTGCTGCACATCACTTCTGATGTAGGTGTATCCCTCCTAGACACCAGCCAATCCCTGCATTCAGCAGGTGGGGTTGGCCACCAACTCTTTAATGCCCAATAGTGAACAGCAAGAGGACACTAAGTTTAGAAAACAGTCATCTCCAGTCATACCTCTCAGTATCCAAGCGGGACAGGTCAGAAAACCCCTTGAATACCAAAATCACCAGTTGTTCTACTCCCTTAAAAAATTGTGCAGAATTTGCATGTAACCTTCACAGTCTTCCTTCCAGATACTTTAAATAAACCTGAGATTCTTTAAGATGTAAATACTTTGAAATGGTTGTCAAGGGTCTTGTTTAGGGAAAGATTACAAGGAAAAAAAATCTTTAAGTATTCAGTAATGAAGTGAATATTTTTTCAAACATTTCCATCTGAGGGTGGTTGAGTCTGTGGATCCAGAAGCTGAGCCTACAGAAGGCTGACTATTGATTACAGAGTCTCCTCTAGAGAGGCACAAAATGGGCAGAACTGGACCCAAAGGCACCTCCTGGGGAAATGAAGAATAGAACCTTCATCTCTCTAACTGTTGCCAGTCATAGTGACTTGTGTCCAAGAAGCTGAGGGTTTGCAACCCCAGAAGGTGAGAGGGAGCTAGAGGAAATCTTCCCCCAACGATGCTGTGGAGGTCCCCAATCCTTACTGCATCCCTCAAACTTCCCTGCGGTCAGGAATGATGGAAAATATTTCCTGGTTTGCAAGAAGCCACCAATGAGTTAAGACAAGAGCAGCCCACTAGGGCAGAAAGCAGGGCTGGAGGATGGAGGGGCAGTGCCAGAGCCCTTCCCACCACGTCAGCTGTTGGGCAGGACAGCAAAGTGCAGGTTACTGTCAGCTGTTCATCAGCCAACTCAGACCAGCCAGAGTCCCTCTAAGTTGCTTCCTGGCCCTCACCCAGCTGTACATCCCCCTGGGGACCAGTCCAGGCTCTGGAAGGGCCAGAGCCACGCACACAAGGAGAATGTGCCAGGACATGCTTTGGTTTGGTCTGTCTGTGCTTGGGAAGCCTCACCCTGGGTCACAACAAATAACAGGAATGCATCCTTATCACTCAAGAACTGCACTCAAAAAATGGAAAGAAACTTGTATTACTGTGCAAAAACCACATAAATGAAATTAACAAACAGAAATATGATACACATGTCTTAGCTCAGACTTTGGCTCACATTTGCTGGGTTTGCTCCCTCCTCAACATCAGCATCTCATGAATATTCCACTATGTGCTGCAATGTTTTTCTCACTGTTTTTTATAACATATAAAACTAAATAAAACCATGCACAACAAACTGGGAGTTGTCATTATTTTAAAATGGCGGGATCTGGCAGGTACTGTCTTCTTCTCATGGTGGTCTGTGGGTGCCATTATGGACAGTGACAATGCTGTGGTTTGGGAAAGTGCTCCCAAAGGTCCAAGTGTTGTCAGCATTTCAGTCTTGTCACCAGACTGAGGTGCTATCATGACCATGGTGGTAGCACTAAGAAGGAGCATTAACTGAAAAAATTGGGGGCTACTAGGAACATTCTACTGAAGGGGATATTGTGACCCCAATCTCTTTCTTTTTTGCTTCCTGGATTGGCAATGTAGAGGCTTCCTCCTGCCATGATGTACTGCAAAATCCATAAGGTCAACTGCCCATGGGCTGAAACCTCTGAAATCATGAACCCAAATAAACATTTACTCTTGTTAAATTGATTTATTTCAGTATTTGTCAGAGTAATGAAAAGCTGACTCACAAGGCCAATAACACCAAGGGCTCAGCAGATGACAGGGAAAAAAAAGAAAAAAAATGGGTCTTATCATACTCACTTTTCTGCGTCTTTGGATGTCCCTCCAGGGTGTGGAGTCCCTCTAATGCAGCTAGACAGCTTTAACCCATTCCTTCTCCATTGACTGACAGGAATGCTAATACTGTGCAACATGAACACCACCTAAATGTTCCCTGTTGATAAAAGAAAAATTTGCTGTCAGTTTTGACACAATCTTCCATAAACACCCTGGAACTTCCTGATGTTTTAATTTCTATGTAAGGTTTCCTAGGAATATTTGCATTTTTAATTTTCCTGGATGCTCTCAGATGCTTTCCACTTAGGTTGCTCCTGCCAGCATGTTGTAGGTGCAGGCTGCATGTGGGTGCACAGTGCTGACTGGTGTGTCTTCAATCATCCTTCCCTGCCTGGGGGAGCTGGGGTCTTCTCCAAGCATGCTCTGGATCTGCACTTAGGTCTCCTTTCTCATGCCTCATCTCCTCTATGTCTTCTACTCCCTCTTCCTTTGCAAGGAAAGTGCCACTCGTGATGAGCCCATTATGTCTGAATGAGGCACATTTAAAAAGACTTGCAAAGTCCCAGATGGCTTTTACAATCCTTATTTTGCCAAACTTTTAAATAGGCCCATAAGACTAAGCTTGACTATGGTCTCTGGTCTCCAGAATGGGGGTGAAGTATGTGGAGAAGTCAAATATCAGTTGTGTGGTCATTATTCCCCTGCCCTCTTTCCCAGCTTAATTCTAATGAGATGTCCTCTTTCTGGCAAAGTCAAGGAGGAAAGATGGTGCATAACCAAGCATCCAGGAAATGCTCTGAACTTCTTTGCAGTCAGCCAGCAGTGTGAGCACAGGGATTGGTGGTGTCATACCAGCTCCTATGCTTATAGCCTCAAATGCACAGCAGGGGTATCAGTCAGCATTCTTAGTGGCAAGTTACTGAAACCTGAATTTTCTGCTCATCTCCCCTTGGGTCAAGTGAGGTGTTTCCCCAAGAAGGAAGAAATAAGAAAATGTAACCTTTGTTCTGTGAGTATGGACCAGAGAGAGGCTTAAGATGGACCAAGCACTATGCTAAATATCGCCCATACATTAAAAACCATGAGGTAGGAACTATCAATATTTTTAGTTTACAGATGAGTTTGACAGGTAAGACTGCTAAAATTGAAGTCTGCGGTTTAGTGATTTTGCCTTGAACAACTATGTGTGTCAGCAGGTCATATTAAATGCTGCAGCATGTGGTTGTACAGAATGCATGTATGTCGTTTCTGGAGAGATCCTTAGACAAGTTCCCTGTGGCTTTTGGAGGTGGGATAAGTCTGGATGTGGCAGATTGAGAGCAATGGGCTGTGTCTCTGAAGATATGAGTTCTTGGGTTTGGTCCTTATTTGCTATGTGGCCTGTCATATCTAAGTTTTAGTTTCTTCATCTTTTAAGGAATGGGTTAAATTTACCAACTGAGATGAAATGCACAAATTCCTTAAGATTTACAACTCAAAATGAACAGAAGAAGAAATAGAAAACCTAAATATCCTTGCATCTGCGTAAGAAATTGAATTTGGTAGGGTTGTGACTCAGTGGTACAGCACTTGCCTAGCACATGTGAGGCACTGAGTTTGATCCTCAGCACCACATAAAATAAATGAATAAAACAAAGGCATTGTGTCCATCCACAACTAAAAACATTAAAAAAAAATTGAATTCATCATTTAAAACCTCTTATCTCCTCTTCTTTACAACTACAGGCATATTTCATCAAATATTTAAGGACTAAATAATGCCAATATTATACAAACTCAGAAAATAAAGAAGAGAATTGCTTGCAACTCATTAGGTCAACATAATGCTGTTAGAAAATCTGAAAAGGACATTAGAAAAAAGGAAATCAATAGAACAATGTCTCTAACATAGAGACAGAATTCTTAACAAAATGTTATCAAATAGAATTTATCAATACTCAAAAACATAAGTGAGTTGACATCAGAACAGTAGGTAATTACCTTCCACTGTCCCGTATCAAACCTTTGACAGACATCACTAATCAATTGCTCTGTTGTTTTATCTTCAAAACTGAATCATTCTCAGTCTCACTCTCAGGTAGCTTGTATCAAGATACTCTAATTCTGTTATCTTGTTGAAAATCTGAGGTCATTTTATAAGCAAGCCTTTCCCTCAAGTGGGGTGAATTCTTCCAGATTAGATATGGAAGAGCAAGACAAGGAAAGGGAATTGAGAGCAAGAATGGGTTGTTTTGAGCAATCCATAGGAAGGAAGAAGCCATACAATATTAAATGCCTAAAAGGAGCCTAACCATATTTGTTCTCATTTATTGCTGTATGGGCAGCCCCCAAGGACAAAATGTGACACATGAACCAGCAAGACTGGGGAGTGAATGAATGACTTCTGAGGGAAACTGAAAGTGGTTCCATCTTCATAGTATTATGGTTACTGCCTTTGAGTCAAGGAGACCCAGCCATGAGTGATGAGACAAGAGATTGGGGTCCAGCCCAGGGATTTCCATGAGAAATTTATGCATCTATAGACTGATTATTCTTAGCTGAGTAACCATAGTAGCCCTGTCTTTCCTTGGGGTCGTGGGCACCCATATCCGTTCACTCTGTTGATATTTGCCTGGCTGCCTCAATCGTTTCTTAAGCTCATATTCTGTTTTAGAATGTAGTGTCTTCCTGCTCTCCTTCCTTCCACCTGGTCTTTCTCCAATGTTTGCAATCTCAGTGAAACCCACAACCACCCATGCAGTTATACAGGCCAGAAATGTAGACGGCAGCCTGCGTGTATCTCTCTCCACCTCCTAATTAGTTCTCAGACATTCTACATTTTCCTGTTTTCATTACCACCACCCTGCTCTGAGCTTCCCTCTTTCCTTGCTTGGAAGTTTGCGAATGTGCTGACAGCGCTCTCTGCCCCCACTCCACACCCTTCCCCATGCGCATCCTCCAATTGCACCTGGGTGATCGGGCCAAAATGCAAAGTAGTTGATTGACACCCTGCTTAAAGCCTGCTGGTGGCATCTCACTGTTCCTAAGAGGAAGAACAAACTCTCTCAGCTGCTCGACAAATCCCTGGGGATCTGGTCCTTGCTATCTTCAGCTGCATCACATGCCTCTCACTCCTGACTATCTATGTGTTCATTTCACTGAGCATTTAGATCCTCCAACAGCATGTTCTTACCCACTCTCTGTCTAGGACTCTCTTCTGACTCCTATTTATCTGGTTACAATTCCTTCAGAATTCTTGTTACTTTCTTGGGAAAGACATCTCTAACCTTTCACCTGCACTCCTTTCCCAACAGGTTGTGGTGGACTCTCAAAGAAGGAGGCTGAGGCAGGAAGATTTCAGGTCAGCAACTTAGGAGACCCTATCTCAAAAGAAAAAAAAGAGAAAGAAAAAGGACTAGGTAGGTAGCTTAGTGACAGAACACCATTGGGTTCAATCCCTAGTATTGCAGGGGCAGGGGAACGCATACTATGGTCCATGGATGAAATTTTGCCCTCTGTCTGTTGTATAAATAAAGTTTTATTGGAACACAGTCATGTTCATTCATTTACTTGTTGTCCTTGGCTGCCTTTGCATTACAGGGACATAGGAGAGTAGTTGCAATGGAGACCGTATGGCTTGCAAAGCTTGAAATATTTACTAATTGGCCCTTCACTAAACAAAGTTTCTTAAGAGCCTGGGTTTGAGTCCCAGCTCCAACACTGACTTGCTGCATGACATTGAGAAAGTCATGTCCCCTCTCTGGGCTTCATCTCATCAATCAAATGGAAGGAGTATCAGGAACCACCTTACCTGATTGTTTTATGTGATTGCTTTGCACATTGCCTGGCATATAGAGTATGCTTAATAAACAATAGCTATTTTTTTGGTGTTAAATTGATTATTCATTGATTAACTCATTAAACAAATATGCATGAGGTACTTGCCGTGTACCAGATGGTCATATGTGAATCCCGGGTTGGACCAACATTAAATCCTTACCCTTGAGGAATTTACTTATGAGTGGGGAGAAGAGATAATAAAAAATCATAACTATTATTAGTAGTACTATAAACAGTGATTGCCACTGCTAGTGGTAAAAGGAAACCACTCTGTGGACCTAAGACAAAAATAGGTATGTCTTTGGGGCTTGGCAGTAAGTTTTCTTCCTTCTTGCAGACATCCTGGCAGCTCTAAGAAAACGTGTTCATCTTGGACGCAGCTGACAGAGGTGGCATGGATGGGGCTGAGCTGGTGGAGAGACTGGATTTCTCAAACCCAGGTTTCTACACCAATTCAAAAGGAAACCTTATCAAGCAGCCTTCCAGCTTGTTGCATCCATCTTCCAAAGAATTCAGTAGCCCTGGGTGGTTGATGATTTATGGGACAGTGGCCACGAGGAGGTTGCTTTTTGTATTAGTCTGTATTTTATCAATGTTCAGCAACCTGCTGGCCGGGGCCAGAAGCAGCAGGCTCTTTGTGGAATCCCATTAACCCCAGTCTTGGCTGTAGCCAGCTCTAGACTAGCAGAGGACTGCTGGCCACTTGGGCAGATGAAAGACTTTGATCATACTAAGTTGGGAGTTCTAGCTGTGAAAAGAACAGCTACCCTTTCTTAATGGCAGCAGGGTTCTGTCTTCTCTAGAAAGATGATTTTAAGCCTCCTAGCCTAAATTTGATGAATGTCACAGTTGTTTAAGGTTGGAGGGGTCATCCATGCTTTGCCAATGAAAAGGCAAAGCTTATAGATGGTTCCTTATCTTATGCCTAGACTGAGTAAGCCAAGGCCAATGCCTGGGTCACTTGTAAGGAAACCTTGGGTGTCTGTTGTCTCAGATGTCCTGGTTTTGGCTTTTGTGTCATGGATGCCTTGTTCTGGGCATGCCAAGGCAATCCTCATGCTCTCTCATGACTTCATTTGCAGCACCTAGTACTGGGCCTGGCACCCAGTAGGTGCTCAATAAATAGGTTTAACAAATTGAAATGTGCCTGGACCTTTGCATATGTTGTTGTCTAGCCCTGAAATGGTCTTCCCATCCTGGTGCTATTCCAGTTGTCCTGAAGGTCATAGCTTAAATGTCATCTTGAACCAGTCAATGTCTCATCTGGAAAACAGAAATTATGACAATTTAATACAGGGAATGGCTATATACATACTGAAAGATGAAAGAGTCAAGAGAGAACACTGCCTGTTGTGTAAATAAAGTTTTATTGGAACACAGTCATGTTCATTCATTTACTTGTCGTCCAGTTACATAGTAACTGCTCTGGATTAGCTCACTCTTCTGCATAACAGACCACCCCAAAACTAGCTTCTTAACCCAGCCAACCTTCATTATCCTATTTTCTGTTGGCCTGGAAGCTGGGCATGGCTTCACTGGATCCTCTGCCTCAGGATGCTTCACAAATTGACCACTGGGTGTCAGCTGAGGGTCACCTGGGGAAGGATCTGCTCCTAAGCTCACTGGAGAGGTCATTGGCAGTCTCTTGAGGCTCCTTGGACTGGAGACTTTAGTTTATCCTTGTCATTGGCTGGAGTACCCGCTCGGTTCCTTTCCTGGTGGGCGTTTTCTGGGGCAGTTCACAACAATGCACCATGTTCATCAGAGCATGTGAGCAAGAGAAAAGCCATGACCAGGGTCTCAGTGTCATTGCTGAGTCTCGGAAGTCACTTCACCCCTGCTAGTAGGAGTGAGTCAGAAAGTCCATCCCTCCCCTCCAGGCATGAGGGTTTCACATGGACATGAACCAGGGTGGAGGGCCAAGGCCACTCCAGAGGCTAACCCTGATGGGCAGAAAGAAGCTAATTACACCACAGGGCAGGAAGGATGGCAGCAAGGTTAGAGTTTTAGGAGGAGGGTCTGAGGAGGGTCCCCATGGAGTGTGACCCTGGCCAGCTGATACTGGGTACTGTGAGGCTGTTTCTAGGAGTGTGAGGAGAACACCTGGAAACAGGAGCTAATTACTCTTTCTGAAACCATCCGGTGCTACCTGGGGTACCGGGAGAGCCGCCAGTAGTAGTAACAGCAACAGGGTGTCGCCTTGAGCTTCTATGATGGCTTGAATCACATCTCATCAAAGTTCACATGAAGTGCCTTAGAATGTGACAACATTTGGAAACAGTCAATGCTGATACGGTTAGCTAAGAGGTGGATTTGGGAGGAACCAATCCAATACAGTGGGTGTCTTTACATAAAGGAGAAACTTCATGGAGAGAAGGACATGGGAACAGGAAGTCAGAGATAAGAGTGGCATTTCTACCAGCCCAGGATGCCAAGGGTTTCCAGCAGCCCTTGAGAAACAAAGGAAGAGGTTTGGGACAGATTCTGTTCCACATCCTTCTGAAGGAACAACCCTTGGGACACTTTGATCTTGAATTTCCAGTCTCCAGAATTGTGAGACAATAGAGTTCTGTAGTTAAAGTCTCCCACCAGCCTATGGTACATAGTTGCCCCTTATCCATGATTTTGCTTTCCTTGGGTTCTCATACCCATGTCAACCATGGTCTGAACAATCCAGAAACAGAATTTTAAGTTTTAAATAACTTTAAGTACAGTATGCTATTATAATTGTTCTATTTTATTGTTATTGTTAAACTTGTAATCTTATTGTGCCTCGTTTATAAATTAAACTTTATCATAGGTAGGGTATATATTAAAAAAAAAAAAAACAACCTACACAGGGTTTGGTACTGTCCATGGTTTCGAGCATCCTTGGGGCTTTGACGGCATTCCATATGGTAATGGGGGTGGGGAGGCTACTGCACATTGCTATGCTCTGGGAAGCTAACACAGCCTCCTTCAGCCTTGAGGTCATCTCTGGAACCTTTTATCTTATAGAACTACCATGGATGCTGGCTGTAGAGTCTCAGTCCAGCATGGCCATGTAGGACTTAGAAGGGTGGGTGGACACTGAGCCAGGGTTGTGTGAAGGCCAGCACATGTCTCTTTGGGGAAGGTCTTTGGTGACCTCCTCCACCCCCTCCACACAGTCCCTGTTGGGTCTCCACCCTCCTCTATGTCCATTTGATCCCATGCACCATCTTCTGTCAGGTACTTGCGATATCTCTTTGGCTAATTATCCCCTTCTCGAGGCCATGTATGAGCCTCATGAGGGCAGATGCTCCTACTGTCTCCAATGTTAAGCATGGTTTTTGGCACACAGTAGGTGGTTAGTTAATGGTCATTGCATTGAATGAACAAATGCTGGTAGAAGCAGAGTAGGAGATGCTCCAAGACAGAGAGGTTGGGTTGAACTGGTTTGAACAGTCGTCACATCATTTATGTGTCTCATTCAGTCCTGAAACTAACCCTGCCTGCATGTACTTTTATTTTGCTTATGAGAAAACTGGAGATCAAAGAGAGAAAATGACTTGCCCAAAGTCATCTAGATGACAAGTGGCAGAGCTGGGACTCAACCCCCTTTCAACTATCTAGTCTCCTTTTCTCTCAAAAGTTTTAGAGCCATCATGCATTAAGAACTCACATATCCCAGGAACTGGGTTGGATGCTATCAGCATGTCCCTGTCTTTGTTCACATTTTTATTAGCTATATCATCATTTGACCTTGTCATAGAGCACACAGTGCTGGCACAGAGCTGGAAACCAAATGGAACATTTCACTCAGATCCCACTCCACTGTGTAGCCAGACATCTGAAATCCAACCAACGTCCCTCCACTATGAGTATTAATAGATTGTTGATAGATCTGATGGTTTCTTTAATTGATGGCTTCTGCCATTATTAAGGAAGAGTTTAAAGAGACTTTTTATAAGGCTCACAACAATTATTAATCTTGGAAACAAGAGTGTAGATACAAATGTTATTTGTCCTTTTGCCAAGATAAATAATCACATGTTTTTAGTCAAAGTTGTAAGAATTTCTTTAGCAAATATTTCAGGACCTCTTGCATTTCTGATCCAGAAAAACTGTAAGCCTATGAAATGTTTGTGGTTTTTATATGCTTTGTTTGGGATAATTTTTCAAATACTAGCATTCATGGGTATGTTTGGCAAAACCCAATAGACAAAGGGAAAACTATGTGTTCAAGAGTAGATGCTTTTCTTCCCTAAACCCCAAGATGAAGAGGAGGAAATGGAGTCTTTCAGGGGTGCTGGGCACTGGTGTTTTGTTACCAAACCAGGCCTGTCATGCCTTCTCACAGTATGCCCTTCCTAGAGACAAAGAATTTTGCAAAAAAGAAATAACTTTCTCACAGGTTGCCAAGTGTGAAGATGGGAGTCTCAGATGGCAAATCTGCCTCCCTGAGGCTAGGCTTCAGGGTCATTTATGGGATGAAGGAGCAGGTGGCAGTGATTGGAGGTGAAGCAGTCAGTGGTCTGTGCATGCACAGTCTACACTGATGGCCCTTCATGAGTCATATTTTTGGAACAGAGTGGTGTCAGCTTGAGGTGAAGGTAGAGTTTTTAGGCTTCTGACATCAAAGTTACCTGTTAGACACTTTCAGGTCCAGATGAAGAGTCAATGGTTTTGACAGAGGTGTCCTTCACATCCCTGGAAAGTGACCTACTTATGGTCAAGACTCACACACTGGAGACTCTTAACACATTGCTCAGCTGGTGGACATCCCAAAGGAGTGATTTTTTAAGTGAACTAAAAGCCAGTAACTCAAATCATATAAAACTGGAGGGTTTATTTGAGGTTTTCTTGGAGACTCTGTGTGGTCTTTCATCTGCTGTGTCCAAAAAGGAGATGGGAGAGAATCCCCTCCTTCCCTTATATGGGGTGGAGAAGCGGAGGGTGGTCGAGGCCTTTGTGGACACAGCATATTCCTAGACTTGCTCAAAACCAAATCTCTGTGATGAAGGAAGTAAAATGCTTTGACTCTCGCTAAGGAGGATATTGCACACTGAATAAAACCGACCATGCTTCAACCTTTATGTGATAATACTGATCACTTTAAAAGTATTGAGGGATACATATTTTACAATATTTTACTGTGCATTATTTGATCCAGGACGCTTGAAAAAGCAGAAATAGTGATTCCTAAGTAAGTCTTTAAGGGACAGTACCCATGATAAATATCTTGTAATGTGGACAAGATACCAAGTCACTTACATCAAATATATTTGATTAAAAATACCTTGATTAAACCAAAAATAAATGTTGACAAATGAATTTGGAACATTGTATGATATATTTTTCTTTTATTTTTTAATGTTTGGTTGTTTGAGTTGAACTCAGGGGTGTTCTACCACTGCGCTATATCCTTGGTATATAGTTTATTTTTTTTTTATTTATGAGGCAGGGTCTCACTAAGTTGCCAGTGCTGGCTTAAAACTTGCTATCTGTCTGAGTTAGACTCCTGTGACACCTGGAGTATAGGTATGTGACCTAATGCCCTGCTAATGTTTTGTTTTTGATACCAGGTTAAACTCAGAGGCACTCAACCATTGAGCCATGTCCCCACATTTTTTTATATTTTATCTAGATACAGGGTCTCACTAAGTTGCTTAGGGCCTCACTTATGTATTTTTAAACCACAGAATTAAAGGCCTCTATGTGCTTGTGTACTTTTCCTGACAATCAAGGAGCTCTACACTCTTCATGTCATTTTCTCATGTGGCCACCAGGGGGCAGTACCTGACTTCCTGCCTCCATGACACTGCCTATTGCAGAAGGTTTGCAAGTTTTGTTATCTAGAGAACACCTTTAATAATGTAGATCATTTGTCTAAAAATACTTATTTGCTTTTATTCTTTATTATGATTTGGAAGCCGATGAATATCTTCTACAAGAAACAAACACATGGTCATCCACTAGCTGGAAGATGTGCCTGTGTCACCTGAAGACATGAAAAAATGATGGGTCCACCCCCACATCTCTGTTTGCATCTCCCTTCTTTCTCCATCCATCATGTACCAACATCCATGTAAAACATCTCGTCACAGTTAGATATTACGTATCACCATTTCTTCTGTCGTGTTGTTCTTTTCATGATGGGAATCTTCACTGGAATGTGATCTACTCCTCAGAGACAGAATGTAACAGAAATGATGAGGTCCTACCAAAGGCCATCTGCAAGAGTTCTCATTGGACCTTTGTCAAATGGTAGATCTCATGGTTAGCATGGTTGAGGTGTGGCACACACTGTCCACTATCCCCAAAACTCTGAGCTTTCTCTTCCCTGGGAAAGTTTTGCTAAAATCCTTTATGTTCTGAAAGAACATCAGGTCAGAATAATGAGATTGATGAGAGAGAGAGAGGATTATGATTTTAATTACCTGTACACAAGAGTTCATCACTCTGCATTGTGTTACGATCCTTGGTGTCCCTCCCAGACAGTGACCTCAGAGCAGAGTCTATGCCTTAGTTCCAGTTCTGTCTCAAAGAGCAGTTGCTAAATACTGATGAATGAATTAACTTACTTGAGATCCATGGTCTGACAGGTTGGAGAACCTTATTGGAATTTAGTTAATGAAGCTTTTCTGAGGGATACTCTAATGGTAGGTATATGTTTATTACACATTTGTCCAAACCAATATAATACTGAGTCCTGTGTAAACTAGTTTACACTAGAGATAATGTTTTTTTTTTCAATTCACCAATTGTAACAAATACATCAAATGTGGTGAGAAGTGTTGATAATGGGCAAGATTGTGTATGTGTGGGGTAGATGGTTTATGGGATATCTCTTTGCCTTCTGCTCAGTGTGAGGAGCCACATTGAGTTACCATGCCTTCCAGTCCTGGTGCACCACAGGGATCTGAGGGATCACTGTAGTCTGGCATGGAAGTTCCAAGACTCATGACTCAGTCTTTCCCCTGGCTCAGATAGCAAGGCCAGTCTTCTGGCATACCCCTGGGGTTGAGCTACACTCAACTATTCTTTTGTAATCCTACCTCTTTTCCCTGTTTGGGATAGAATGTTCCACAGAAATTCCCTTTGTGTGTTCCCTTCTCTTGCTCTGCCTTTGCGTGTGGCCTTCCTAGATGTCAGTCTACCTGCTGACAGCAGACATCACAAAGCTAGACTCAATCCTCTGAAACCTGACCCTTTACCTCATTTGAATGGATTCTTAATAAGAGGGTTTAGCACATGATCCTCTCTCTCTTTCCATGGACCCCTAAGGTCAAAGAAGCCATCACAGGACCTTAAGAAAAAGGTATTTCTCTGTCTCTGTGTGATTATTTTGTGCAGCCCAGTTCACCTGGAGTGACCCTGAGTGTTTAGTCATGGAACACAACAGCTCAGTTTTACTGTGAACCCAAAACTGTTCTAGGAAATAAAGTCCATTTAAAAAAATTCTATGGCGCAACTAGTTTAAAAGCTAGAAGAATAAAACATGAAAACATCATAAGGAAACTAAAATTAGAATGACCAGATTGTAATAAAAAAGAACAGAACTGAAGTCGCAAAAAATACTCCCAAGACAGTGGACACGTCTGAGAAGAGGCCCCAAAATGCAGAGAAAAGATGTAACAGAGGAAACAATGTGAAAGGGGGTTACAGATGCACAGTAGAGACACTCCTCTTCCTCCTCCTCCATTCAGTGATAAATATGCATCACGTATAAGGATGTCATTCCAACAGAATTCTGCAACAAGAGCCACTCTGAGAAATACACTAGAAAACACTCCTAAAACGGGTAAAGCAAAACTATGCTTTTATCATTATTTTGATTTCCTCTGTTCACCTTCATTTAGTGTGAACTTTTTGATCATGCCAACCTCTTAGTGTAAACACAGCTCATTGCGGGGTTGAGGTGGGGTTCAGTGACATAGAGCTCTTGCCTCTCATGTGCAAAGCCCTGGGTTGGCTTCCTGGTACTAGATAGATAGATAGATAGATAGATAGATAGATAGATAGAAAGAAAGAAAGAATTCCATTGTACCTTGGTTTTCTCTTTTAAAAAGACATTGTTTTCTTGATAGATTTAAAAATATTTATTTTGTCTTCTGTGAACTGCCTTTGCCCTTTTTCAAAAACTGCTCTTTTGTTGACTTAGCGAGATGCTTGGGGAAGTGTGTAGGGTTTGTTGTAAAGTCAAAATTGTTGATGGAGATGCTCAGGGTGGAAACCAGTACCCTTATACTAATTCATCATTCTTTTTATTTTTGAAAATGGTATCACTATGCTTTTGTAAAGGAGGCTCATTAAGATTCTGTATTCAAACCTCCTAGTTGGAGCAGTCCCCTACTGCCACATCTCCCATGACTAAAACACTCAGGGGTCACTCCAGGGGAACTTGGCTGCACAGAATAACCACACAAGAGACAGAAATACCTTTTTCTTTGGGGGTGCTGTGACGTCTCCTCTGACTTTAAGGGTTCACAGAAAGAGAGAGAGAGAGAGAGAGAGAGAGAGAGAGAGAAAGAGCCTGCACATGCTGACCCCTCTTATTGAGGAGAAGTCATTCAAATGAGGCAAGGGGTCAGTTTCAAGGGGCTGAGTCTAGCTTCATGGTGACTGACATCTAGGAAGTCTACACCCAAGGGCACAGTAAGAGAAGGGGACACACAAAAGGCATTTCCATGGAACATTCTATCCCAAACAGGGCAAGGGGTGAACATCACAAAAGATCAGGTGAGCATAGCTCAACCCATGGGGATGTAGGAAGGCACACCCATGCACGAAGACACATTTGCTCGACCCTAAAGATCAGGGCTACCACCTATGGTTACCTAGGCAACCAGATCACAAGGTGACCGGCAATGCCACATCAATCATAAGGGGAGACAAATGATGGTCACGTACTATGTCGGCCTCCCACACCCTTCTCTTCAGTGTGAGCTGGATTTAGTGACTCTCAGGTGACCTATAGAACGTGAGAAAAGTTCGTGTGGTGTCACCGCCAAGATTTACTTCTGAAATGACTATGAATAACATCTCATTCTCTCCTCTTCTTTACTTCCTTCCTTCCCTTCTTTCCTCCTCCTCCTCCTCTTCTTCTTCATTTCTTCCTTTTTTCTTCTCCTCCTCATTCTTCCTTTTCCTCTTTCTTTGTTTCCTTTTTTTTTTTGCCTCCCTAGGATCTGTGGTTCTGGGGAAGCTGCTGCTCTCTATGTCACTCCCATCAGAGAGGCTCACGGGTCTTAGGACAGAGAGGACAATGGAGAGGGCAGAAATGAGGCCTCTGTCCTACCTGAGTCCCGCCTGTAGCCATGCTGCAGAGATTGAGAACAGACCTTGGCATAACTGAGCATCAGCTGAGTCTGTGGCCCCAGCCTCATAAGAGACATGGTGGAAGCCCCCAGCTGAGGCCTCTTGCATTTCTGATCTAGAGAAACTGTAAGCCTACAAATATTTGTGGTTTTATTTTTTATTTTTTTTTAAATTAATTTTTATTGTTGGTTGTTCAAAACATTACATAGTTCTTGCCCTCCCTAAGAGCCCCAATGCTTTCCTTTGATATAACACTTGGTCTTTTCTTCCAGTTATATTTCTCTAGTGATTTGTCCCTCTTCTTCTCCAGATTGGAGCTCCTGGAAGGCAGACACCACGTTGTTCTTTTTCTTTGCAGTTCCAGGGCCTAACTCAGCACATGGAACAAGATCAGCACTTGGGGAATAGTGATTGGATAGATGGGAGGATCTGGAAGCCTGTTGGAGCAGGCGCCAGTCAGTGAGCAGCTCAGATAGGGGAGACGGATGCTCCTTCTAGGAGGTGCCATTCTGTGTGGTGGCAGGGAAATGGCCATAGAGCCCTCTGGTGGCTCTTCCTGACTGTGGGTGTTCCAGCAGAGCACAGTGGGCTCAGTCTCCCCTGGGTGGCTAGTGGTCACTGTACACCGTGGAAGAAAAACCGCCACAGGAAACAGGCTTTGCTGCAGTGACTTCTAGGCCTCAGTTTAACAAATGCCTGGGGACAAAAATGGGGCCTGAAGGACCCAGGGACATTAAAGGGACTTTTCCATTCCTCTACTGGCCACACTCACCTGGGAGTCATTGTCCTCACAAAGCCTTTTCACCACTGCCAGGGCAAGAACTTGGGTTCCAGTTCCACATGGGTCCCCGAGACTCCAATAAGGTGGTCTTTCTCCCCCTCCAAGGATGAGTGGTCCCTTAGGGCACCATTCTGTTGTGGCCCACGTCTGTCTTCCTGTCTCCTCTGTCCTCTGACAGCCCTCCACGGGGCAGAAAGCTTTGACCAAGGGCCAGAGCACAGTGTTACACCGGAGGCAGCTCAGACTGGGGAGCCTGTGGGACCTTGTCATGACCTACTCCAAGCTCCAGACTTTGTAGAGAAGGAAACTGAGGCCCAGGACCACGTTCTCCTCTTCCTGTCTTTTGGGGCTTTATTTGGTTTGTGTTTGGGGCTGTGCTGGATGGAGCTCAGGGCCTCCACCATGCCAGCAGCGCTGGACCACTGAGCCACCCCAGAGCCACTCTGTTGCCCCCTATGAAGGTCCACATTCAGCAAATCCCTGGGGAGAGTAAAGCGGAAGGGCGACAGTTAAAAGGACTACCACTGGATCCAGTTAAGGCCAAACGCCTTAAGAGAATGGACCACCAGACTTCCTGTTTCCAATCACCCCCCCTTTTGTTTCTTTTTATACCTTTTGGTCTCATTGTCATTGTACCGTTGGTCTTGCCATCTATCCTAGACATACACGTTTTGAGTGGAAATGCCCCCTGGCAGTGAGTTTTCCCTCTCTTAACAGTTTGCATAGCCATCCTGTGGTCAGGAGCACTTGGTTGGCCACTTTCAGCTTGATTGAAGATTATTTTCTCTCCGGGTCTTGATTATAATCAAGTCATCAGGCTGGAAGTGATGAATGCAAATTCTAGAATGAGAACCTGTGCAACAGTTTATAATAATCATACCACCAAAAATATATATATATATATATAGACAGATCACTTTGGGGGACTTATGAGAAGCCCCTTAGCTTCTCTAGTGTCATCTGCCAGGGTGGGTCAGAGTCTTGCTGACCATATGCAGCTTCCCTTGGAAGCATCAGGGACATTTCCTCCAGTGTGCTGCTTTAACCAGTCTTAAAGTAGGAGTACTGGGTTTTATATTTAATGTATATAACTTTAAAATTATTTACCCCTCCATTTCATTGGGGCCAGTATTAGTATTGGAAGTCACCTGTGTGGGAATATCTGTGAGGAGGCACACAAAGAACAGACACAGACACAAATAGTGCCAGCAGACAGGAGGAGCAGAGAGGAATGAGATGAAGTGGTGAAGAAGAAGTGCAGAAGTGGGGGGTCCGCCCCTCCCTGCCAGGAGTTTATTCACCCAAAGAACACCTACCTCCTGTTCACCTTGATGATATTCTAATTAGTACTTCTTTAACCCAAATACTAAATACTAAATAATTAGTATTTCTTTAACCTTAGCTAACTGAGATAAGGTCCAGGTTAAGAGATACACAGACCCCTTCTCTCCAAGGATATTGCTAAGGAAACCATCCAGTGCCTGCATAGTTGTCTTATTACCTCAGAGGGAGGAGGCTGGGCATTCCCATCATGGGAATCAGGGGGAACCTGTGAAGGACATGCTATGGCAGCCACCCATCCTGTGCCTTTGCCCAGGAGTTTCCCAGTCATCAGGTATTTATTACCTAGCAGCCAGGCATCCTGTGTCCTTTGCACAGAAACTTCTTAGTCACCAAGCTTGTCACAATCACAAAGTTTGTAGACCCCAATCCAAAACACAGAATTCCCACACAGGCTTATATTTTTTTGTGTCCTGTAGGTGATGGCTTATTTTTAAATTCACTTAGGTTGTTCTGCCTTAAAGAAAGAATACTTCTTTAAAACACTAATAGGCAAAAGTTATAAAGTTCTGAGGAGAACACATAATGAAAACAACAAGGCTGAAAACATTTAGTTTGTATAACAGCTATGAACCAAGAAACATAATTTCTACAATAATACTAATGTATCTTTGGGATCTAGTTTGCTTCCACAAAGACTCATAAATAACTCAATCACATGAAATCCTTTAAGAATTTTACTTTACTTACAAATTTATTACTATCTTAAATATTTTCAAATGATTTACCCAAACCTTTGTTTTGTTTGTATCCCTATTTTGAGATCACAGAAATCTTTACAACAAAAATCTATCATTTGAACACAACATGAACTCCTATCATGGAGTAGGGTGAAAGGCAAACACTAATCTAAGGTAACATGGAGCTCTTGACAACTAACACCACACCAGATAAACTGCCACAAGATAAACACTCCCACAGGGATTTTGTCTGGTTTCTCTGCTAGAGAACTAACACACAGCTGTTTACCAAACCTCTCTCTTTCCTGCACTGCACTCTCTGCAGGCAAAGAAGCTGTGGCAGGCAGGAGGCTGGTAACCTCTGACACTATTCTTAAAGCTACCAATTGATCCTCTGCTGACCATATCACACTGTCTCCATCTGAATCCAAACAAGTTTGTATCAAAGTCCACATCCTTTCTGCATTTTCAGTCATGCACCTGGGCATATTATCTGAATTACTATAGCCAGCACCCAACTCTCTGCTAAGTCCCATCCCTCTTTAAGGAAAGAAAGAAAACTTTTAATAACAAGTTCTTATTTTTTTAAAATTAATTTTTATTGTAGGTTGTTCAAAACATTACATAGTTCTTGATATATTATATTTCACACTTTGATTCAAGTGGGATATGAACTCCCATTTTTACCCCATATACAGATTGCAGAATCACATCAGTTGCACAAACATTGATTTACATATTGCCATTCTGGTGTCTGTTGTATTCTGCTGCCTTTCCTATCCTCTACTATCCCCCTCCCCCATCCCCTCCCCTCTTCTCTCTCTACCCCCTCTACTGTAATTCATTTCTCCCCCTTATATTTTTCCTCCTTTCCCCTCACTTCCTCTTGTATGTAATTTTGTATACCCCTGAGGGTCTCCTTCCATTTACATGCAATTTCCCTTCTCTCTCCCTTTCCCTCCCACCTCTCATCCCTGTTTAATGTTAATCTTCTTCTCATGCTCTTCGTCCCTACTCTGTTCTTAGTTACTCTCCTTATATCAAAGAAGACATTTGGCATTTGTTTTTAAGGGATTGGCTAGCTTCACTTAGCATAATCTGCTCTAATGCCATCCATTTCCCTCCAAATTCTATGATTTTGTCATTTTTTAATGCAGAGTAATACTCCATTGTGTATAAATGCCACATTTTTTTTATCCATTCGTCTATTGAAGGGCATCTAGGTTGGTTCCACAGTCTTGCTATTGTGAATTGTGCTGCTATGAACATGGATGTAGTAGTGTCCCTATAGTGTGCTCTTTTTAGGTCTTTAGGGAATAGACCGAGTAGGGGAATAGCTGGGTCAAATGGTGGTTCCATTCCGAGCTTTCCAAGAAATCTCCATACTGCTTTCCAAATTGGCCGCACCAATTTGCAGTCCCACCAGCAATGTACAAGAGTATCTTTTTCCCCACATCCTCGCCAGCACTTGTTGTTTGACTTCCTAATGGCTGCCAATCTTACTGGAGTGAGATGGTATCGTAGGGTGGTTTTGATTTGCATTTCTCTGACTGTTAGAGATGGTGAGCATTTTTTCATATACTTGTTGATTGATTGTATGTCCTCCTCTGAGAAATTTCTGTTCAGGACCTTGGCCCATTTGTTGATTGGGTTATTTATTATCTTATTGTCTAATTTTTTGAGTTCTTTGTATATTCTGGATATTAGGGCTCTGTCTGAAGTGTGAGGAGTAAAGATTTGTTCCCAGGACGTAGGCTCCCTATTTACCTCTCTTATTGTTTCTTTTGCTGAGAAAAAACTTTTTAGTTTGAGTAAGTCCCATTTGTTGATTCTAGTTATTAACACTTGTGCTATGGGTGTCCTATTGAGGCATTTGGAGCCCGACCCCACAGTATGTAGATCATAGCCAACTTTTTCTTCTATCAGACGCCATGTCTCTGATTTGATATCAAGTTCCTTGATCCACTTTGAGTTAACTTTTGTGCATGGCGAGAGAAAGGGATTCAGTTTCATTTTGTTGCATATGGATTTCCAGTTTTCCCAACACCATTTGTTGAAGATGCTATCCTTCTTCCATTGCATGCTTTTAGCCCCTTTATCGAATATAAGATAGTTGTAATTTTGTGGATTGGTTTCTGTGTCCTCTATTCTGTACCATTGGTCCACCCGCCTGTTTTGGTACCAGTACCATGCTGTTTTTGTTACTATTGCTCTGTAGTATAGTTTGAAGTCTGGTATAGCTATACCGCCTGATTCACACTTCCTGCTTAGCATTGTTTTTGCTATTCTGGGTCTTTTATTTTTCCATATGAATTTCATGATTGCTTTCTCTATTTCTACAAGAAATGCCGTTGGGATTTTGATTGGCATTGCATTAAACCTATAGAGAACTTTTGGTAATATCGCCATTTTGATGATGTTAGTTCTACCTATCCATGAACAGGGTATATTTTTCCATCTTCTAAGATCTTCTTCTATTTCTCTCTTTAGGGTTCTGTAGTTTTCATTGTATAAATCTTTCACCTCTTTTGTTAGGTTGATTCCCAAGTATTTTATTTTTTTTGAGGATATTGTGAATGGGGTGGTTGTCCTCATTTCCATTTCAGAGGATTGTTGCTGATATATAGGAATGCCTTTGATTTATGCGTGTTGATTTTATATCCTGCCACTTTGCTGAATTCATTTATTAGCTCTAATAGTTTCTTTGTAGACCCTTTTGGGTCTGCTAGGTATAGAATCATGTCATCTGCAAATAGTGATAATTTGAGTTCTTCTTTTCCTATTTTTATGCCTTTAATTTCTTTCGTCTGTCTAATTGCTCTGGCCAGTGATTCGAGAACTATGTTGAACAGAAGTGGTGAGAGAGGGCATCCCTGTCTTGTTCCAGATTTTAGAGGGAATGCCTTCAGTTTTTCTCCATTCAGAATGATGCTAGCCTGAGGCTTAGCATAGATTGCTTTTACAATATTGAGGTATGTTCCTGTTATCCCTAGTTTTTCTAGAGTTTTGAACATAAAGGGATGCTGTACTTTGTCGAATGCTTTTTCCGCATCTATCGAGATGATCATATGGTTCTTATTTTTAAGCCTATTGATGTGGTGAATAACATTTATTGATTTCCGTATATTGAACCAACCTTGCATCCCAGGGATAAATCCTACCTGATCATGGTGCACAATTTTTTTGATATGTTTTTGTATCCGGTTCGCCAGAAGTTTATTGAGGATTTTTGCATCTAGGTTCATTAGAGATATTGGTCTGTAGTTTTCTTTCTTTGAAGTGTCTTTGTCTGGTTTAGGAATCAGGGTGATGTTGGCCTCATAGAATGAATTTGGAAGTTCTCCCTCTTTTTCTATTTCCTTAAATAGCTTGAAAAGTATTGGTATTAGTTCCTCCTTAAAGGTTTTGTAAAACTCTGCTGTATACCCATCCGGTCCTGGGCTTTTCTTAGTTGGTAGTCTTTTGATGGTTTCTTCTATTTCCTCAATTGATATTGGTCTGTTTAGGTTGTCAATATCCTCCTGACTCAATCTGGGCAGATCATATGACTTAAGAAATTTATCAATGCCTTCACTATCTTCTATTTTATTGGAGTATAAGGATTCAAAATAATTTCTGATAATCTTCTGTATTTCTGAAGTGTCTGTTGTGATATTGCCTTTTTCATCCCGTATGCTAGTAATTTGAGTTCTCTCTCTTCTCTTCGTTAGCGTGGCTAAGGGTCTGTCGATTTTATTTATTTTTTCAAAGAACCAACTTTTAGTTTTGTCAATTTTTTCAATTGTTTCTTTTGTTTCGATTCCATTAATTTCAGCTCTGATTTTAATTATTTCTTGTCTTCTACTTCTTTTGCTGTTGTTTTGCTCTTCTTTTTCTAGGATTTTGAGTTGAAGTATTAGATCATTTATTTGTTGGTTTTTTCTTTTTTTAAGGAATGAACTCCAAGCAATAAATTTTCCTCTTAGAACTGCTTTCAATGTGTCCCATAGATTCTGATATGTTGTGTCTGTGTTTTCATTTATCTCTAAGAATTTTTTAATTTCCTCCTTGATGTCTTCTATAACCCATTGATCATTCAGTAACCTATTGTTCATTCTCCAAGTGATGCATGATTTTTCCTTACTTCTTTTATCGTTGATTTTCAATTTCATTCCATTAAGATCAGATAAGATGCATGGTATTATCTCTACTCCTTTATATTGTCTAAGAGTTGCCCTGTGACATAATATATGATCTATTTTTGAGAAGGATCCATGTGCTGCTGAGAAAAAAGTGTAACTGCTTGATCTTGGGTGGTATATTCTATATATGTCAATTAAGTCTAGGTTATTAATTATGTTATTGAGTTCTATAGTTTCCTTATTCAACTTTTGTTTGGAAGATCTGTCCAGTGGTGAGAGAGGTGTGTTGAAGTCTCCCATGATTATTGTATGGTGGTCTATTAGACTCTTGAACTTGAGAAGAGTTTGTTTGATGAACATAGCTGCACCATTGTTTGGGGCATATATATTTATGATTGTTATGTCTTGTTGGTGTATGGTTCCCTTGAGCAGTATGTAGTGTCTCTCTTCATCCCTTTTGATTAACTTTGGCTTAAAATCTATTTTATTTGATATGAGTATGGACACTCCTGCTTGTTTCCGAAGTCCATATGAGTGATATGATTTTTCCCAACCTTTCACCTTCAGTCTATGTATGTCTTTTCCTATCAAATGCGTCTCCTGAAGGCAGCATATTGTTGGGTCTTGTTTTGTGATCCATTCTACTAGCCTGTGTCTCTTAATTGGTGAGTTTAAGCCATTAACAGTTAGGGTTATTATTGAGATATGGGTTGTTCTTCCAGCCATATTTGTTTATTTATGTTACTAAACATGGTTTGTTTTCCTCTTTGATTATTTCCCCTCCCCTTTACTGTACTACCTCCCGCTGTTGGTTTTCATTGATATTTTCCATTTCCTCTTCCTGTAATATTTTGCCGAGGATGTTTTGAAGAGATGGTTTTCTAGCTGCAAATTCTTTTAACTTTTGTTTATCATGGAAGGTTTTAATTTCATCTTCCATCCTGAAGCTTAATTTCGCTGGATACAAATTCTTGGTTGGAACCCATTTTCTTTCAGTGTTTGAAATATGTTATTCCAGGATCTTCTAGCTTTCAGAGTCTGTGTTGAAAGATCAGCTGTTATCCTGATTGGTTTACCCCTAAATGTAATCTGCTTCCTTTCTCTTGTAGCTTTTAAAAGTCTCTCCTTATTCTGTATGTTGGGCATCTTCATTAAAATGTGTCTAGGTGTGGATCTCTTATGATTTTGCACATTTGGCGTCCTGTAGGCTTCTAGGATTTGGGATTCTATCTCATTCTTCAAGTCTGGGAAGTTTTCTCGTATTATTTCGTTGAATAGATTGCTCATTCCTTTGGTTTGGACCTCTATACCTTCTTGTATCCCAATGACTCTTAAGTTTGGTCTCTTTATGTTATCCCATATTTCTTGAATGTTCTGCTCATGGTTTCTTAACAGCTTTGCTGAGCTGTCTATGTTCTTCTCCAGTTGAAATACTTTGTCTTCATTGTCTGATATTCTATCTTCTAAGTGTTCTACTCTGCTGGTAGTATTCTCAATTGAGTTTTTAATTTGGTTTATTGTTTCCTGCATTTCCAGGATTTCTGTTTGTTTGTTTTTTATAACCTCTATCTCCCTGTATAATTGATCTTTTGCTTCTTGGATTTGTTTATGTAATTCATGGTCGAAGTGGTCGAAGTGGTCTTTCATTGTCTGATTTTGCTGTCTAATGTCTTCCTTGAGACTCCAGATCATCTGAAGCATGTATATCCTGAATTCTTTATCTGACATTCCATCTGCTGCAGATATTACCTCTTCTAAAGTTGAGTTGACCTGCATTGCTTGTGGTCCTTTCTTTCCTTGTCTTTTCATACTGATCGCGTTTCTTTCTGCTTGGTGAAACTGTTGTGTTATTGATTTTTCCCCCTATATATTTATATTGCTTTTGTATAGTTGCAAAGTCTCCCTCGCAGGCTTTGGCGGTGGTTCTGCCCCTCCTCCAATTGGGACAATGTGCCTAACACGCCGGCAGTCCGCTGGGCCTGTACTTTCGGTGGGCCTGTTATTTCGGTGGTCACAGGTCTGCCTACCTTGCAGGCGTGAGCAGCGGCTCTGCCCCTCCCCTGACCGCTAGGCCTGTTCTGTCTGTCGGTTGCAGGTCTGTCTACCTAACAGGTGCTGGTGGCGGCTCTGCCCTCCCCCAACCGGGGCGATGTGTCTGGCGGGCCACTGGGCCTGTTTTTTCAGTGGTCACGGTTCCGCCTACCTTGCAGGCGCGTGGGGCAGCTGTGCCCCTCCGCAGGTTGCTGGGCCTGACCTGCTGGTGGGTCGCAGGTCTGCCTACCTTGCAGGCTCGGGGGGTGGCTCTGCCGCTCTGCGGATTGCTGTGCCTGTTCTGCTGGTGGGTCGCAGGTCCGCCTACCGTGCAGGCGCCCGGCGGCTCTGCCCCTCCCCCAACCGGGGTGATATGTCTGGCGGGCCACTGGGCCTGTTTTGTCAGTGGTCACGTTTCAGCCTACCTTGCCCGTGCATGGAGCAGCTGTGTCCCTCCGAGAGTTGCTGGGCCTGACCTGCTGGTGGGTGGCAAGTGCGTCTACCTTGCAGGCCCGGGGGTGGCTCTGCCGCTCCGCGGGTCGCTGGGCCTGATCTGCTGGTGAGTCGCAGGTCTCTAATAACAAGTTCTAAAAACTGCATCAACTGTGCCTTCTTCATTTAAAGCATAACATGACTCTATTTAGAGTTTAAATTCCTCATTCTTAACTTCAAGCTATGGTAAGGATTCTCCCTCCACTCTCTCTCTTTAACTTGACTAATGCATATTTTTCTGTGAAGGAGAGGCTGAGCACCCACCTGACATTCTTTCTTCTGAATTCCTCTCCAGGGTCCTGTTCTAGGTGCCAGTTGTCACCCATGACCTGCGTGGGGAGGAAATAGGTAACTCTCTGAGTGTGAGCCCTCTGGAAGTAAAAAAGTCTGAAAAAGTAATATCAAGAAATAAAGCAAAGTACTCAGGAAAATATTTACAATGCCGGGCATGACAGGTGGGAGAGACCTGATGGGTCTAATCCTAACAAAGGGGACAAGCTTGGAAATGCTTTATTTATAGTGAAACACAAAGAAATTTGTTGTGGGGAGGCAAATAAGAAGGGAGAGGCTATGAGGAAATTGGCCTGATTGAGGACTTCCATTTGGGCTGTCATTCTTCCTCCTTCAGGTAGTTGTTGCCACAGGGATAGTTGGGGCACTGTGTCTCTCTCTATCTCTGGGGAGTTGCATTTGAACATGGGGCTGTCCAAGCCAATAAATTCCATGGTATCACAGCATTCTCTTTCAGCAGGACATTGGCCAAGGCAATGAAGCAGCCTCAGATTGATGAGATTACACTGAGAGTTCTCTTAGGGGCACACCTCTGCTTCAAAATGGTTTAGACATGCCCAAAGTTTACTTGTGGTATCCCACAGATATCTCCTCCCCAGGGCTTGTCTTGTCACTGGGAAAGAATGTATTGGGAGAGGGTCAAAGTTATCAATGTGTTGTCTTCTTGCTCACTCCCTCTTCCCAGGCGACACTATTTTGGGGTTTGTCATTTTCCATATCTTACACCAACATTCTCTCCTGCAAAGGCAGAGAGGGATTGATAAATCTCACTCCAACAAAGCCTTTTTCCTCAGTCCAGCAGCTGTACCATCCACTTTTAACTAGTTGACATGCCCCAGAATTTTTTTTTCAGGTTTTAAGAAATATTTTTAATTGTATATGAACATGATAACTTTATTTATTTATGTGGTGCTGAGGATGGAACCCAGTGCCTCACATGGGCTAGGCAACTGCTCTACCACTGAGCCACAGCCCCAGTGTTAGGATGGCCTTAGGCCTGAGCTTAAGCAACTCCATTTTAAAAAACTCCAGTTTGAAACCTGGAGTCTCACCAGGCACACCCACAGAGCCCTCCAGTATGGCCACAAACAAGTTACTTCCCCTCACCCTGTTAAACAGAGTGAAGCCCCTGGCAGGCTCTTCTCCCCTGATAAGATGGAAAGTTGAGAAGATCAGGGTGGAGACAACCAGACAGATGTTTCTGACCCCAGGGTAAATGATGTCACTGAGAAATCCGGTGGTAGCTGATAAGGATTGAAAGGGGGGGTCAAAAGCCTCAAAATTTAGTATAAATGATAGAGCAAATAAACAGGGATTCAGCCAGTTGAAACAAGGATGCACTCGAGCTGGAGAGCCTGATGAGGACCTGACATCCCATCACTTGTCATTGTTTCCTGAGCCTCTGCGTGATCCTCACTGCTCTCAAACTCTACCACCTCATCTGGACCTTGGTGAGAGCTGCAACTTCTCCCTAAGCAACTGGTCGTCCATCCCACGCCAGGAAAAGCCTGCCTTGGTTCCGGACCTGATCACAGTGGTCTGAGTGAGTGTGCATCTGCTGGACTCAAAGCCTAAGGCTTAAGACATTTGAACTTAGCATGCAGAGGGAATGTCTGTCATTAGCCTATCATGACTCAGTGTGTTTTGCAGTGCTTAGAATTAATCTAGAATTGTTTGCTCTGAATTCATTAATCTAGAATTGTTTGCTATGAATTGATTATGTCTATTGCAGTGCCTAGCATTAAGGATTGTTGTTTTCTTGATTAAGAACCTATAGAGTGAAATTGTATTGAGTAATTTGAATGAATAAAGCATTGAAATGGGCAGAAGTGTGTGGACATTCTTTATTTCTCCCCTCAACTGCATATGTCACAATTTTGCCCCCTCGTGACACCCAGCCAGTCCTAGAAGTTTTGATAGAGACAGAATGTATAAATGGGGTATAGGGCTTCTGGATGAAAAGCGAAGTAATAAAGCTTTAGTCCATTTTACTCATCCTTCTGAAGATCTCCCTGTAACCTCTAAGATGAAGCCAGAGTTTTGAGATGAGCCTAGATTCCTTCCTTTGCCCATCTCCTCATGGGTTCTTGTTTCCCAGATTTGAAAAATAAAATCTATGGATAATAAGGGAAGGGAAGAGCAGAATCCCACCATGTGGGAGGGGGCCAGATAGCAGGAAAGCCCTATGCTGGTTTAGGGGCTTAAAAAACATTGAAAAAGTATCAAGGCTATTGATTGTGGCCTTTAGCCTGAAGGTTAATCCCTGTAATTCTCTTACGGGTCGCCCCCACTTTGAATTTTCCTGCCTCTGGGATAAAGGAGCTGCCTGGACTATTCCCACAGGTAAACCCCATCTCATGGTCATTTACCTTTGAAATAGGCCTTGAAGGTATTTCTACTAGTTATCCTCCAGGTGTGGCCTCTGCATTTGAATAAGACCTCAACTGGGTCCCCTGATTTCTGATTGCTGACCATAGCTGTTCTTATTCATCAATATTCTGCTTGGCTGGCCATCTAAAATATGTGGCTTAATAATTTCAAAGGCATCCTTTTCTTACCAATTTAGATGGATCCTTTTTCTTAGAGTTTTATTTAAGTCACACAAACTGAAAGGCCTATGGATCTATTTATTAAACTTATGAGTTCTTATTTATCTATAAGCTAATTTTGATACTGTGTCCATCACAAACACATAAGTAGACATTATAATATCATACACAGGTGTGCACACCTAAAGAAAAAAATATCGTAGCTTTTTCACAGGTAAAATAGCGCTTATCACATATTTTTATAGTATGATCTGTTAGATATGGAAAATGACAAACCTCAAAATAGTATGGCCTGAGAAGAGGGAATGAAGAGGAGGGGGCAGCACATTGATGGCATTGACCTTTCCCTGTGGCAGAACAATCCCTAAAAAGGAAGCCAAAGCATTGATTTTTTTCCCCGCTGAATGAATCCTTTTCCAGGGACAGTATAATGGGACCCTGAAGGGAAAGAGATAAGCACTGAAAGCTGACCCCACACCCTCCATTCTTCTCCAAGTAAAACTATTGCCCAGTAAAAACGAATTTCAAATTCTCACAAACCTGTTTTCTGAGTGCCCAAACTGACATGCTATGTCAATAATTGAGTCACCTCTCAGTGTCATAAACCTATATAAGCACAGACTCCTCCTTTGGCCAGTGGCTCATTTTCCACTAGGAAAGTGAGTCCATCAGAGGCATGACTCCATTGCTGAATGAAGGCTTTGCTGATCCATGAAGTTTGCATCTGACTTGGTCCTTTGGGGGCCTTTGCAATTGGGAACATTAGGAATACAGTTTGAGCCATGGTGGATTCAGAAGTCAAAAGTTCAGGTGGCCATGCATCCTTCATGTGGAAGATTTATTCCCACCATTACTATTGTTTATTTCCCTGATCAGGTCTCTTTAAAGGAAAGAGGATTTGTACATATGGGGCTCTTTCCATTATTCTTCCCTGTCCCTAGCCCTAAAATTTTTTATTCCCTATTTTTGGTAGGCTCCTGTACTTGAGTTTCCTCTTGTGCATTTAACCACTTACTGTCCATATATTCAATCCTCTTATTGGGGATTTCTTGCATATCCAGGGCCCTTAACTGCTCACTTGTACTTACTAGGGATTTCTTGCCTGACCACCTTCAAGCTTGAGATACATTTTTCTTTTTGGTCTATGTATATGAATAGAATTAGTTGGTCACCATGGTTCTTGCCTGGGCCCCTTTCCTGTGTTTTCTATCTACTTTTGATCCACTTTGGAATTTGGGCCCTTTGTTGGCCTCAGGGATGGCAGTTTCCTCACCAACTCTGTGGTTACCATAAGAAGGCAGCACAACATGTTGCCTCTGAGGAGAGGGATTACGGAGACCCCTAGATAATAAATGGAGTGCCACATTGGGTGCTAAAATTGTTAGATATAACAAGGTGCTGCAAGAAATGAAACACATGCTCAAGAGTGGGTGGGCAAGGCAAACTTTTACCTCTGCCAGAAGGGCTGTGCTACTGGAACTGAGAAACTGATGTGACTCCATTTTTGAGAAACAAGGCTCTACCTCAGAGCAAGGCCTGTCCAAAGGAAGGGGATGTGACCCTTGTCCTTGGAAAAACCCACAGAACCTTTCTAGGCAGATAGCCACCTTGCTGAGTTGCTTGTCTGTTAATAACAGGAGAGATCTGTGGCACCAGGTGTCCCTGACTCAGTTAGGCTAGGTGAGGACCCATAGCAACCCCCTAGCAACCACCAATCAGCATGAGACAGGGAAAATACCTGGGATGCCAGATGACCCCCCCAGTAGTTTATGGTGGTTGATAACATGTTGGAAAACTATGTAGTTTAGCATGTACACCCCTCATGGCCTAAACCAGTCAGTTCAAAGGAATCCCCCTCTTGTACTAACCAATCACCCCTACACAATTTGTTCCCGCCAGTGAATGTGCTAATCAATGTTAAGAGTTGTTTGATCTTCCTGCAGTGTGAAATGATTTGCTGTGTGATGTTGTGACACAGAGTATCCCCCCAAACCTATAAGATCTGAACAAAGGAATGGGACCCACTCCTTGAGGATCACTGCGTCGGAAATGGTTGAGTGCAAGCTCGAGCTTGCAATAAAGACTCTTGTGTGATTGCATCAGATTCGGCTCCTGGAGGTCTGTTGGGGTCCCATGAATCTGGCATTACAGAACCTGGCCAGCAAGGGCACCTGGGCGGGCAGCCTGCCTGTTTATATACCTAAGGCAGTGCTGCCCTTTTTCCTGATTGGATATCTTCAGGGTATAATCTATGTTATTAGGGGAGGTAAGAGGAAAGGGCTACAATTAAAATGACTACGATTGGATCCAATTAAAGCTGAATAGTATATTCTGAAAATAGATCACCAGACTTTCTATTTATCACGAGAGTGAGAGAGAGAGAGAGAGAGAGAGAGAGAGAGAGAGAGAAGGAAACAAAGAATATGACAGGGAACTAGACTCCTCATGGACTTATGTTTCCCACATTGAGGAGGAAGGGGTGGAGCTGCATAGGGTCTGGCCAGGATGGTCCTGTTCTGGCCTGTCTGGTGTCACCATCAGTGCCTCCTGGAAAGTGGCCAAAGGTTTCTAAAGCAAGAGCTGAAGCAGTATCATTATTTGGGGAGGATAATCTCACTGTGGGGTCCTTGAAGTTGTGGCCTTGGGAATTTGGGATAGAGAAGACCCGCTGCTCTCAGTGCAGGGAGTCCTGAGGCCATGGTTTCTGGAAGTGGGGATACAGCAGTCAATCCTTCAGCCACTGTCTGCAACTATTTGTGTTTCTCCACTCATCTGTTCCTTCTTCTTTGCATTCTTAAACATCAAGCAGCTGTGGTCATTCTTGGGCAAGACTGTGTCTGGCCATGTGCTCTTGTTGCCCTTAGGAAATTAGATAACCTGGGTGAAACAGACAGGTTTCTAGAAACACACTACCAAAGACCAATTCAAGAAGAAAGAGGAGACTGGTGCTGCAGCCACCGGCCCCCACTGCCAGTCCAGGCCAGATATCCTTCACCTAGCCTCCCTGATGCTGGTGTCCTTCCATGGTGCCAATGTCCGGCTGATGGAAGAGCCCACGCTGACTGGAGCCTTTGACATACTGGCAGTCCATGTGCCCACTCTGCAGGTCCTGCAGCCAGGGCTGGTGGTGGGCCACGCAGAAGATGGCAGCACTACTATAAACTTTGTGAGCAGCGGTTCTATCACAGTTAATGCTGATTCCTCAGTGCAGTTACTGGCCGAAGACACTGTGACACTGGACATGCTGGACCTGTGGGCTGCCAGAGCCAACTTGGAGAAGGCCCAGTCGTAGCTGTTGGAGCAGCAGATCACTCAGGCAGACATCCAAATCCGCATCAAGGCCAATGAGGCCCTGGTGAAGATCCTGGAGTAGGTGGTGCATGCCCTTCACCTGCAGGGAAATTAAGATTCAGGTCATTCACCTCTGTCTGGGGGAGTGTGCTTGCTGAGGCCATCAGGGGGTAGTGTGCTGCTGGGTCTGCCCAGACTCTCAGGCCTGCCCCTCCCTCAGGTTACACCTGGGGCTACTGCAGCCCTCAGCAGCTTTAGCAGACCTGATGTGGGGTCTGTAACCTTGTAGGGCTCTTCTTGCCAAGGCCCCCTATCTGATGGGCCACCCACCCACCACTCTGCCCCTGCAGAGCCTGAGACATGGTGCTTTCCAGGCACATCTGCAGAACATTGTCCCCAGCCCCTGCACACATTCAAGGCAAGAAAGCCTGGGGGGGGAAAGAAGAAGGAGGGGGGAGGTAGGAGGAGGGGGAGGGGAAGAAGGGGGAGAAGGAGGAAGAAGAAATCTGAACAGAAGCAGAAGAGAATAAATTAGAAATAAAAAGTCTCACATGATGAAAAACTCAATACTATTTGCCTTCAATGGTGCATTTTAAAAAACAGTTGAAGGAGCGGTAACACTAATTCCTCTCCAATTTTATAAAAATGCATAAATGGTGGGAGAACTTCTTGAATCATTCTCTGATGCCAGTATTACTCTGAAACCAAAGAAAGAAGAAGACATTACAGGAAAAGAAAAGCACAGATTGACATCCCCTGTGAATCTGAATGTGAAAATCCTTAACAGGATCTCTGTAAAATGAACTGAGTAACACTTTAAAAGGATTACAGAGGAGGAAAAGGTAGGATTTGTCAAAGGCAAGCAAGGATGGCTTCCTGTGCAGAAGTCAACCCATGCACACAGCACCATAACATAATGAGGTCAAACAGATCGTCTCATTGCCGATAATGGATTTCACTAAATCTAGCACACTTTTAGAATAAAGATACTCTACAGATCAGGAGGAGTTTCCCCAATCTGATCAAAGTCACTGATGAAAAATGTACAGCTCATGTTGCCCACAGGGTGATGACTGCAAACTCTCCCCCCTGGTTCTAAAAAAACCCAGGATGACACTTTGGCCACTTTTGTTGTACAGGAGCTTTATGCTAGAAGAGTTGGGCCAGAAAAAGAAGTCGAAGTTATCCAAATTGGAAAAGAAGGAGTCAAATTTCCTCTGCTCACAGGTGATGCAGTATAATACATAGAAAATCCTAAGGAATCCAGGAAAGAAAAAGAGCTAATAAACAAATTCAGCAAAGTGGCAGGACATACGACCAATACACATTTATCAGTTGAATTTCTGTAGACTGTCAACAAATGGTCTGAAAGAAAACTTAATACAATATACAGCATTATCAAAGGATCAAATGCTTAAAAATGAATTTAACAAAAGGAGCTTAAGATTTCTACACTGAAAACAACAGATCATTGCTGAAAGACATTAAAGAGGACCTCCATAAATGGGACCATGTTGTGTTCCTGTATTAGAAGGCAATGTTAAGAAGGTGACACTTTCCAAAAAAATTTCTATGTATTTAATAAAATCCCGATCAGTATTCCAATGGTCACTTTATGCAAAAATGGAAAATCTAACCCACCAATTTCTATACAATTGCATAGGAACTCAAGTAACAAAAAAGTATTGACAATGAAGAAGAAACTTCTCAAAGCTTAAAAAGCAACAAAGTAGTTTTGTATTCAAAATAGTGGGTAGGGGTAGAAGTACAGGCCTACAGATCTATGGAATAGAATTTAGAGTACAGAAACAGACACAAATATCTACATTGCATTGATATTTCCAAGAATATTCCAAGAGTGTTCACAAGAGAAAGAATAGTGTCTTTAATAAATGTTGCTGAGGAAATAGGTTTCCATGTGCAAGATAAGGTTTGGGGAACCTTGCCTCACCTAATACAATAAATCAATACAAAGTGGATCAAAAACCTAAATGGAATGTCTTAAGTGATAAATCTCTTAGAAAAAAAAAACGCAGGCATACATCTTGACTGAGGTTTTGACAAGTTTGTGTCAGATCTGACCAAAAAAGGCACAAGCAGTAGAAGAAAAAGCAGATTGGACCTCATGAAAATGAAAATTTTGTGCATTAAGGCATACTATCAAGGAAGGTGAGAAGAAACCTATAGAACAGGAGAATTTGATAGCCAGTCATCTAGCTAAGGGCATGGTATTCAGAATGTGTGAAGAACTCTTGCTTTCCATATCAGTAGTGCTTCCACAGACATGGTGAACATTCCCAAGCCCCTCCAGACTTCCAGTAAGTGTGACAAGCACCAACCCATGAAGGGACACATGAGAAGGGCAAGAATTCTCTGTGTGCACAAGAAAGCAATATTGTGACAGGAAACAGAGTGGCTATTTTGGACAGACCACACTGATTTTCTGGGACAAGGTTAACACTACAAAGAAGACTGAAAGATTGTGCCAAGCCCAGCTGCAGGTCTCAGAGAAGGCTGGCTCCCACGAGATGCAAGTATTTTGAACAGGAGAGGATAAGAAATGAGCAAGCAGGTGATATAGTTCTTAGCTTTACCTTGTATTTTATTATGAAGACAGTAAAATATTGAGTTTATATCCACTGAGAGAGGGGAGGGGGGGACTCTTAACAAAGAATAGACAACACAACTAAAAATGGACAAATGCCTGAACTAGACATTTCTCCAAAGAAGATATAAAGTGGCCAACAGGTGAAAAGACGTTCCCATCAATAGGGAAATGAAAACCATAATGAAATACCATTCCCACCCACTAAGATGGCTGGAGTAAAAAAAGAAAAAGAAACCCATAAATTAACTAGTGTTGCATGAATGTGGAGAAATCAGAACCCTCATACATGCCTGGAGAATTGTAAAATGCTTCATCTATGTGATCCTCAACAAGTCAAATCTATAATTACCTTAGACCTGGCAATTCAACTTCTATGTGCATATATAAAGAGTATTAAAATGTGGGGCTGGGATTCTGGCTTAGTGGCAGAGCACCTGGATTTGATCCTCAGCACCATGTTAAAAAAATAAATAAACAAAATATATATTTTTAAAAGTATTAAAATGGGACTGGGGTTGTAGCTCTGGTAGAGGACTCACCTAGTACATATGAGGCCCTGGGTTCGATCCTGAGCACCAATAAAAATAAATAAGTAAAGTAAAGGTATTGTGTCCAACTACAACTTAAAAAATAATTTAAAAAGTATTAAAATGGCTATTCATACATACTTGTTCATGGCAGCACACTTCACATAGACATGGCAGATAAAAATGAACTGATGGATGGTTGAATTCATATAGTTTATTCATATAATGGAATATTATCCAGCCCTAAAAGGAAGAGGAGGACCTGACAGATGCTACAACATGATGAACCTTGGAACCATCATGCAAAGAGAGGAACAGGGGCCATTTATTGCATGAGTTCATTTATATGAAATCTCCAGAATAGGCCAACCTGTAGAGACAGCAAGCAGATTCGTGATTAGCAATGATTTGGTGTGGGGAGTGGGGATGACAGCTGGATGGAAACGAGGTTTCCATTTGGGATGGTGAGGATATTCTTGACTAGATGGCGGTGAAGGTTTTCCCAAGTTACAAGTTTACTAAATCACACAGGGTTGTACACTTCAAAATGGACAGAGGGTGACTATTACACGTGAATTTTACTTTAGTAACTCAGGGAGAGAGTTGAAGGTGAGCCATCCTCAGCCATGAGGGGGTCTCTGAAGATCCCACCTCAGTCCCAAAGAGTAGAAGAGCTGAGGAAAGCCCTGATCCTGGGACCTTCCCTGAACTCTCCCCTTCCTCCCTGGCTCTGCTGGGGCCTGAGAAGTCGCGCGCTTCCGCGCTCCACGCCCACTATTTTGAATGAGGAGCAAAAGGAACTGCTATTGGTCCAGCCGGTGGGGCTGAACGCTGATTGGCTGAGGCTAGCAACGGACCTGCACGTGCGCTGAAAGCCATTGAGGACTCGCTGTGTGGCAGTTTCCCTGCCCTGAGCTCAGTCAGGGCCTTGTCAGCCGCCTGGTGAGCACCGAAGGAGTGCCCTGGAGCCAGGTGCTCCTGTCCAGCCCCAGTGAGTGCCAGAGGTCTTGCAGGAGGCTGGGGAGGGGACCCTCCCTCTTAGTGCCTGGTCACTCAGGCTTGCCCAATTCACCTGTTGTCCCTGTCGGGTCTGGCTCCTCCTCTGTCCTCAGGGTCAGGTTCCTCAGTCCAGGGTTTCCTGAATTCTCCTGAAACACTCTCACTGATCCATTGTACCCTGATTTCAGGCCTCTGGGTTCTGTTTTGAATCGATGGTTTTGTATATAGTGTCCCCCCCCCCCCAAGCCCTGGAGCATTTTCCAAAGAAATCATTTACCAGTGGATCTACTTCGTTGAAGGCAGAATTGGGGATCTAGGGTCCTCAGCACCTTCTGTGACATCCTTCCTCTTCCTCATATCCCCGAGAAGCCTCTCCAGGGACCCTTAGAAACAGAAGGGGTAAAGTGTAGCCTGGTCCTGCGGTGTCCCATCTATCTTTGTGACCTTGCAGATCTGAACATGTCATCTCTGTGAGAACATTGTCCCCACATTTTGTGTGGGATTTAACAATATCAAGCTTGGTTCTCATGATCACAGTGGCTGGACCCCACTGGATGTGTGCCCGGTAGGGCAGGGTCAGTCCATACAAAGAGCAATCTTTCCAGTGGGAATAGCCACTGCACCCTTGAGGGGAGTTGCTGGCCTGCAGAGGAGAGCTGCTCTGGGGGCCTTTCCTGGCTCTGGCTCCTCTCTCTTGACAGCCTGGTGCACCAAATAGGGCCATTCCTCATCTCCCTCTGTGGACCTGCTCTAGCCCTTGATCCCTGGCCCTGACCAAGAATTTTTTCTCGAAATGAACCTATTTTTTATGTGGCCAAGGCTACTTCTCACTTGTTAAGTCCAGCTTAGTTCTCACTACATTGAATAACTGCATTCCTCAATTTCCCTGGCAAAATTCATCATCCTGCATTGAGATCTCAGTCTGTTTTCAGGCATCCTGTGCAGGCCTTGCAGACAAAACCAAACTAAACTGAAGAACATGACTATTTAACACCACTTGGGTGAAGTCCTCATAGCAGTCAGGGAAAATAGTAGGGGGATACTGGGATCACTTTTGGTAAGGAGTGTTACAAAGATTTGGAACTTGAGGGGCATTTTAAGGACAGAGGGGCTCTCTTCTAGAGTAGACACTGTCAGAAAGCAGGGAATTCTATTGGTGGTGGTCTTCTTACATCTTATGCAGAAAATGGAAGACTGGAGGGAAGTGAATGTTAATTGGGGGCAAAGCAGCAGTCACTTAAGTTCACCAGAGAGGGGATGTTTAGTCACTTCTGTGAATTAATCTATGTTCACCTTTCATCTGTGTTCAGACATGGTTAGAGATCAGACTTTATTGTTGGTCCTGATTACTCATTTCACATTGAATTTGGTGCATGTTGATGCTCCATGAAATTGCTTGTGCTTTACTAGGATTTTAGGGCCAGGCTCTGTGTGTCAAACCTGGTCCTGGCAACAGCAGGCCCCACTGATAGACAGGCCAACTCCTGGAGGTCCAGGCTGCTTTCTTCTTTATCACACCATCTCAGGGCCAGGTCCTAAAAGAGGCCTCCTAGGGAAAGGTTTCAAATACATTAAGAGAGAAAAAAAATTTTAAAGTTTCTGGCCCCAGAAAATTATCAAGACAGAAAAAACTGGAACAAATGTTAAAAGGGAGTCCAAAACAGTTTTTGACCATTGCTTCTGCTGGGGATGCTGTTCCTGGCCTGGCGCAGTCTCTTTTTTTGCTCTGGCTGGAGTTGTATGTTCACTTGCCCATGTGGGAGCTTCTCTTCTGGGTGCCATGTGCATTGCTGCCGCTGGAGCCCCAAAATCTCATGGAATTTGTGTGTGTCCGTCCCTCCAGCAACCTGTGTTTACTACCTGCTGAGTATCAAGTGCCTTGTCAAGAGTCCAGCCTCTGCCTGGACCTCCATACAGGTGTCTGACATTCACACAGATGGTTGACCCTTTATTGCCCCTTTAGGAAATCCCAGAGCCTGTACAGACACCCTGTGACCTCACCCAGAGCAAAGAGGATTCATTTTGTTAGGAGCTTAGTGACAAGGGTGACAGAATTTGGTGAGGGCATAGGTGGGGTGAAAAGATTTGTAAAATTAGGCTTCTGTGGAAAGGTCCCGGGGAAACATAACTGTTCAGACTCTGGGGTGCCCGTAAGTCCCACTACCCCTTTGTGCTGTCTTTCATTTTCTTTTTCATAAGAGGATTTTTAGGGTGCTCTCTATATTCCTGAGTAGAAATGCATTATTTTGGATACTGTCACTGTAAGTGTGCACACACACATTTTTTTTGTACCTGTCTGCATAATTTATAAAGCATGGTGACCTGGGCTTCCTCTCTGCTCCAGAAGTTAACAGTATTGTTGTCCCCTCAAGCCCTGATGCATCCATGGCTAAATTATTTATTCCGAGGACAGGAGGACAGAGTTTCCCTGAAGAATGTCAGGGAGCAAGGTAAGCCTGTATGCTGCTTCTTTCTATCATTTTTAATTTTAATTTGCATTTTTATATAACCATAGACTATGCACTACTTTTGTGTCACCTCTTGTAACTATTTTCAGGTTTTTCGATGTTTTTCCTACATCTGCACTTCAGCCTCTCATGGCAGTGCATAGTAGTTTACAGTTTGTTCATACATTTCTCTCCTAATGGATGTCTGCAGTGTTTCCTGTGTTTGTGTGCATATTTGAAAGAAGTTGCTATGGACATTATGAAAAAGACATTGTAAGCACTTATATTTTATTTCCCTTCATTTAATACCTGGTCATATGGGTAGATACATGTTCAACTTTTTTCTTTGTTTTTGGTACTGGGGATTGAAGCCAGGGCCTCCGGCATGCTAGGTGAGTGCTGGAGAACTGAGCCACATCTCCTGTCCTTTTTCGTTTTATTTTGAGACAAGGTCTTGCTACATTGACCAGGATGGCCTTAAACTTGTGATCCTCCTGCCTCATCTGCCTAAGTAGCTGGGATTACAGGTGCTCACCACCATTCCTGGCTTTGCATTCTGCTTTTAAGAACATCTTCAAACTGTTTCCCAAAGTGGTGTATCAGTTTATATTCCCACCAATGGTGTATTGAGTTATTCAGTTTCGCTGTGAGTATTCTAAATTTATGCTATTGTATTTTTAGCATTTTATTTTTTGTAGAATCATAGTGAATAAAAGTTGTTTGCTTTGCATAAAACTAATTTAACTTGGTGATTATTTAAAGAGTGAAATAAAACACAGAAATCCCATATAAGTATACTTCCTAATTATTTTTGTCTTGTTCTTGAGACTATTTCATGGATATATGTAAGAGACATCATAAATAAATAATTATTGACTGGTAGATATTTCAATTGTTTCTGTATCTAAATATATATCTTATTTTGTATGCATTTGTAAAAGGGAGTGGATGTTCGTGGTGTTACAAGTAAGACAGCTATAGGTTTCTGGGGAGAAATTCCCAGGACATAGTTCCTTGTACTCAAGTTTCCCCCAATAGTAACATCTTACAAAACCACAATTTGATATCACAACCAAGAAGATTACATCAATATCAGTGAGGATGTACATTGTTTCCATCACTAAAAGGAGTCCACAAGTGGTTTCTTGTAGCCAAACTTTTCTCCTCCTTTCTATGCTTTTTCCTGCTGGTAACCACTAGTATGTTCCCCCATTACTAGAATTTCATGAATTTTACAAAAATCAAATCAATCATAGTATTTGCTATTTTGTGATTAGCATCATTCACTCAGGAACGATGAGTGATAACATTTGTATGTATACATACAAATTGTTGTAGATATCAGTTTTCATGACAGAGTAGTTGTCAGTGTATAGAATGTGGCACAGTTTTTGTTTGTTTCTTGTCTTATCTCCAAAAGGTCATTTGGGATGAATTCAGTTACAAATAAGGTGTTACAAATAAGGCAGCTATATGAAAATTGAAAAAAATTTGGGCATGTGATCACTGAAGTCTTCATTTCTCTGCATAAATTCTCAGATGTGCAGTTGACACATCTAATGGTATTTCCATTGTTGGTTGGCTTTCCATTACTATGCCCAAATACCTGAAATGATCAGCTTAAAAGGAGGAAAGGTTTATTTCAGCTCATGGTTTCAGTCTGTGCTTGGTGGTCCTGTGGCTTTGGGGCCTCTGCATATATCATAGTATTGGTTGCTGCTCACAAGGGGAAATAAAGGGCTGAAGTTCCAATATACCCCCCAAAAGCATGTCACTAATGGCAAACTTCCTTTCACTAGCCCCACCTCTTAAAACTTCCACCAGCTACTGTCAGGACCACATGCTGGGGACCAACCCTTCATCACATGGGCCATTGGAGGACATTCAAGATCAAAAGAATAGCATGAATGTTTTGTTTTGTTTTTTTTGAAGAAACTGCTTCCCAGTGACTCTAATAATTACATTCCCACTGGCAATGTACGAGTGGTCCTGTCTTTTTCTCTTCAGCAGCAGAGGTTGGAGACTATTTTCATTTGAGCTACATTTACAGGTGTGTATGGTCTAGGGGTGTGTGTGTGTGTGTGTGTGTGTATGTGTGTGTGTGTTGAGATGGGGTCTTGCTATGTTTTCCAGACTCCTCTCTTACTCTTAGACCCCAACAATCCTTCAGTCTAAGCATTCTGAGTATCTGGGACTGCAGTCCTCCCCTATGTCCTTTGATTCTCATTGTGATTTTTAGTTGCTTTTTCCTAATGGTGAAAGATGTTTTCCATCTTCTTTGCTTGTAGGACTCTGCATTTTCTTCATGACAGTAATCTAATTACAGGATAATAAACTAGAAAAATTATAAACTAAACACAATGTTAGATGAAAGAAGGAAATAAGATTAAAAATGAAAATAATGATTGTGTGCCATGGCACATGCCTGTAAATCTCTGCAGCTGGGGAGGACCATGAATACAAATCCAGCCTCATCAACTTAGCAAGATCCTAAGGAAATTAGCAAGACCCTGACTCTAAATAAAAATATTTAAAAAGGACTGGGGATGTGTCTCAGTGGTTAAGCACTCCTGGGTTCATTCTCAAAACCAAAAAAAGAAAAAAAGAAAAAAGAAAAAAAGGGAAAAAATGAACTAGAAAATAGAAAAAGGTAGAATCCATAAAATCCAAAGTTGGTTTTAAAAAAAAATGAGAAAAATTGACCAACCTTCACCTTGAAGCAACAAGAACAAAAGGTATGACCTAAACTATAAGATTTGAACATGGGGTCTATAAGATTTGAACATGGGGTAATTCTGCCTTACAGGAAGAAAAGGCATCCCAAGAGAATACTCTGAACAATATAAGATAGTGAATAACCTAGATGAAAAAGTCCAATTTTTTACCAGTGAATCAGCAGGAAGCCACCAGGAAGCACAAGGTCACCTTGCACAGTGAAGGCAAAGATCCTGCCCTGAGTGCCTAGGGCCACTAGAAGGCAACGAATTCTGCTTTCTGCCCCAGGGGGTGCACATGCCTGTGTAGCCTGGGCCTGGTTTACTCAGAACCCAGCCCTGGAAGCTTGTCCTCCTTTTGGGTGGAGGGAGCCTCATCTTTGCTGAGGAGAAGGTCTTTTGGAGGCTCTGATGCCCGAGGAAGGTGCTTTTGTTTGCTGCTGCCCGAAGAAGTTCTCTTAAGTAGGCCATTCCCAAAGGTTTGTTCTTTCCTTCTTCACACAGTATTTCAGCAGGACTTGTACAAAATGACCCATTTATTGCAGGTGGAGGCTCGTCATAGCAGAGGAGGGAGGTGAGGTTTTGTACAGATGCAGGTTTGGGGGAGAAATTCCCAGGACACATACAGAGAAAGGGAACAAAATGGACCAAGCCCTTTAGCTGTACTGATGAGCTGGGGACACAGGACTTTCCTTGGTGAGGGGTAAGGAAGGCCAGTGGATGTTGACCCATGTATTTTTATAATTAACTAGTGTTTTTAACCCTCAGGTTAAAGCAGGTGAAAAACAAATGGCGAATTGAAAGGGGGTCAAGTAAAACTCATGACATTAATTTTTGGTTTCAATATTGTATTTATATCAAAACTGGAATTCAGTTACAAGTTTACTTTCCTGGGTTTTATGAAAGCAAATAATATGTTTAAAAAGATACTTACTAGTTCTCATTTTCTACTGAGAGAATTGTCATATTTGATCATTGCTCATGACCAGTGAAGACTTTAAATAATTTTACATTAATTTACACTAACTAAATCATCTTTCACAGGACCCATCTGTGACTGGTGGTGATGTTTAGAAATAATATGTCAAAGTGACTTCCAAGTGTGGATATTTAACTAAGCAAAATTTGTCAATCACTTTTAGAAGATCCCCAAAATGATGGTGGCTCTTTAATAACAACTATTAATATTTTATGATGCTAAATCCATTTATATGAAATGTCTATAGAATTTAATACAAAATCTAGTGGTGGAGATTTTTGCATGAGATGTTGAATTAAAAGTTTATTTTTTATTATTCAATATCTGAATACTTTAATTTTAGATATCTTCATTGAAATGGGGGAAATTAGGATCAATGTAACATTCTTTAAAAATTTGTTATGTAAAAAAAAAAGTTGTAGACTGGGGTTGTTGCTCAGTGGTAGAGTGCTTGCATAGCACATGCGAGGCACTGGATTTGACCGTAGCAGCACAATACAAATAAATAAATAATGTTATTGTGCCAATCAACATCTAGAAAAGTATATTTTAAAAAATCATGTTTATCTCCCCAGATCATTGAAAATTTCATCCTTATATCCTGCATTATTAATTTTTATTTATATTTTTCCTTATTCATTTTCTAATTTGGAAAGTTTATTCATGTGTTGTAACAGTTTTTTTTTCAAACATTCTTGAAATTACTTTATTTTCTTGTAAGTAAAGGCCTTCTAATATGGAATGAAGATTTAATTTTGGAAATTATTTTGTTATTGGAAAGCCTATTTGACTTCCTCCACTTTTTCCTAAAAATATCAGCCCATATTATGTGTTGTAGAAAATTTCTAATTTATTTCTCAAAAGGATTTGATTTTAGTGTAGGAAATTTCTTCAATTGATATGCTATATCTAATGTATATTACATAAAATAACTTGGTTACTTTATATTATTTCATGTATATGAGCATATGATCAATGTTGTTAATTTTTTGGGGAAATGTTTTGATTACATTGACTGTGTCTCCTAGTGCCACACAGATGGGGAAATCCCAGTCTCTCCTAATCCCTGAGCACTCTCCATACTGTACATCTCTGCCACAATCAAGTGAGTCCCTTGTACTTCCAGACACTAGAACATGCCAGTAGAATCCCATTAAGCAGGATTCAGAATGAACCCAGAAACACTGTCCAATTATCTTTCTGCTGTCCTCTGCTGAACACAGGTGTGAACTGACTCAATCAAATGAAGCCTAGGATAAAAGTCAGAATTGATGCTGGAGCCATCTTCTGGGGTCATGGAGAGTGAACTGAAGGAGACATTCCAGTGTGGTGTGTAGCTTATCAGGAAGAGGGAGAGATGTGAATGCCCTTCTTTACAGAGTTGGGAATGGGGCAAAAGGCAGACAGTTTCAGGGAACACAGCAGAGGAAGTGGTTTATGTGGAAAAGTAGAAATGAGATAACCCTGTGTCTCCACAGCTGAGAAGTATCAGAGAAACCTATGAAAAAGAAATTTTCCTCAAAGAAAGTCATGTTCCAATTTTGTTTTGGTTCCAAGAGAAAGACTTCAAATACTAATTAAAGTATGGAGAGCTCAGATTTTAATACTAATTAAGTATGTAATTTGAGGAATACAGTAGACCCCCTTATCCTGGAGGATCTGTTCCAAGATCCCCAGTGGGGTGGCTGAAACGACAGATAGTACTGACCTCTATCTACAAGCATATGCTATTCTCCCCAGTTTGTCTCATGGCCAGATGGTTATCAAGTTACTGATGGGTGGGTAGCCTATAGAGCATGAATCCATTGAATGAAGATATGATTCACTTCATGGTCAGGACAGAGAATGATATTGCCTGATTTCATCATTCATTCAGAATGGTGAGCAATTTAAAATGTAAACATTGTTTATATCTGTGACTGTGAATTACTCAGGTAATTTGTGGGTGAGTGAAAACATAGAAAATGAAATTATTTTTTATTCTTAGATATACATGACAGTAGATTATATTTTCATGTTATTATTCACTCATGGGAAAGTGAAATCTTTGATAAGAAGGAACTGGTGCATTTTAGGCTTTTTCATTGCTATGACCAAAAGACATGACATGAAAAATTAGAGGAAAAATTTGTTTTTGTTTGAGAATATCACAGTTGCAGAGGTCTCATTCCATACACAGCTGGCTCTATTTCTCTGGGGGTTAAGGTGAGGCAGAACATCTTGTTGGAAGAGTGCAGTTAAAAAAGTGTCTCAGGACATGATCAGAAAGCATAGAGAGAATAAGCTCAGCTCACAAAATGTATACCAAAGGCATTCCCCTCCCAGATGACCCACCTCTTCCAGTCACAGTCTACCTGCCTACAGTCATCACTCTGGTAATAATCACTGTGATGTTATTAATGCACTGATTGGTTTAAGGCTGTCCTAATCAAATCTTTTTACCCGAAAACTTTCTTGTGTTCTCTTACTCATGAGCTTTTGGGGGACTCCTAAAATCTAGACCATAATATACTGGAACATTTAAGAATGCCATGAGATGCAAATTAACTTTGCCTCATGAAAAATAAGCTGGGAATGCCAATTAAAAATTTAAATAAACAAATTTTGGTATCAAATTGTAGATGTCCTATGATAACTCATAAGACTTCAAGCTGTAACAGTTAGCTGGTGAAAACAAGAGCATGCAGTGTGAATTGCTAGGTGTGTCCCTGCTAGGGGACTATTGACATTTACTCCTCAGTATCTCACTTCCAATGTACAATTTCTGTGACCTCTGCAAGTTCTGATAATTCGGGACCTTTTTATCTGGGTATACTACTTGAGGGATTCTGCCACAGCACATTTTTCCAACAAGGACGTAGGAAGGATGAATTATGATGAGATTTGTAATGAATTTAACTTACCCAGTTGTAAATTGCATGAATTTCATCGTACCAATACATTTTTTTTCAGTTATAAGGATCATGAATACTTCCAAACAGGAAAAGGATAAATGACAGAAATAATAACCATGTGTCTGTCAGTAAGCCATCAATGTTCCCAAGTCCAGTGGATCAGTAAGGAAGCAACTATGCATGACACTGAAAGTAGAGGAGTAGAGGAGTCCAATGCCAGTTTCCTTCTATTCTTTTTCTTTTTCAGAGCTGCAACAGTGAAACACCTTCAGTCCTCAGATGTTCAAGACTTGTAGCTTCTTTTTTTTAAGAGAAAGAGAGAATTTTAATATTTATTTTTTAGTTTTGAGTGGACACAACATCTTTGTATGTGGTGTTGAGGATCGAACCTGGGCCGCACGCGTGCCAGGCGAGCGCGCTGCCGCTTGAGCCACATCCCCAGCCCAAGACTTGTAGCTTCTTGATAGTGCACTGAAGTCATCCAGCTCCTGGGGTAAGTTGGCATTGGAAATCTCATGAGTTGTTTGAAGTCTCACAGAACACAAGTGGCAGGTAAGGCCAGAACAGGTGCTTCCAAAAAAAGATAACCTTGAAATACTAATGGGCAGTTGAGAAGGACCCAGCATTCTATTGGCCTCCTCCTTGCCTCAGCAGGGAATGAGCTTCCTGGGTTGAGGTTCATTATGAGGGCTTGGTCAGGTCTTGGATCTGTGAAGATAGAGAGAGCTGATGGAGGGTATTCCAAGTTGAATATTGTGAGAGGAGGAATCACAAACCCTCTTTTCCTCATTTTTTAAGCCTTGTTCACATACTCAGATCCCTTGCCTGAGGCAGTGTGTCCCCAGGTGCTACATGGGACCTCCAGAAGAAGGAGACATGTTTTCTCTTACTCTCAAAGGCACTGCAGATTTCTAGATGCAGGTTCTGGTGCTTTTGCAATGAATTTTCCAACTGCAGAAAAGTCGGGGCTCAACCCTCTTTCTCCAACTCACCATCAAATATTTGGTCTCCCAAGATAAAAACTGGGAAATGGGACAAAATGTAAGGTGCAAACTGTCTTGAATAGGAGGAACATTAGTCAGCCCTAGACATTTAGCAGCACTGATTCTGGTTTTTGCTTTGGAGGTGCTGAGAATGGAACCTAGGGCCATGCACATGATAGCTAAGCATTCCAGCACACAGTAACACCACCAGCTCAGTGCTGCTGTCTTTAAGACTCATGAGGAATTTTTAGACTTAGTGTGTCAGTAATCTGATTTTCTTTCAAACCGACTTTGATTTGTTTGCATGCAGATAGATCTATGTATGATTAATATTATGGTAATGAGAAAATAAAAGATCTGTGGGGCTAATGATTGTTTCAGTGTTACATTTGTAATATTATGAGTGAACTACATAGATATGTATGGATAAGTTACTATATTTCATAGTAAAAATATTTAAATATGTAAAACATTAACAAATACCAAACTGCTAAATACATGCTTATTGTATTAAAGTAGGATTTGCTGTAGACTAGCCTATCCACCAAGAGAAATTGAGGGAATTTCTGTATTCAGGATATACAGGCCAGATTGTAAATTGTTGTCTGTGTTCTCTTAACAACAACAAAATGAAGAAATAAAGACTTTAAACAAACTACTATAGGGCTAGACATCAGCCCTGACACATTCCCTTCTTAGAGAAGTTCCTAAGGCATAATGAAAAACGGTATGAATTTTTTTCAAAAACTTCAAAGAATAACTACCATATTGATTGATCTAGCAACCCCCCATTTGTTTATGGATAAATAGAATATGTGAAGTATGTGATTGTGTGTGTGTGTGTGTGTGTGTATGTGTATGATGGGGTAGGTATTGAGAGAATGAGAATGAGAATATTATTCAATCTTTTTTTTTTCTTTCATAGTGGAGGTTTATCACAGGGGCATTTAATTTTATTTATTAAATTATTTATTTATTCTAATTTTTTATACATGATGGCAAAATACAATTCATTGGATATTACACATATAGAGCACAATTTTTCAAGCCACTGGTTGTATACAAAGTATTTTCACACCATTCATGTCTTTATACATGTACTTAGGATAATGATGTCTAACTCATTCCACTGTCATTTCTACCCCCTTGCCTTGTCCTTTCCCCTACCTCCCCTTTGCCCTATCTAAAGTTCCTCCATTCCTCCCATGCTCCCCCACATCACCACTAAGAGTCAGCATCCTCATATCAAAAAAACATTCAACCTTTTGTTTTGGGGATTGCCCCAGCCCTTTTAAAATATTTTATTTAGAGACAGGGTCTCCCTAAGTCACTTAGGGCCTTGATAAGTTGCTGAGGCTGGCTTTGAACTCACGATCCTCCTGCCTCAGCCTTCAAACTTTCTGGGATTATAAGAGTGTGCCAGCACACATGGCTATTATTCAGTCTTAAAAAAAAGAAAAATCCTCTAATTTGTAACAGCATGGATTTCTGAGGATATCTTGCTACTGAGATAAGCAGACACAGAAAGATACTGCTTGAGCTCACTTCTGTGTGGGACCTAAAATAGTCAAAACTCAGAGGCAGAGAGTCCATGGTGGGCATCAGGGGTTGTTGAGAGGGAAAAGGGGTAGGTGATACTGGTTAAAGGGTATAAAAATGATTATACAAGATGGAAATACAATGGTTATACAAGATGTAGCATGGTGAGTATGATTAAAAACATGGGATGTTTGAAATTTGCTAAGAGGGTAGATTTTGGGTATTCTCTCTCCACACACACACTAGAAGAAAATGGTGACTGTGATAAGTTCATTATTTTTTGGTGATCATTTCACAGTGTATCCAAAAAATGTTTTGTACATTAATGTATACAAATTGAATTTCACAGTTACACCTCAACAACAGTTAACGAAAACAGTAACCAAGAATCTGCATGATGTGGGCACTAGTGCTGAAGGATGGAACAAGGTCAGCCATTCTAAGGGAATGCACCCAAAGAGCCATTCAGTGGGAGGACAGTGTCTTCTCACTGCTGAGAAGCAACCTGGCTCTTTAGGAGGTCTTGAGGATTGTTTCCAGGTAACATCACCACTCTCTAGATCAAAAAGCACTGGTGGATTTGCAGCAGGAATTACCTCACTGCTACCCACAAAGCTCCTGTCTTCAGCATGAAAGGTTTATGTTTTAAGTCGGATCAAAGCTATAGCTACTTATTTTCTTTATTAATTTTTTTTGTGTTTGAAGATTTTGAGTTAGTAATATAATTTTCCTCTACTGTTTACAGTAGGTGCATAGATAAGTAACTCTTGACAAATCCAGCATCTGAGGTTGGCCTGCTGGATGCATAAAGAAATGCAAAGGAACAAGAGTTAAATATATGATGCTTTGGTTATTGATAATTGTCATATCTTTAGTGGAAGAAGTGGATGGACCAGGCTTATAGGGCGACCCATGTAAACTCCAGCCTTTTATCTGAGAACTCCTATCAAAGGAGGGTGTTGGGAAAGATGCTCACAGTGGGCTGTTTCTCTTCCAGCAAACTTTTAGGTGTACTCTTAGCATCAGAATCCTTTCCAAAGGGGAAATTTATGCTGAAACTACACAGAGAGAAGAAGGCTAGGCAAATTCCCAAGAGAATGAGCAAGGACAGAGGAGAGTTAAGGGGCTCATCTCAGCAGGCTGGGTTCAATCCTCAGCACCACATAAGTAAATAAATAAGTAAATAAATAAATAGATAAATTGTGTCCATCTACAACTAAAAAAAATATTTAAACAAAAGAAAAAGAAAAGAGTTGAACAAATCAGATATTGATGGATCAAGTACCAAAGCTTAGTACAAGACTCCCAGGAGTTGTGTGGCTCCTATGAGACATGTTTTCCATATATTTGTTGATTGATTATATATCCTCTTCTGAGAAATGTCTGTTCAGTTCCTTGGCCCATTTATTGATTGGGTTATTTGGTTTTTTTGGTGTTTAGCTTTTTCAGTTTTTATATACCCTAGAGATTAGTGCTCTAACTGATGTATGAGTGGTAAAAATTTGTTCCTAAGATGTAGACTGTCTGTTCACTTCACTGATTGTTTCTTTTGCTGAGAAGAAGCTTTTTAGTTTGAATCCATCCCGTTTATTTTTAAAATATTTATTTTTTAGTTTTAGGTAAACAGAATATCTTTTATTTTTTTTTAATGTGGTTCTGAGGATTAGACCCAGTGCCTCATGCATGCTAGGCAAGCGCTCTTACCACTGAGCCACAACCCCAGCCCATCATTCTATTTATTGATTCTTGATTTAAATTCTTGCACTATGGGAGTTATTATTAAGGAAGTCAGGGCCTAATTCAACATTAATGAGATTTGGACCTACTTTTTCTTCTATTAGACACAGGGTCTCTGGTTAATTACCAGGTCCTTGATCCACTTTGAGTTGAGTTTGGGGCATGGTGAGAAATAGGGGTTTAATTTCATTTTGTTGCATATGGATTTCCAATTTTCCTAGCACCATTTGTTGAAGAAGCTATCTTTTCTCCAATATATGTTTTTGGCACCTTAATCTAATTTAAGATAATTGTAATTTTGTGGGTTAGTTTCTGTGTCCTCTAGTATTTTCCATTGCTCTACCAGTCTCTTTTGGTGCCAATATCATGCTATTTTTGTTCCTATTGCTCTGTAGTATAGTTTAAGGTCTGATATTGTGATGCCACCTGCTTCACTCTTCTTGCTAAGGATGGCTTTAGCTATTCTAGGTCTGTTATTTTTCCAGATGAATTTCATGATTGCTTTTTCTATTTCTATGAAGAATGTCACTGGGTTCTTAATAAGAATTGCATTAAATCTGTACAGTAATTTTGGTAGTATAATCATTTTGACAATATTAATTCTGCCTATCCAAGAACAAAAAAGACCTTTCTATCTTCTAAGGTCTTCTTTAATTTCTTTATTTAGCATTGTGTAGTTTGTTGTAGAGGACTTTCACCTCTTTTGTTAGGTTGATTCCCAACTATTTTTTTTTTTATTTTTTTGAGGCTACTGTAAATGGCATAGTTTTCCTTGTTTCCCTTTCAGAGAATTTGTCACTGATGTACAGAAATTTATTTGATTTATGGGTGTTGATTTTGTATCTTGCTACTGTGCTGAATTTGTTTACTAGTTCTAGAAATTTTACAGTGGAATTTTTTGGGTCTTCTAGCTACAAAATCATATCATTGGCAAATAGTGCTAATTTGAGTTCTTCTTTTTCTATCTGTATTCCTTTAATTTCTTTCATCTGTATAATTACTCTGGAAAGTGTTTCAAGAACTATGTTAAATAGAAGTAGTGAAAGAGGTCATCCCTTTCTTGTTCCAGTTTTTAGAGTGAATGCTTTTAATTTTTCTTCATTTAGAATGATGTTGTCCTGGGACTTAGCACAGATAGCTTTTATGATCTTAAGATATGTTCCTCTTATCTCTAGTAGTGTGCAATCTTAGACGTTCTAAATTTGAACAAGATGATTGCTTGAGCCCACACAGGGAATGGGATTTGAAGAGCATAGGCTAGAAGCTGGAGTACTGGAATGGACAGATCCTTTATAACATTGTGCTGGGGAAAGTGTAACCAGGGACTTGCACAAAAACCTGTGAGCACCTCCCAGTGATGAGTGATAAAACTTTGACCAAGAGAACTTTCATTAGTTGAAAATGCCCCTATAACTGAAGAACAAAAAATATCCCGGAAACACAAAATATATATGATGTCTTAGTTGATGTTGGAGAAATGCTGTAATGGGGAGGGCTGGTAATAAATGAAAAGGCTTGTGCAGAAACCTACTCTCAGGAGATCCAGAGTTAGTTGACATTCCTGAGCAGTTTGGTCTTTTCCCTAGGACTGACTTTAGAGAAACCTGTGGAACTGCTGGATTCTATCCCACTTGGACTCTTCCCTTTGAACAGCTAGTGATTGTCAAGCAAAGAGGTGGTTGGTTTCTGGGTGGCTGCCGCACGCACGCAGTGAAATCAAGAAAAGGTAAAAACAGATCAACTTTGTGGGTTGAATTCCATGGTGTTTGCTCTGTATTTGGTTTTCATGATGACTGATGGGAGTCAGGGGGCCTGCCCTAATTGTGAGGCAGGGGGACAAAGGAAAGCTGGTCTATTTAGGAAGTGCTTCTATGGGGCACAACCCATAGAAATCACTAGGGGATGTGAAAGATGCATTGAAGTAGGAGTTGACATTGTTTACCAGAAGACCCTCCATCCAGGATTGGGACATAATTTGAATTGACAAGTAGGTTTCCCAGTGTGCTTGCTTGAGTTGGTCACCTGGGTGCATGGTAGGGGGCTGTAGCAATACACAGATAGGGCTGTCTCCAGACATGTTGAATTTGCACCCTGTGAGGTACAAGGTGCCTGTAAGAACTGTCCTGTCTGTGAGGGAGGGAGGAGGATGCTGCCTCTGGCTATGGGGCAGATTCCTAGAGGAGAGGCCTTGCCCAGAGCTGGCAATTCTGTATTCCTGGGACACTATGGTGTGTCCCAGTAGGAAGAGAAAGACTCTGAACTGGCTCATGTGATCTTGAAAGCTGATGAGTCCTAAGTTCTGTAGTCCTCAGGCTGGTGTCTCAGGAGAGCCTGTGGTGGAATTCCAGCCTGATCCTAAAGGCCTGAACACAAGAAAGCCAATAGTGTAGTTGAGGTGAGAAGGTGGTTGGATGATACCCACAAACTAATGTTCAAGTTCACATCTGAAGGCAAATGAAACCCATGTCATGGCCCAAAGGCAACTGGGCAGAACAGTTCACTCTTACTCAGTGTTTTGCTTTATCCAGTCCTTCAACTGATTGGATGAGGCCCATTCCCGATGGGTAGTGCTTTTCTTGATCTACTGATTTACATATTTCTCTCATTACAATCACACCCCAAATCAGGTTTTCTAAATATGTGAGACCCCTGTGGCCCACTGACATTGACCCTTGAGATAAACAGATAACAGTCCACTTATGCTTCAGTTAGTAATAAAAACTGACAAATGAGCTGTTCAATGTTTTTCATCTTCTTGACAATAATATTTCAATGCCTTTCCAAAACCATTAGAAATTACCTCATAAACTTATAAGCCCATTTATAATTAGGAACAACAAAAAGAAATATGAAATTTATATCAGTCATGAAGTCTAAATTTTCACTAGTAATACACAAGAATAAAATCTTTCATTGTTTGATAAAAATAAATCAATTCATATTTGTTCATTGTAAGAAACATATCACTTTGGTGGGGGATGTGGACAACTGGGAGCCTGTGGTAGCCAGGAGATGTACAGGAAGTCTCTACCCAATTTGATGTGCACCTAAAACTTCTCCAACAAATGAAGCCTATTAAAAACAGCGACAGTGTTACCCTATGTGCATATATGATTACAGAACTGGTATAACTCTGTCATGTACAACCAGAAAAATGAGAAGTTTATTCCATCTTTGTATGATGTGTCAAAATGCGTTCTACATAATGTATAAATAATTAGAACAAATTAAATAATAACAACATATTATATCCCCAAATATAGAAAAGAGCAATATAAATTAAATTCTTTATAATAGATAGAAATGAGAGAATGCTTAATAGTTACTGGACATGAATATATAGATTACTGTATATTATTAAATAATGAGAATCAACGTATGTTTGAAGCCACGTACTAAATAACCATTAAGTACCCATTTTCATTTTTAACTGTATTGTAACCAGCATATCCAAGGCACATTTATAGCAATAAATATTGGACAATGCAATTAATGAGTAAGTGAATATGAAGTTTCTGGAATGTTGATCCAGCACAATAAAAAGCAAACACCTCAGTTTTTTAAAACTATATTATTTGAATAAAGACAAAGCTATTTTGCAAATACATATAATATCCTTCATATTCATGCAAATTAAAACCTCTCTAGAAAAAAAATACTCTGAAAAACAATGAAAATTTTATTTCATATCAAAGCCCTTTTCCTGCTTTTTTCGTAGATGTTCTAAGTGGATTCAATAGCCACACAGTGAAATTTGGGCTCTACTGTAGGGGACAGAAGATTGTGGCCTGTGGAATTAAACATTGTCAGGACCACTTAGGCATAACAAATTTGGTAGCAGACAAAATCTCACCCTTGCATCTGCAAGAGAAAAGGAACTTTCTATTTTCTGTGGAAATACTCCTTGCTCCATTGCACTTTTAACCTTTTCACCAGGAATTGTTAAAATGCCAACAAATGATGTGAAAGAAGAAATCTAATTTAAAGTTTATATTGGGTCATTTATTTCAAAGCAGGCCTGGAAAGCATATTTAAAGGAATATGATAATTCAATCCGTTTCTATAGTACCATAATCTATAGTACCATAATCTATAGCACATAAATATTTACAAAGGGCTTTGGTTCACATTTTGAGGTTTCCATGCTATGATGTACTTATTCAATTTTTATGATATCTACAAACAAATTAATTTGTTAATATTATACCAAATTTCACTGTAGAATTTTGTTAGAGCCTACCATTTTTAAAATCTCACATCTCCGAATGCATAGTGAATATGCATATAAATGAAGCAACTTCCAAATTTGATACACCAAAATTAGTTTTTCAAAAAGATCAAAAAAAAAAATGAAAGTCTTTTATCTGGGTGTATAGTAAAAAGAAAGACTCAAATTACTAAAATCAGAGATGAAGATGAGAACATTACTATCTACATTCATAAAGAATTTAGCTGTGCACACACAATGGGGATGCTTGTAGTCATAGCTAGTCAGGAATCTAAGGCAGACAAATCACTTGAGCCCAAGAGTTCACTGTCAGTGAGACCTTGACTCAAAAAACTTTTTTCTCTTTTTCATAGAGAAAACTATGAAAAAGTATATGCCAACAAATTGAATAACTGGTATGGAATGTGAAATTCCAAGAAACATACCACCTTCTAAAGACTTCATCTTGAGAAGTCATAAAAAATAAAACTCACAAGAGATTAAACTAGTAATCCAAAGCAACTTTCCGATGGAAAGTTCTAAACCAGAACACCAAATGAACCACATGGATGGTTCAGAACCAGATAACTTCACTAAAGAAGTCTATCAAATGTTTAAATAAGGGCTGGGATTGTGGCTCAGTGGCAGAGTGCTTGCCTAGCACATGTGAGGCACTGGGTTCTATCCTCAGCACCACATAAAAATAAATAAATTAAAGGTATTGTGTACATCTACAACTAAAAATATTTTTTAAAAAAGTTTAAATAAGCATTACCAGCTTTCTTTTTCAAACTTTTCCAAAATTCAAAGGAGAGAGAACATACCTTATGTATTCCGAGAGACCAGCAATAACGTGGTACTGAAGCCAGACATAGACTTGGCAGAAGGAAACTCTAGATCATTATCCCTTATGAATCCTGGTGCAGAAATGTTCACAATGCTAGCATGTGCAATTCAGCAGCTTTTTAAAGTGACTGTATAACATGACCAAATATAATTTATTCTAGGAACATGGCGATGGCTCAACATGTGACCATCAATCAGTATACCACATTAGCAGACTGAATTAGAGGGGGAATATCATGAATATCATCATCTCTGCCAAAGCAGAAGAAGCATTTGAAAAGATTCAACACCATCTTATGAAGGGAAAAACATTAGTTAACAAAGTTGGACTAGAAGAAAACTACCTCAAAGATATGACATGAAAAGCCACAGATAACACCATAATTAGTAGTGAAAGCTTGAAAGCTTATTTGGTAAAATTGGCAAAATATTCAGGATGCCTGCTTTTTCTCTTCCATTCAATATAATATTGAAAGTTCTAGACAAAAGCATGTAAGGAAAGCAAATGAAATTGAGGCATCCAAATGGGGAAGGAAGAAATAAAAGTATGTCCGTTCAAAGAAAACATAACATATATGTAGAAAACCCTGAAGATGTCACACAGAAAAGTGTTAGAACTAATAATTTCAGTAAAATTGCAGGATATGAAAGTAACACCCCAAAGGGAATTGAGAACACAATTCCAAGGCATCACACTTGCTGATTTCAACTATGAAAAGCCAGGATATCAAGACAGCATGGCACTGGGACAAAACCAGGCACATAGTCCAGTAGAGCCAAGCTGAGAGCCCAGACTTCAACCCACACATGGGGTCAAGTCATGTTTGACAATGGGACAGAAGTGCATGAGAGGGAAAGGACAGTCTCCTCAGTATATGGTGCTGCAGAGACTAGGCTCCTACACACAGAAGGATGAAATTGGACCCTTATTTTATGTTCTATACACAGAAAGGAACTTGAAATGGAAGACAGACTTAAATACAAGTCCTGAAACGCTCAGAAGAAAACCGAGGGGAAATCTCTTGATATGGGTATTAGTAATGATTTTTTGGACATGAGACCAACAGGATGGGCAACAGAAGAAAACTAAACAAGCAGGGCTACAAAAAGCAAAGGAATCCATCCATAAAATGAAAGGGCAATGTCCAAAGTGGACTAGAAGTGGGGGAAATATTTACGAAGCACATCTGACAGGGGTTAAGATGACTCTAATAGTGGGGAAAAGGCCTGCCTTGGCGTTTTCCCAAAGGAAGTGACAGGTTACCAATAAATATGAAAAGGTGCTCAGCATCACTAATGGCTGGGAATGCAGATTCAAAACCAAAATGAGGGGTCACTGAGCACCTGTTAGGCTGACTCTTGGCAAGAAGTCTAAAAAACAAGTGTGGCATGGCTATGATCACTGGGGACCCTTGTACACTATTGGTTTGGAATTTCAGCTTTACAAGTAGAAAGTGTTCTGGAGGTGGGCAGAGGTGGTTACTGCACAATAATGTCTTTAACATTATTGAACAGTACACTTAGAAATGATAAAGATGATTAAATTTTATGACACGTTTTCCCCACCAGTTTAAGAAATAAATTTATAATAAGAAACTCTTATTAACTAAAAGTTTTGAAACATAGACTTGATGCTGAAAACTCTGCAGTTTTAGAGTTGATTCTGAGCATTTGGTTTTTTGCTTCAGCACATTATTAATATTCATAACAGCTTGGTACTTGGCAACAGTGCTAGCTGATTATTGCTGTTATTTTCATTATGCCAAAAGATCCCCATGTCTTCTGTACTTTGTGGCTTATTTGTTGGATTTTAGCAACATTGGATTACCTCTTTCCTTCCCACCAACATTCATCTTTAGAGAATCTATTCCTGTTACCTCCTTGTGCAGCCAGCTTGATGGGAGCCTTGAGAAGCCAGGAGACATGGAAATCAGGGGCTTCCTGCAGCCCAGATGTTTATAATGAGGGGAGTTTATGTTTATAAAATTATGTCATTTGCAAACCAGGGATATTTAGACCGCCTTCATTCCTGTTTGGATGCCTTATATTTTGTCGCCTCTTATTTCTGTGACCAGTACTTCCAATAGTATATTGAATATACATGTTCTTTTGATTCTAATCTTATAGGAAATGATTTCAGCTCCTCTCTAGTTAGTGTGATGTTGCTTTGGTCGTGGTCTCTGAACATCCTTTCTTCATGGTCCACTTTATTTTCAAGATCAATTACTTTGTCTTTGAGGCCTCAAACCTGTCTTCAAAGTGGTCTAGTCTGCTGGTGGTGTTTTCCATTGAATTTTTAATGTGGCTTATTGAGTCTTTCACTTCTAGGATTTCCATTCAGCTTTTTTTTTCAGAATCTTTATTCAAGTGGTCCTTTACTTCCCATATTTAATTTCACTCCTTATATCTTCTTTTAGCTCATCCAGCATTTTAACTATGAACTCTCAAAATTCTTCTGACATTTCCTCCACTGCAGTGTTGATGGGATCAGTTGTTAAAGCATTATGGGCTTTTGGGATGGTTTGTTCCCTTGCCTTTTCATATTGTTTGTATGTCTATCCATCTGTTGTGATAGCTCACTGCTTTGTGAGCTTCTTTCTTTTAAGAGCCCTGGGTTCGGTGATTATCCAGATATTGGTACTTTAAGTCAAAGTGAGACTTTTGTTGATCCAAATATCAGCACCACTTTGAGAAATGCCACTGAACCCTGTTTACTACAATCACTCAGAACCAAGCCTCCTGCTGTTCAACCTTATGGGAAACACAATGTTGACATTGTTGTCCACAGCTCTTCAAATCCAGGTTGAAGCTGTAGTGAAGTTCTGGAATAGGTCAAATTTAGTTCTTCAATTTACTAAAATTGCTATAATCTTAAATGAGGGCTAAAAGTGGGGAAGAGGAAAAATTGGGGAAAAAGATGAAAGAAAAGAAGGTAGGAATGAATGAAGGAGGAATAGATTGGGTGGTATTTGTGTTTGAGGTAATAGCAGATAATACAAGAGGATGAATATAAAGGGTAAAAGGAGCAACTATAAAGTAGAGCAAGGAAAACAAGGATAGGAAGACTGATTCCAGTTAAATCAGTAGATAAAATGCAGTCAATTGTGTTGAATCTTGGCTATTAGCATAACCACAATCATTCAAGTGAAAAACTTATTTATATGTTCAATGTTGATATTAGAGTTATTTATAGAAAATCATGCCAGGTGAAGAAAATTCCTGTTGGATCTTGTTTGGGTTTCATTGGGGTTTGGACATTTAGAATATGTGCATCCTCCTTTGGCCATGGATCCCTCCATGATTGCTGGGGTACAGGAGCCACTTCCCTGTTTGCTGTGACCCTCCCATGGCCAGTTCTGGTTTATAAGCTCTGGGGTCTGAAGCTTCCCTCTGGTATGGTCCCTGGGCTTCTCAACAGTGCTTCCCCTCAATGTCAGTGGTTGGTGCTGCTGTGGTCCTCAGGGATTCATTTTCCTCTGCTCAGAGCCACAGTTGCTTTGCTGCTTTGTCACTGTCTGGGTCAGTGGATGCTGCACAGAGTTTTTTTTGTTCTTGTTGCTGTTTTTTTTTTTTTTTTTTTTTTCTCCCTGCCTTTGCCTGGGTTGCAGAGTGGTGGGCTAGGCGCACTTCCTAGCGCAGTCCACTTAGCCCCTTACCCCTCTTTTGGGGGAAGGGGAGGGGGAGGGAGTTTCAGTGATTTGGGGGCTACTAGTGGTTCCTCTAGAACTTCTTTCTGGCTCTATTCTGATGAGGTCCCACTCCAGGGGACTTCCCTCTGGTTTCATTTGCAGCTGTCTGGACATAGGAAGATGTCCTGTCATGAGATGGCTGTGAACCCCTGGCTCAGCTTTCCTTTCACAATTTGGTTTTCACCTTTGATCTGTTATAAGGGCCCTGCTGTTCCCATCACACTTAAATTTTTATCTGCCTTTCCAAATGTTTTTAGTGGGTGATTTTAAGTAAATTTCTACTCCCTCTCTCTTTCTTTCTATTGCCCCCCTTACCCAACCCTGGTCTGGCTTTGGGATCAGGGAACTGTGTGCTGATTTTCTACTGTGGTAACCAGTCTGCAAATCTCTCCAGGTCTTAGACTTTTTTTTTTTGTACTGAGTCTTAGAACATTTAAGTTTTCACCCATCTCACAATTCTGGTTTTCCTTCACTGCCTCCTTTCTGTGCATTGAAGAGATTGGGAATTATTGATTTCCTTCCTTCCACCATCTTGCCAGTCTCTCATTGATTTTTTAAATTGATGAAATATAGTTATATATAAAGTTGGAATGCATTGAGATATATTTACACATGCACATATTATAATTTGATCAACTTTATTCCCTAGTTCTTCCTCTTTTCTCTTGTCCTTCCTCACCCTTGATTTTCTATTTCTACTCCTTTCCCTTCTTTTTTTGGAAGATACTACCCTAACTTTCATTTATGAGAGAAGGAATTTGACCTTTACTTTCTGAGTCTGACTTATTTCACTTGGCATGATGTTCTCCTGTTCCACTTATTTACCAGCAAATAATTTCATTTTTCTTTTTGGCCAAATTTCTACTCTTTATTCATTTGTCCATAACTTGGCTATTATGCTGTTGTAAACATTGGTATGCACATGTGACTGTAGTATGCTGATTTTGTATTTTTATGTAACTACTAAGAAGTGGGAAAGCTGGGCCATACGGTGGTTCCTTTTAGAGGAATCACCATACTGCTTTTCAAAATGATTGTACTAATTTGCAGTCCCCTCAACAATGTATAAACATGCTTTTTGTCCCACATCCTCGACAATTATCCTTATTTGTATTCTTGATGATTGCCGTTCTGATTGTGGTAGTATAAAATCTCAGTGTAGTTTTGACTTCTATCTCCCTAATTAATAAAGATGTTGAACATATTTTCATATATCTGGTGGCCATTTGAATTTCTTCTCTTGCAAAATGTCTCTTTAGATATTTTGCCCATTTACTGAGTGGTTTATCAGGTTTTTTTTTTTTTTTGAGTTCTTCATATATTGTGGTGATTAATCCCCTGTTGGAAAAGTATCTGGCAAACATTTTCTCCCATTCTGTAGCTGTCTTCACACTCTTTAATTTTTTTGTCACTGTGCAGAAGCTTTTTTATTTAATGTTGTCACATGTATTGGTTCTTGCTTTTATTTCTTAAGTTTTCGGGGTCTTATTAAGTAAGTCAGTGCTTCTGCCAGTGTGTTGGAATGGTGCCCCTATGTTTTCTTGTAGCAGTTTTGCTATTTCTGGACCAATTCCTAAGACTTTGATCCACTTTGATTTCATTTTTATGCAGAGTGAAAGATAAGGATCTCATTTCACTCTTCTACATATGGCTGTTCAGGTTTCCCCAGAGCATTTGCTCAAGAGGCTGTCATTTCCCCAAGGTACGCTTTTGGCACCTTTGTCAGGAATCAGAATTATGTGGATTTGTCTCTGTGACTTTAATCCATTTTTAGTTTACTTTTATGTACTGCTTAAGAGATAGGTCCAGCTTCATTTCTTTGCTTGTATATATCCTCTTTTCCCAGCACCATACGTGGATGAGAGAATCCCTTCCCTATTGTGCATTTTGGTATCTTTTCAGTAATTGACTCTGTGTGTCGGGGTTTGTATCTGAGTTCTCTCCTTGTTCCGTATTCATGTGGTATTCTCTGTTCTCTTCTTTGTGTCAGCTTTCATGTCGGTATCTGACTCTGGATTATTAGAGTCTTAAATATACTCATAGTTATGCACTGTAATACCTCTCATTTGTCCTTTTTGTCTCAGGAGGAGATGATCATTCATGGTCTTTTTTGGTGCCATGTGAATTAAAGGATTTTCTTTCCATATTAAGGAAAATTGCCCTTGATAGATAGACAGAAATGTCACTGAATCTCTTGCTTTGAGTAGCCTGGACATTTTAACAATATTTATTCTTCTAATCCATAAGCACACTGTATCTTCTTATCCATGTATGTCTTCAGTTTTTCTCATCAGTGTTTTATAATTTTTATGATACAAGTAAATTTGCTTTCTTTGAATACATTTGCATCACTCTACTTCTAAGTATTTTGTTTCTTTTGGTGCCATTGTAAATGGAATATTATTATTTTTTATCATTTATTATTAAGGATATGGGAATGCATCTGATTTTCTCAGGTGGATTGTTTCTCCTGAACCTTGACTGAACTTGTTAATAGTTCTAACAGATGTATTAGAGAAGGTGGTAGCATGTTCTATGAAGAGGACTTGTCCTCTGCCAACAGAGGCAGCCCTTCCTTCTTCCTTCCTGGTTAGGATGCCTGTGATTTCTTTTTCCTCCCTGATTCTTCTGGCTTCCAAATGATTCTGAGAGGAGTCCCCATGGCCACATCTTCCAGGGGATCTGCCAAGGCCTCTGTCTCTTGTAGTCTCACCAGGGCTGTTCAGCACCAGCCTTAAAAACCTGCCCACTCAATGGAGACAAAAAACATCTCAGTAATGTGTGTGTCAACATTGGTGTGTTGACATTCAGAGATTGAACATCGTTAACAGTTACTATGTGCAGTAATTCTGTTTTGAATTGTGGAAATTTGTCCTTTGTCCCACTAGAAAATGATTTGACACATGAGGTTCTTTGTGTCCCTGGGATATTAAACTTTTATCAGTCTTTATTTTTTAGGAACACTTTGATAGTTGTGGTTTGTCTTTCTAAGTATCTATGTTCTTTTTGTTTTTCTATAAGGAGTCATTTTCTTTGAGACTTCTGACCCTTCAGACAGAAAAAAAATACTTTCAACTTCAATGTCATGAAAATCTTTCATAATAATTTTTCTTTTTGCATATAAACTTACACCTGCTGGTTGGGTGACATATAATTATACCCAACTGACACAGGCGGATACCCAAGTGACACAGGAGGCTGAAGAAGGAGGATTCAGAGTTGGAGGCCATTTTCCCCAACGTGAGGAGATCCTCAGGAACATAGTGAGACTCTATCTCAGAAAACAGAAGGACTGGGGATGTGGCACTGTGTAAAGTTCCCCCTGGGTTCAATCCCTAGTACTAATTTAAAAAAAGAAATAAATAAAACAAAAATAAATAATACAAAACCTAAAAATCTTAGATCTCTATGGGATTTACCATACAAAGGACATTCAAGCATAAACAGTCCCTAAACATATTATGTGGTCAAACAGAAGTCAGACTGCACTAATGTGAAAAACCCAGAAGAGGCAAATCATGGGGAGAGAATGATGAGTGTTCCCTGGAGACTAGCAGGAGGGAGGAAGGGAGGGAATGGGTGTGGGTACCAAATACAGGGTAATGGGATGCACTTAAAGCCACTAAGCTGCATATTTTTAAAAACAATCTTAAATTTTAAAATAAACTAGTTTGAATAAAAATATATTAAAAAGAGAAGAAAATAAAAGGGTGGAGAGGGAAAGGGCAACTCTGGGATTAGAACAGGTGTAAGGGGGTATACAGTGGGTGGTGCTGGCTGTGGGGCCACTAGGGGCCACTAGGAGCCACAGGCCTGAAGCTGCTGTTGAAGGTGTTTCTGATCATGGTGCTCTGTCAGGTGGTGGAGGTGGTGATGGAAGTTGAGCTGGAGTTTCTTATTTTTTCTTTTATCTTATCATTACAGTCTATTGTGATACATAAGTTTTAAATGCTTTATTATTTTGTTGACTTGTTGTTATTACCATAAATGATGTCAGTGCATACTGTTTTGTTCAGCACTGGTGTTGAGATTTACCTTCTTAAAGACATGGAGCTGGACATTGTTGCTTTTCCCTGCTGGATGTGTTCCCTGGTGTAACTGGTACAATGGGGTTTTTCTTTTCTCTAGGCATTGATATAAGAGGTTTTCTTTTCTTTTTTTGTATTTCCAAATAACACTGCTTTGAGCAAATGAGTTTAGGGCAGCTTTAGGAATGGAGCAAGAGCCTGTCTCAAAATGAAAAAGGAAAAGGACTATGGATGTAGCTCAATGGTAAAGTGCCCCTGGTTCAACCCCAGTAACAAAAAACAAACAACCTCCCCCACAACAAACAAAAAAACCAACAACTAGAAAAGCAGACCTGAATGGCATTTACCTATCTAAAGAAACTTAAGTAGTCCCTTCCAACATTATGCAGCCCAGGAGAAATCAGACTGCACTGGTTTGAAACATGCAGACTAGGCATAACACAGGACTAGAAAGCTGAGGGGTTGCTGGGGACTAGCAGGAGGGTGGGGGAGGCAGTGGTCATGGATACCGAATACAGGAAAATATTCTGGAACTACATAGTGGTGACCAGTGCACAGTTTAGAGAATGTACTCAATGTTAGTAAACGAAATATTTTAAAACATAAAAATTTCAATTTTGAAAGAAGCTAATTATGCAAAAATAAATAAATACATAAAATAAAAATAAGGAATAAATAAACGGCAGGGGAGAGGAAGGGAGACTCTGGGTGGTCTCAGTAAGTGGTGCTGGCTGAGGGGCCAGCAGGGGTGTGTTGGTCTGGAGGTGCCATTGCAGGTGTTTTAGCCCAGCTCTCTCTCAGGTAGTGGACGTGGTGGAACTTGAGCTGGAGTTTCCACAAGCACCAGAGGTTGCCCTGCAGCTGCAAGAGGAGTACAGATCAGGAGACTATCCCTGTTCCTTCCAGGGATAATATATTTCCCACTGCCTTTCACACAGTTCCACCCACAAACCACCCTGACAGTGTTCCTAGAATGCACGCAGTGACAGTTGCTCCTGCCCCGCCCATTCCTGGATGATATGCTCTGCATGTCCATCCCTGTCCCACTCTGACACACTCATATTCCCCCACCTCAGTTTTTCTTACCTTCTGCTGATCCTCCATGGACTCCAGGTTTTTCTTTCAATGCTGGGCCTGGTGGCCTTGGTCCTCCATGTTGGGTCCTGTCATAGTGACCTGGCTGTGGATATTACCAAGTAGATAGTGAGGCAAGTGCAAGTTAAGGAGTGAGGGGATACCCAAAAAGGAAGGGGGGGCAGCAGTATGAGAGGCCTGGCCTTTCCTACCATGATGTTGGTTTTATTGGCATCCCACAGTTCAGAGGAGCAGGCTGAAGCTCAGAGAGGTTCAGTTCCAGGACTCAGCTGTATGTGACCCTGTCACCCTGGGCAGGCTTTACCTTCCCAGTAGTAGGTCCATTTCCTGTTGGGTGGAGAAACTCGAGATGGTAGACATGAAAGAGGGGGGCTCCAGAGTCTCCTCTAAGCTCTTCAGGGAGTATGCCCAGGACAGAGATACTGTGCAGGTATCATATACCTCTGGAGCCACCTGTGCCTTCTTGGTTGGGACATTGAGGAAACATAGAGTCAGTGCCAAACTGACCCACCAGAAGTGTCTGGGGATGGAGTTCAGTGCAATATCCAAAGCAAATAGGGGCTTGTCCCACAGAGGGACAGGAGAGCCCCAACAGAGCAATGGCTGGCAGAGTTCAAAGTGGAATTGCTAAGGGGATAGTTAGAAACACAGCAGCTTCTGGCCAGTTTGTTAGCTGAGCAGAGGTGGAAGCTCTGTGCATTAGGAGCTTATCCCCTGAGTCCCACCAGCACATCACCTTCTGGAGATGGGAAAAACGGGCTCATCCCAGACAGGAGGGTCCCTGTGTGAGGACAGCCAAGACATCATTCTCTGCAGTATTGTGATGTTTTCAAGAGTGAATGAGGTCCAGGTCCTATAGCTCTGAAAGTCTGAATGACTGTGGAAACCAGGTCCCACTGGAAGGTGGTAAGGCCCTGGGTCCCCAGCACCTGCTTTCACAGTCTGGGGTGTGTTCCTTGAGACACAAGTACCAGAGAAATGGACCAATTGGCACAAGTTCCTGGTGTTTTGGCTAAATGCAGCCCTGCTAATCCTGATGATGTGTAAGACTTGGAGAGTGTGTGGAAGGACAGTCAGGCCACTGTCACCTAGACACCTGGGTCTAGGAGTTATGGTTAGTTGGATGGCAGAATGCAAATCATCTGAAAAATTGAAGTGAAATAGTGTTTGTGTCACTGTTCTGATATTGTCACAAATATGGGAAAAGTGATCTTGCATGAGTCCAAGGCTGAGGCTGGCAGAAAGGGTGGGGATGGGTGAGGAGTTGGTGCTCAGATTCCTCATGGTGTAGGACTATGCCCTCCATATCCTGGCCCTACCAGGAAGGTGGTCCTGGTGGTGTCTGTGCTCTTATTTGCTTCTCATCTTCTCTAGGCTCTGCCAGTGGAGCCTCCTCTGTCCCACACTTACCCTGAGGCCCAGCTCCTGCCCAGTGGTGCTTGGCCCTGGCTCTTCCTCCCTTGACATAGAGTTGATGCTGCAGCTCTGCAGCTCTGGAGGATAACCTGTGGAAAACATGGAAGACAGTGCATGGTAGCTGGCAGGGTGCCCCAGCCCCTGCTGGCCTCTTGTGACCTTCTGATCCCCAGACCTCATACAGACCATTCGTACCAGGCTTGTACCCTAAGAGGACAGGAAATGACCCTGGGGGTCCAGGATGTACCCTGGAGACTCCCTTTCCTCAGCTTCATCCATGCTTTGGGGGTGACCATGACAGGACACCAGGCTCACAGTCTCACATACCTGCTCCTGCCTTAGGCCTCTTCCCTCATACTGAGGGGGAAGGTGGTGGGGCTCTGCAGGACTACTTTCAGTGATGGTTTCTTCTGGATATACCTCCCCAGGGCTACCAGGTGTGGGTTTTGGGCTACTTTGAGGAGTACCACTTGGAGAAGTACCACTAGAGAGGCACTGGGAGTGTGATTGAAAGCAACATAGCCATGTCTTAGGGTCCCCTGACTTGACCCCTCTTCTAGGTATACCCACATTTGTCCCTCTGGGCTACTGTTGGCCCTCCTCCAACTCCATGACATTTCCATATGTGTACACAGCTAACACCGACACTGTCCCCCACATCACATATCAGGCCTGGGTGTAGCCAGGGTCCCAGCTCTGAGGAGACACAGCTCCTCTTCCTGTCCTCTATTGTGACCTTGGACAAGTCATCATGTCTCTAAGCCTTCCCCTGCCTATGTGAGATAACACTTACAAACCAGGTTGTCACATCTCTGTAATGAGAAACCAGGTTGTCACATCTCTGTAATGCACAAAAGTAGAGATAAAATATGGAAACAGGTGGGATGTCACATAGAGTAGAGCTAAAAACAGGCCTAGCCACTTGCCTTGTGACTTTGAAAATGCCATTTTCCTTCCTGGCCTTCTTCCTCTGTGTGCATCTTAAGAGAGTTGAAATATATTTAGTGGGGATAACCTCACCTCCCAGAGCCACCCACCTTGTTCTCTTGGGATGAGAGTAAGCACATCCCTGGGCACCTTAGGGATCTCCCAACAATGAAATTCTGGTCTTTTCCCCTTTCCATTCTCAGGGCCCAGTCAAGGTACTTGGAGATGGGCTGCTCCTGTTCCATAGAAGTGTGGTCTCCAGTCTCTTCTTTCTTTTCTTTTTTTGGTCTCAGGGAGTGATCCCAGGGGTGCATAGTCACCAAGCCACATCTCCAACCTGTTTTTCTGTTTTATTTTGAGACAGGTTGTCAAGTGTTGCTGAGATTAACTTTGAACTTGCGATCTTCCTTAGCCTCCCAAGTTGCTGGCATTATAGTCATGTACCACCATGCCTGGCATCTTTGTCCTTTTCCATGTTACCTCCACCTCCTGGGCCCCCATTTTCTCTGACCTACTCTCTGATCTCCATGTGTATGCACCTATTGAGAGGCTGAAAAGAAATATTGTTACATGGCAAAGGCAGGCAAGTGTCCCCAGGATCATGGAAGTTCTTTTTCCAAAGGAAATCCTATGGGAGATGGGTGAGTCCTGAGCTAGGAAGTCATGATCCTGCCTTTTCCTTTGGAGTTTGCCTCTGTCCTGTTCTCTGGGCCAGTCCCTGCCTGACACTGGGCCTCAGTTTCCCAAATGTGCAGTGAATGGTTAGAGAGGAACTTACACATAGTCCCTTCTGGCAGGTGCTACATAGATTTCTAGGCTGGGTAGGGTTTGTCAGGGTGTGCTTCAGGGTTCCATGTTACTGTCTGCCCAGGATGGGTGCAGGTGTACCCTGCTTGGTGTAGCCTGGCCTTGTGTTTATAGAATGTGTGTTATCATTGGCACAGGCATGGAAACAGTGCCATACAACACATTCCCAGGTCTCCATCCTTTCTCAACTGTGAGATCCTTTTGTCCCATCTCCTCAAAGCCCCAGAAAGTGTAATCACTCTCTCTCAGCTGCATGGATGTGGGGGAGGGGAAGGACTGGATCCCCAAAGCAAATGTGAGGTGTTGTGTCTATTAGAAGTGGGTGTGGATGGGAGCCTGGTGAAGGCACCAGATCCACAGAAATATACATGACACTCTTGGCCCTGCCTCCTGATAAGATAGGTATATATTTCATAGAGGAGGGAAGGGTCTGGCCTGAGTTCATGCAGTGATTTAAGTGGAAGCTGGGGCCTCAGTTGCAATTAGATTTGCCCACCCACTGCAGAAATAGCAGAATCACAGAAGTGGAGGTGGTGCTCAATGCTGACCTGGATGGCACCTGTGCAGTCACCTCACTGTCTTTCTGCCCCAGGCTCTCTGGAGCTGATTTCCATCTCCTGAGTCTGTCCCTGGCCCCAGATGCTGAATTTCAGAAGGTTTTTTGAGGGAAAGGGAAAGAGTGCCACACAGCTTGGTTGGCTTCATGCAAGCTGATCCCCTCATCCTCACATTCCTTCTGCTCCCATCTCATCAGCTTGAGCAGGTCACTCTTAGCTGCAAGAGAGGTGAGGAATGACAACCTTTTAGTCAGAGAGTAACTCGCCCTAGAAACCAGTCTTAGTTCTGAAGAAATGGCCAAAGTGAAAACATGTTCAAGAGCAGACTCTTTTAGACCTCAAGATGAAGGGGTGAAAGAGTGTCTTCCTGGGGTCCAGGCAGTGGTTTTTGTGTTACAAAACCAGTCCTGTCATGCCTTCCTCACAGTGTGATTTTCCCTGAATCTGCAAGTTGCTCAAAAGAGAGTTTATTCATAAGATGGCCAAGGTTGGTAGGGAGAGACCGCAGACTCAAAACCACCTCCCTGAGGTTTAGAGGCATTAATGTGACAAGAAAGTCAATGAAAGGTAATTTGAGGAGAAGGAGTCAGTTATCTGTGTGCATAGGCAATCTACATAGCACTTTTGGGAGTTCAGAAAATGGCCACAGTAGCATAATCTGAGGGTGGAGTTTTTAGCCTTTTGACGTCAATAGCTTGCCCATGGGACGCTTATACAGGCTCAAGTGAAAGAGACAGGTTTCAGCTGCTTTGAGCTAAACAAAAAGCTGCCAGTTTTTGGAAAGCAACTTAGGAAAACATTAGCCTTGTGACCTGCATGTTGAACTGTTATCTATAGCAAAGGTACTGGGAGTGTTGTATTTTTATCTGTAGGAGGTATAGAATTGGGGATACAAAGAGATAATTAAAAGAATGTGAAGTCAGAGTACTCATTCTGGTTTTTCTTCAGGTTCATTGGAAGAGCAGAGATGGGGAGGTGCAATAGGGGAAAGGTCTGTGCAAATTAGCAAGGAAACAAACAAATAGTAACTTGTGAGGAAAGGACCAAGGCAAAGTACATAGTTAAGCAAAGGGAAATGGAAATAATAGCTCCCTATGCAAACAGAGTGTCAGCATGCTATGTAAAAATGAATGCCAGCCACGTTTTATTTACAAATAATGTATGTGAACCAACATGGTGAAGTAGAGCTGGCAGTAATTAAGTTTGCAGAGAGTTACAAATTAAAACAAGGCAGGATGGGAAATCAGACAGGTGGTCTCTACAGTCCCAACATGTGGTGTGATGCAGTGGTGGAAAGCAAAGTTGCAGCAGAAATAAAGCAGTGAGGAGCCTGCCTGGAGTAAGCCAGATGATGGCCAAATTCCCAAAGCCAAAGCTGTTAGAAATGGCAGGCAGCTCAATAAAAACACATCAACAGGGAGGGGGTTTCAGTTTGTGTCTTGAGCATTAGATCAAGTTAAAAGAGAACAAAACCTTGGATTTAGTAAGTAGATTGTTGCTTGAATAAACAGAAAATAACATTGGTTTGCATGTTCATGGGACCACTGCAAAAATTAATTATATATTTGGCCACACAAAAAAAACTTAACCAACACAGAGAATTAGAGGAAAAAGCCATATTTTTATCATAATCTAATAAGATTAGTATAAATAATAACATGACCAGTAAATTTTCATTTAGAATTCAAGAAATACCCATCTCAAAAACACTTGGATTAAAGAGGACTGACTGTCTAGACAGATTTGAAATTTGTTGGGAAAGCTCTGGAAAGAAAAGCCCTTAATTCTCAAACTCCTGGGACATAAATTATATTTAGTGGAAAAATTAGACTATGGGAATTCTATACTGAAATAGCACAACAAAAGTAAAAGGACCTACCTACGTGGTTTAATTACCAAAGGAAACTGGGAGGAAGTAACTGATAAAGATCAAAACAAATTAATGAGCTGGGAAATCAAGATGTATTTATATTCATATTTTAGCAGAAAAGTGAGCAATCCCACCTTGGGATTATCTTCAACAGCAAAATTTGAACTCATCACAAATTGCCCTTTTTGTGCAAAGGAAGAAGGGAGTAGCAGACATATGGGAGATGATGCATGAGAAGGAAAACCTAAGTACAGATTAAGATCGTGCATGGGCACGGAAGGGAAGGATAATTAAAGACATACCAGACGGTATTGTGCACCTGCCCAGCCATCTGCACCTATGACAGGCTTGCAGGACCAGCCTTGGTGGAAAGCCATGTGGCAGCACCCAGGAAAATGAAAAATGCAAATATCCCCAGAAACTCATACATAGAAATAAAAACACCAGTAAGTTCAAGTGTGTTTATGGAGCATTGTATCAAAAACTGCCAGCACATTGCTGTATGAGCAAGGAACATTGTGGTCATGTGCATGTTGTACATTATTAATGTGGATATCAGCCAGGAGAAGGAGTGGAGTCAAGCTGAGGAGGTGCCTTGAAGGAATTGTCTCTCCTCACCCTGGAGTGGGAAAAGAAGATTCAGAAAAGTGAGTGTGATAAGACTCCATTTGTTGTTGTATTCCCCACCCCACCCCCCGGCATCTGCTGATCCATTGGCATTATTGGCTTTGTTAGTTAGATTCTAATAGAAATACCTGAGACAGATCAACTTACAAAGAAAAAAGTTGTTTTGGTTCATTATTTTAGAGGTATCAGTCTATGTTCATTTGGCCTAAGGAGGAAGCTGCTGAGGAATCATAATATCCCCTTCCTTTGCATGCTCCTACTGACCTGTTTCCAGTTAGGACTCCCTGGAAGTGATTCCACCAAGTCCAGATAGTACCTCAGACTGAAAGGGTTAAACACTTGGGCCTTTGGGGCCACTTATCATATATTCTTGGCACTGTCTGCAGTGGCTTCCAAAGATTTTTCAGAACCATGACAATACGAAATATGCATGATTTTATTTTTTTTTTTGTATTATAGAAGCAGTGAGAAAACAACAGGAAACAGAGGAATATTCATGAGATGCTGATGTTGAGGAAGGAGCACATCAAGTAAGTATGAAAAAATGCTTGAGCTAAAACATGTGTATTATGACTTTTCTTCTTCTGTGCTAATTGACATCTAGGTGATTGTGGCAGAGAAATAAATGTTTCCATTTTTTAGTGCTTATTTCTTGAGTTATGAGGATGCGCTTGGTTATTGTGATCCAGGGTGGGGCTGCTCCACCCCAGACAGATCAGCAGTGCCAACAAAGCATGTCCTGGTGCATTCTGGCCTGCTTGGCTGTCCCTGTCCCACACCCAAGGAGAATGGGCCAGCTAGATAGGGCCAGGCAGCACCTCAGGTGAGCCCTGCCTGGGTTAGGATAGTTGAGCATTCCTGCTGCCAGGTGGCTGGTGCCTAACTCATGGAAGTGTGCACTTTGCCACACCCTTCCCAGCAGGCTGACTTTGCTGGGACAGTCCTGGCACTGCCTACTCCCTGCTTTCTGCCCCAGTGGGCTGCCATAGTCTTTCTAAAATTCTTTTTAGATATAAACGACAGGAGAGTGTATTTTGAGATATTATACATACATGAAATGTAACTTATTCTAATTAGGATCCTTTTCCTGTGGTTGTACATGATGTGGAGCTACACTGGTTTGTGTTCATATATAAGGAGAGGAAAGTTATGCCTAATTCGTTGCACTGGCTTTCCTACTTCCATTTCCCTTCCCTTCCCTTTTTTAAAAAAAAAAATTCTTAAGTTGTTTAGGTGAATTCTTAAGTTGTTTATTTTACATTTATGTGGTTCTGAGGATCGAACCTAGTGCCTGCCTCATAGTGTAATCCTCCATGAATCTGCAAGTTGCTAGAAAGAGAGTTAATTCATAAGATGGCCAAGGCTGGTAGGGAGAGACCCCCAACTCAAATATGCCTCCCTGAGACTTAGGGGTTTTGTTTGACAAGAGAGCCAGTGAAAGGGTATTGAGGTGAGGATTCTGTTGTCTGGGTACATAGTGAGTCTACATATCACTTGATGGAACAGATGTTCATAAAATGGCCACAATAGCATGATATGAGTGTGGAGTTTTGGGCCTTTTGTCATCAAATGCTCACCCATAGTCTCTTGTGCAGGCCCTAGTGAAAAAGGCAGGGGTTTCAGCTAAACAAAAACCTGCTTTGAGCTAAACAAAAACCTGCCAGTTTTTGAAAAGTAACTTAGGCAAACATGAGCTTATGACCTGTATAGTTAAGTTGTTATTATAGCAAGGCTAGTGGGAGTCATATTTTTTAGCTATGTGAGGTATAAAATTGGGGATAAAAACAGATACTGCATGTAAAAATCGGAGAATTATTCAGGTTTTTTCTTCAGGCTCATTGTAAAAGCAGAGAAGGGTAAGTGCTTCCAGGTGCAATAGACAGTGGACAGGTCTGTACAAATTAGCAAAGAAAAGAACAAAAAGTAGCTTGTGAGGAAATGACCAAGGTAAAGTACACAGTTAAATTAAAGTGAAATGGAAAAAAAGTATCTTCCTTTGCACAGAGAATGTCAGGGTGCTATGTGAAAACAAATGCTAGCCACAGTTTCTTTTACAAAAATGCATGTGAACTGGCATGGCGAAGGAGGGCTGGCAGTAATTAAGTTTGCAGACAGTTACAAATTGAAGCAAGGCAGGATGGGCAATATTACCATCAGACAGATGGACTCTACAGTCCCAACATGTAGTGTGATGCAGTGATGGAAAGCAAAGTTGCAGCAGAAATAAAGCAGTGAGGAGCCTGCATGGAGTTAGCCAGATGATGGCTAAATAAATTCCCAAAGCCAAAGCTGCTAGAAATGGCTCAATGAAAACGCATCAACAGGGAGGGGTTTCAATATGTGTCTCTGAGAATTAGATGAAGTAAAGAGTGTGAGAGGATATAAGCACCAACTGGTGGACTGCTTTGTGACTCTGATAGGAATCACCACAGTGAGAGCTCAGCCTCCACAAGTCCAAGGACAGGGTCCTCAGCAAGGCTGCTTTTACTTCAGATGCTGGCTGTATTACAGGGATAACCAGAAGACCCCGCATTGGGGTCTGACAGGCTGCTATTAAATTGGGAGTTCTGTGACCTCCTCATAGAACTCATGGATACTGGTGATTAAAGTGCTGCTACAAAGGGTACAAACCAGGACAAGCCAAACAATGAGATACACCAGGTGAGGTCTAGGAGGGTCTGAGCAAGGACCTTTTCCCTGTGGAATCCAGCACACCTTTCTATTGGCCCATCACTGTACTCACCAAGCAGGAATGTCCACTGAGATTCAGTGTCCAGAACTTTTATTGGGGTTTCATTATGTAGATGTGATTGATTAAATCAATGGATGTGGGTTTGAATTCAGCCTCTATCTCCCTTCAGTGCCCTGAGGTTGGGCTGACTCAAAGCCCTAACCCTCTACTCACAGGAGTGGTGTTTACGGTAATAACTTTCCCTCTCTTGCATCAGATTCAACCTGTTAGCAGAAAAAGTTATGATACAAATAATGGACAGTTTTATTATTTGGGAAATACCAAGGATTTAGACTTCCTTTCTGAATTTAGGAGCAAAAGCCATTCAATTCTGTTTATACAACATTTGCCATTTGATATTGATTCATCTTTTCACTCAACATATATGCTTTCAATCTTCCCAGTAGATGCATGTGTCAACAGTGCATTCTTTTTTTTATTGCTGTGTGGTATTACATGGTGTAGAAATACCACAGTTTGTTGCTATTCAACATGCTTTCAGGTCCCTTCTGGACCATTGATAAAGTGTATGTCAGTGGTTGAAGTAGTAGTTGACATATAATAAAGCTCACCTGAATTCTTCATATACTTTGGGGAGAGTCTGTCCTCTGCCTCAGCCTGAGAAAATCACCTATACATGGTCATAATCAGAGGGAGAAAATAACACAATAAACTGGTCATGACCAAAAGGAAAGACTTTTTTGCATTAAATTTACTAAATTGCTCTAGTATGTAAAAACGTACTTGTGTACAATCTGGTTTAAAGGAATCCACAAAAGAAACATTCTGTTCTGCATGGGAATGTGGCTACTGACCTAAAGTTCTAACTTATGGATAGGAAGACAATGAATGCAGTTAAATGAGGGAGTCAATTTAATAAGGTGTATCAGGGTCTGAATAAATCACTCCCTGTGATTTCATGAGAAGCTTTTGCTGGATTAACGTTGCTCCATGATTCCTATTACCCCCATCCTGAGTTCTGGTCTTTCTTTGTGAACTCATGCTAATGTCCTGTGCCTTTGTCAGGAGAAAAAATTTTAAGTTATATTTGGTAGAGAACTGTAAGAAGACATGGAAATGTTGGGAGGTAGAAGCATGAAGTACTAGCTTACACACCTTCATTTGTGTGTGGTCCTGCATAGGCTCTCTCTCGTCCAGCGAGGAGGTCCACAGAACAGGGCAGAGGAAAGTGTAACTGTGGAGTCACTAATCAAGACCTCTGGAGACCAAACAGGAAGCAGGTCTGATTTTATTGCTCAGTTACTATATATATATATATATATATATATATATATATATATATATATATATATATATATATATATATATATATACACACACACACACACACACACACACACACACACATGCTCAGGCAGTAGGCACATGATTTGAGTTACCTCCCTGGCTGGGCAAGAGGTATTTAGACAACATCCTTCTCAGGCCCGAGGGCTTGTCATTGTGGAGGCGTGCCTGGTCACTACCCGAAGACCCAAACGTCGCACCTGATCTTGGGACACTTCCCCCCGCTTAATCTTCATTGGATGGGATTTTCCCCAAATTTTTTGTTCCCCAGTTAAAGTCCACTCCCTGGCATGTTCTCTCTCTCTTGCTAGACTCTTCAGTAAACCTTGCTACCATAATAGGTAGCTGGAGGCTGGAGCTAGGAGAAGCCATCCTGCAGCTGGTTTAAAGGTAATAAGAGTCTGTTTCTTTAATTCAAACTCTCTTAGGATTTCTCACGTTGCTGAATCTTCATTTATGAAGCCTGTGCTGGCCACAGGCTAAAGCCACCAATACAATTTCTGGCCAACTGTCACTGCAGCGACCAATTGAGGAGTGGGCTGTGGAGCAAGCTAAGGGACTGCAACACACAGCCTTATGCCCAGGGCTGTGCCTATGGGGTAAGTGGTTTGCCACTAACATGCCTAGCACAAGGGGAGTGTCCTGCCACTCAGACACCCTTAATGTATGCCATGTATGCAGTACTCCATGCACTTGTCCCCACACGGTCTCATTCAACATGAGGGGGCCAAACAATGGTTTGGGAGATTTATATGGGAGATTCAGTGAGGAGGATTTGGGGGATAAGTTCATATGCCTATAGATTATTTTGCATGAGAGGATTCTGGTAAAATGAGTCATTCTTTTCATGTGGAGATAAAGTGGTCTCATTGTACTTATATTCTTTTGATTTTTAAACCTTGATGTTACAATTTCATGGGTTCTGATATGGTGGGCTTTGCTTTCAACACATCTGGAAATATATTAGTGTTCATAGTAAATATGGAGGTTACGAAGTGGCTGAGGTAGCCCACTTGCTTTGTACCCAAGTATTCCCACACTGAATAAATGGGAAGGGAGGCACTGGCTGAACTAGAATTCTGATGCCAGGAATAGAAACCAGCAAAGTATTATTTCCCTTTACATTTCTCACAAAATGAAAAATTTTTTGTTTCAATATAATGGAGAATATCTAATAGCTGAGAGTAAAGGGATGAATGCATAGGTTATACCATCTGAGAGATCCAATATTATGTTAACACTTTGAATAAATCTCAAAGCAAGATATGCTATTGTCTCTTAATTGAGTCACACCAGTTACCTCAAATGGTGACGCCACATATGGCTGGACAACTTCTATTTTAAAATCTAAATCCAGTGGAAGCCAGAAAATCTGGTGGTCTTGCCCTGGGAGACATTTTGTACATTTGATGTGATAATAAACTGGACTGATCAGTAATGACCAAGTGGGAGCCTATAATGTGCCCATGTCTTCTAACTCTTATTATCAGGCCATCCCTGCCATACTGAAAGATACCATAGCCTTGGCTATGTTTGTGATGTTTTAACATACTGATAATGCAATCATGTTTACAGGGAAGTAGAGTTGAAAGCCTCTTGGCACGGTTCCCAACCTCTTCCCTGCAGTGTTTGACAAGAAAAAGAAATATAGCCAAAGGCTTGTTGTATTCAAAAGAATTAAGTGGACTTTTCCCAACTGCTAGGGGAATGTTCTGTACATACTTGAACTTTCCCTAATGATGGGGCGTCACTGTGGTTCAGCATGGTTGCTCTGAGCATTGTGAAATGACTCAGGATGGCGTCATGGCAGAATGACCATCTTATTTTAAAATTAATTGTTAAAGCCAGGTATGCTGAGTCACACCTGAAATACTAGGATTTAGGTATACTGAGACAGGGGGATCATGAGCTTGAGGTCAGCCTGAGAAATACAGAGAATCCTATCTCAAAATAAATGAATAAATAAATATATAAATATTTTTTTCAGTGTAAACAAAATCATTAAATAACCATCATATTTTATTTGTCCATATCATTATTTAGTAAATTAATCTGGTTGTTAAAGTTTATTTTCCTAAATTTTAATATTGTGAAAGTTCTCTCTTCTTGGTAATGTCACTAGGAACAGGTTTTTGTATTTTTTTTAAAAAAAGAGAGAGAGAGAGAGAGAGAGAGAGAGAGAGAGAGAGAGAGAATTTTAATTTTTTTTTTTTTTTTTTTTTTTACTTTTCGGTGGACACAACATCTTTGTTTTGTATGTGGTGCTGAGGATGGAACCCAGGCCACACACATGCCAGGCGAGCGTGCTACTGCTTGAGTCACATCCCCAGCCCCAGGTTTTTGTATTTTATAGTCTCATACTTTGAACTGACCAAGAGGAAAATTTGAAGACAATCTGTGCAGCTTCCAATCACTCTCACATCTCGACTGATGTATTGGTTGGGCTGCACGTATGACTTTTTGCCTCCAATTAATTTATAAGTAATATTACATACCTACCAGGCTATTTGAAGCTCATCCAAGTTGTGTTTAGAATGATGCTTCTTGGGAAGGAAAGAGAAAGTAATCAGAATTCCCAGTATGATTCCTTTCTGTGGACCCAACGTCACCCTACCTGTTGCTCCTGGGATGGACCCCACACATTGAGCAATCACTGTTGGAGGCCAGGCCTCTCATCTGGTACCATGAGTCCTGCACCAAAACCTGTGCAATAAGGCCAAAGCACTCTAACATACATTAATTAGATTTATTTGTATGTTCATGTTTACATCATTATGTGTCTTCTGTCAAATGAAGTCCTCTATAGAGACAACTTGACAAATCAATATATTTTTTCATGTAAGCTTCCTTGATTTCTGTCCCTGTGGTCACAGACCCTCCTCAGCAGCCACAGTGCATGGGGAGCAGATTTTGCCACCCATTCTTTATACATGGATGTTACTGAGGGCTCCAGTTTTTGCCATTTCAAGTGCTGGCAGGATATGTACCTTGCTTTAGACATGCTAGATAAAGGAAGGGACACATGCTGAGAACCTGGATGGGTGCTGCCAAAGGATTCTGAGAGCAGAGTATTTATGGCCACATCTCCCAGGGATCTGCCCAGGCCTCTGTCTCTTGTATTCTCACCAGAGCTGTTCAGCATCCAGCTTTAAAACCTGCTCGCTGAATGGGGACAGATGACATCTCAGTAATGTGCACATTTGTGTGTCAACATTCAGAGGTTGAGCAACTGCATTTTCAACTTCAATGTTGCAAAAATATTTTCTAAGAAGCTTTGCTTTTTACATATAAACATACACCTGTTGAGTGGATGGTGCTGCCTGTATCCCAGTGACTGAGAGGTTGAGAAGGAGGATTGGAAGTTGGAGGTCAGTTTCCCCAACTTAGGGAGTCCCTGAGCAACTTTTTGAAACAGGTTTTGGGTGGCTGCTGCTGGGTTGGGGTGGCTGCTCTGTTCTTGTTCTTGTTCAACTTCTTGTTTTGCTCTGGCTGGGGCTGTCTTAGGACCTGCACATGGTCCAGGTGGGAGCACCTCCCCTAGTTGCCATGCTCATTGCTGCTTCTGGGGCCCCACACCGCTTTTATGCAATGTGTGTGTCCATCTTTCAGCAACCTGAGTTTACTACATACTGAGTATCAAGTGCCTTGTCGGTGTCTGCATACAGGTGTGTGACATTCACACAGATGGTTGGCCTTTAATTGCCCTTTGTGGAAATTCCAGAATTTGTGAAAGAATCTCGTGACCTCACCTAAAAGTAAAAGGATTAATTTTGGGCAGGAGCTTAGAGACAAGGGCTAAAAATTTGTTGAGGGTTGGGGTATGGTGAAAAGTTTTATTTATAAATCAGTCTCTTGTGCAAAGATTCCTGGGAAACATACTGTAACTGTTCTGACCCTGGGATGCCTGGGTAAATCAAACTGCTCTATGTGGTGTCTTATTTTTTTTTCTAGAAATGATTTTTTAGACTGGTTTCTATATTCCTGTTATTAATTTTGGGGGGACATGTTTTGATTACAGTGACATCACATGACTGTGTCTCCTAGTGCCACACAGATGGGGAAATCCCAGCCTCTCTAATCCCTAAGCAATCTCCATCCTGTATATCTCTGCCTCAGTAAAGTGAGTTTCTTGTGCCTCCAGACACTAAAACATGCCAGTGGAATCTCATTGAGCAGAATTCAGAGAATGAACATACAAACTCTTTTTGCTGTCTTCTGATGAACACACATGAAGAAAATCAGAACTGATGCTGGAGCCTCTTCTGGGGTCATGGAGAGTGAACTGAAGGAGATATTCCAGTGTGGTGTGCAGCTTATCAGGAAGAGGGAGAGATGAGTGAATGCCCTTCTCCACAGAGTTGGGAATGGGGCAAAAGGCAGACAGTTTCAGGGTACCAGAAGAGGAAGTGGTTTATGTGGAAAAGTAGTAATGAAATAACCCTGGGTCTCCACAGCTGAGAGGTATCAGAGAAACCTATGAAAAAGAAATTTTCCTCAAAGAAAGTCATGTTCCAATTTTGTTTTGGTTCCAAGAGAAAGACTTCAAATACTAATTAAAGTATGAAGAGATCATTGGTAATTTTAGGAACTCAGAAGACTCCCTTATCCTGGAGGATCTGTTCCAAGATCATCAGTGGATGCCTATAGGGGTCACTACTACAGATAGTAGTGACCCCTATCTATAAGCAGTGTAATTCCCCCTAGTTTATCTTGTCAAGGTATTGATGGGTGAGTAGCCTATAGAGGAAGAATAAAGGTATGATTCACTTCATGCTCAGGACAGAGAGTGATATTGCATGATTTCATCATTCATTCAGAATGGTGAGCAATTTAAAATGCATACATTGTTTATTTTTACAATCTTGAATTACATAGGTAATTCATGGGTAAGTGAAAGGATAGAAAGTGAAATCACTTTTTTTATTCTTATTAGATATACATGACCGTAGATAATATTTTAATATATTATTCACTCACGGAAAAGTGAAATCTTTGATAAGAGGGAACTGGTGCATTTTACATTTTTCCTTGCTATGAGCAAAAGACATGACATGAAAAATTAGAGGAATTTTTTTTTTCTTTGGGGGTATGTGTCACAGTTTCAGAGGTCTCAGTCCATAGATGGCTCACTCCATTTCTCTGGGAGTTAAGGTAAGGCATAACATCAAGATGGAAGAGTGCTGTTAAGAAAAGTGTCTCAGGACATGATCAGGAAGCATAGAATAAGCTCAGCTCACAAAATGTATACCAAAGGTATTCCACTCCCAGGCACAGTCTACTTGCCTACAGTCTCCACTCTGTTAATCACTATGATGGGATTAATGCACTGATTGGTTTAAGGCTCTTCTAACCAAATCATTTCATCTGAAAACTTTCTTGTGTTATCTTACACATGAGCTTTTGGGGGACACCTAAAATCTAAACCATAAGGTATTGAAACATTTAAATACACCATGAGATCTAAATTAACTTTGCCTCATGGAAAGTAAGCTGGGAATGTGAAATAACAAAATTCTAATAAACACATTTTGGTGTCAAAATGTAGATGTCCTATGAGTTATCATAAGACTTCAAGCTCTAACAGTTAGCTGGTGAATACATGAGCATGCAATGTGAACTGCTGGGTTTGTCCCTGCTAGGGGACTAATGACATTTACTTCTCAGTATCTCACTTCCAGTGTATAATTTTCTTTTTTTACCTGGTATACTACTTGAGGGATTCTGCCGCAGAACATTTTTCTGACAGGGACTGAGGAAGGATCAATTATTATGTGGTTTGTAATGAATTTAACTTACCCCCTTTTAAATTACATCTATTTCATCATAAGAATATATGTGTTTCAATTATTAATAAGGATCATGAATACTTTCAAACAGGAGAAGAGTAAATGATAAAATTATAACCATGAGTCTAGTGAGAGGAAACATGGGAAATGAGTCATAATGTAAGCATAGTGTAAAAATTAAGGTTTAATAGTGTCTTGAATAGGTAAACTCTAAACATTTAGCAACACTAAATCTATTTTTCCTTTTTTTTTTTTTTTTGGTCAGAAAGACATCAGTGTTCTCAAGTCCAGTGCATCAGTAAGGAAGCAGCTGTGCCTGACACTGAAAGTAGAGGAGTCCAATGCCAGTTTCCTTCCATTGTTTTTCAGAGCTGCAACAGTGAGATACCTTCAGTCCTCAGATATTCAAGACTTGTAGCTTCTTGATAGTGCACTAAAGATGCCAGTCTGGGAATGGACTGAAGCCATCCAGCTCCTGGGGTAAGTTAGCAGTGGAAATCTCATGAGTTGTTAGAAGACTCACAGAACACAAGTGGCAGGTAAGGCCAGAACAGGGGCTTCCAGAAAAAGGTAACCTTGAAATAGTAAGGTGCAGTTGAGAAGGACCCAGCATACCCCTTGGCCTCCTCCTTGCCTCTGCAGGGAATGAGTTTCCTGAGCGCAGGTTCATCATGAGGGCTTGGCCAGGTCTTGTATCTGTGACGGCAGAGAGCTGATGGAGGGTTATTCCAACTTGAGTATTCTAAGAGAAAGAATCACAAACCCTCTTCCTTTTCTTCATTGATTTATACTTGTTCATACACTCAGTTTCCTTGCCTGAGGCAGAATGTCCCCAGATGCCTCAGTTGATCCCAGAACAAGGAGATACAAGTCCTCTTACTCTCAAATGCCTTGCAGCATCTGGCTGCAGGTTCCAGTGCTTTTGTGATAAATTTGTCAACCCTATACAAGTGAGGTCTCAATTCTCTCTCTAACTCATCACCAAAAATTTGGGGTCTCAAAATGAAACCTGGGAAATGGGTCAAAATGTAAGCAGAGGTTAAAAATTAAGATTCAAAACTGTCTTGAATGGGAGGATTATTAGTAAACCCTAAGCATTTAGCAACACTAAATCTGTTTTTTTGCTTTTGTTTTGGTGGTGCTGAGGATGGAACCCAGGGCCAAAAACATGATAGCTAAGCACTCCACCACCTTGCCATATCATCGGCTCTGTGCTTTTGTTCTTAAAGCCTCACATGCACTTCTTAGACATAGTGTGTCTGAAATCTGACTTCCATTTCAAACCTAATTTTATTTGTTTGCATGCAGATATATGTATGAATAGAAATAGACTTTAGACGTTAATATATGGTAAAGAGAAAAGAAAACATCTGTGAAGCTAATGGTTAAGTATCAGAGTTACATTTGTAACTTTAGAAGAGTGAGTTTCATAGTTATATATGAATAAATTTCTTTTTGTATTTCACAATAAAAATATTAAAACATGTTAAACATTTACATTAACAAATCCAAAACTGGTAAATACATGCTTGTTGTATTTGCAGTAGACTAGACTATCCATGAAGAGAAATCAAAGGAACTTCCCTATTCAGAATATACAGCATAGATATTAAATATTTTTTTGTATTCTATTAACAACAACAAAGAGAAAAAATAAAGGCTTCAAGCAAATTAATATGCTCTGGAACATTCCCCTCATAGATAAGTTACTAAGGCATTATGGAAAATAGTATGGAATTTCCTCAAATTCTTAAAGCAGAACTGTCATATGATTGATCTAGGAACCCTATATTTCTGCAGCCTTATTCACAATAGCCAGTGTATGGAAACAACTTAAGTACCGGATGATCTGTTGAAGGATGAATAAAGAATACATGTGGGGGGATGAATATGAGAATGAGAATATTATTTGGTCTTTTCATTTTGGGTACTAGATATTTTTTTAGTAACCATTCTTTAACTTGTATACAACTAGGAATGTTTTGGCCCACTCTCTTTTTTACTTATGATTTTAGTCATGAGATTTGTTTATCGTTTTGAATCATAGAAACAGCCACTTAAACTCAGGGGTGCTTAAATACTGAGCACATCCCCACTTCTTTTTTATATTTTATTTACAGACAGGGTCTTCCTAAATTGCTTAGGGCCTTGCTAAATTGCTAAAGATGACTTTGAACTCAAAATCCTACTGCCTTGGCCTTCTGAACAACTGCACCTGGTTATTATTCAGTCTTTTTTTTAAAAAAAATATTTTTAGCTGTAGATGGACACAATGCCTTTAATTTTTAAGTTTATTTTTATGTGGTGCTGATGATTGTGTTAAGGTGAGATTGCAATAAATCACTGAGTCAATCTTAAAAACTTTATTTACCAGTTTGGTGATCCAGATCCACCAGCTGGTGGGCCAAAAGGTAGGCTGCAAGTCTACACCCTTTGACCTCCTCCTAGGGTTGAGTATACATTTTATAGTCCAAAACCATATTAAAGCATAAGTGGCTGTTGCTATGATTCAAAACCATAAACAAATGTCATGACTAAAATCATAAGCAGAAAAGAGAGTAGGCCAAAATGTCCCTAGTTGTGTACAAGTTAAAGAATGGTTACTAAAAAACATCTAGACAATCAATCTCTGATAAGGGTACATTGTCCAAGAAAAATTGGAACCAAAGAGAGAACACTTTTACATTGCATAAAAATTGCCATTTTATGTTGCCAAACATGCTATGCTAAGCATCTGTTAATGTATACAGAGGTGGGGCTTTTCCTGGGCGAAGCATTTCTTACATGTCATGGAGTTTCAGGGCAAAATGGAGTCTGGTCATTGCCCATATAGCCTGGCCCATAACATTCCACCCTTTTCTAGAAACAACCAAACCTTTGATTGATCTTTTAAATTAGGTAAGAGATTGTAATGGCCAAGCATATACATTAACTTGACTGATGAAATATGTTGTCTTAGCAGCTTAGATCTTATAACATAATCCAAGCAAGAGAAAAAAACATGATTAACATTTTTTAGACCCAAATTGACCTTCATTTTGTGTTTTAACCAAATTACTTATTTATACTGACTGCAATTTTTCCTTTTAATTTTAGGAACCTCCTACTGCTGTAAGGAAAAGAGCGATGACTGCACTTGCTGCTTTGAGCTGAGAGGGGGTGATGTGCAGTGGGGCCAGCAGTTTGGTGCCCCTTTTTCAAGGGGTCCATGGTAAAAATCTGGTTTACCTGTGGATGAGTGCTTTATGAGAGAAACAAAAAGACATGAGTACTGAAATAAGATTAATACAAAATAGCAGTTGTAGCATCTGGAACCTGTCAATAAATATCATGAAGATGATAGAACAATAATCTTTCACCAAGAGGTGTAAGAATTGAGAAGATGTCACCACAGCCTAACAAAGTCTAGGAAGCCTTTATTTGGGAATGTAAATCCTTAACATTGTCAGAGTTATCAGGAATGTAAGCACAACATTTAGTTAAGCTACTTAATGTCATCTGATTTTTATTAAATGTCTTTTTATTGATATGATCTTTGTGTCAGTAGATATCCCTGTATCTTTGTTACTTAGGGCTAGATAATTATACTAGTAAATGCTGATTAAGTCTACCTGTGTAGGAGGTTAGGAAGATCTGTAAGCCTTAGTTTCTCTTGGTAGTTATCAGGCATTCTTGCCTAAGAATCACTCTTCTGCTGCCTTCAGTTTTACTTAATGTAGGGGGCTAACACAAGTGTACATCTTAAGTTACATTAAAATAACTATTATTTTTAAATACCCAGGAGTGGCTGTGTTTTGGTTTTAACTCTTTTTGCTGGATCAAGCTGGCCAACTGACCTTGCTCCTATCTATTGTTAAAAGAGTCAGCTGAGTTCCCTTGGGGAACACTCTTGGGGAACTTGTGAGTAGCCTTTTAGCTCTGCTAGTGCCATCTGTGCTAGGCTGGGTCATGGTCTTATTGACCATGTGGTGCCCTTTGGAAGCATCAGGGATGTTTTCCCTTTCCAATGAGCCTCTTCTTTTGTAGCATGTGCACTGATTGGCTTTCTGTTTTCCAGTGGTCTCATTAATCTCTGTGATCTGGAGGTTATGTGGCCTGGGGTTGCAAAGCTCTTCTCCTTTTCCCTAGGTTCAGGCTGACTCAGAGGGCAAGAGCCAAATATTGGTTTTCTTGGCCCCTTTATTTTAACCTTAATTTTTAAGCCTTGGCCTCAAACACCCAGCAAGTCAATCTTATCAACTTAAAGCAAGAGTACTGTGCTTTAACTTTAATGTTTATATCTTTATAGTTAATTTTATCCCCTTTAATTACTATCTGTCTATATACGGTGGCTTAATAACTCAAATTAGCTTAGGTTGTGTGTTCTTAAAGCAGTACCTCTGCAAAACATTAACAGGCAACAGTTATAAGGAAAATACAGAGTGAAATTACAAGAGTAAAAACATAGTTTGTACAAAATTTTGAAGCTTTGCTGAGTTCTACATTATATCCCCTGTTTGAGATCATAGTAATATTTACAATAAAATCAATCTTTTGAATACAACTTTAAATGAACTGAAATCTGGCCTAATTTGGAGCCATTTTAACATGTAGTAAGATGGGAGGCAGAGCCTTAGGTAAGGTGGGACTCTTCACAAATCTTAGGTAAAGTATTCTAGTTCTGAAGTTGATCTTTTATCCTTTTTTAGATACCATTTTATAAAGTTTACATATATTGTTTCCTGAGTTTATATGAATATTAGCTAACACAATATGATGTTACATCTAAAACATAAATTAAATAAAGGCTAAATAAATAAATCCCAAATAAAATTTGTTATTCGTAAATCTAAAATTACTATTACAGACAACTATAGTTTGGAGAATACCAGCTTGATAAAATGCTCCTTTAAACTTTTTACTTTAAATTTAAAGATCGTATATCTGAAAGATAAGAACACATTTAATATGTAGAGAAGAGTAATAGTACACAATTACATTGATGTTTTCTTATTAACCAAGTCTAGCCTTTAAAGAAACATCTAGACTCTGTAATATAGTACAGTACTCTAAAATAACAGTTGCTGTTTTACCAGAGTTGCACAAACCTTAATTTCTTTAAGACTAGTTGCTCTAGAGAATAAAACTTTGAACAGACACAATGTAAAGGGTAAATTGATATTTCAAGAAATCCTCATCATTTTAACATATAGATCAAACTTTGGAAGTAGTACGTTAATATTTAACCTTAGGGAAAAAACTTTGAATAGCTTTAACTGTTTGTGTTACTTATATATAAACAACTTATTTACACAAACCTTTTAAAATTTATCCTGCATTTACATTGACCTTTTTGTTACTTAATTAGATCCTCTTGTTGTTTACATAGATATATTATAATTTTATTTTACCACATAAAGACTTTTTTACCTAGAAAGTTTTTCTCCTTTTACTAAATATATTTTTATATTTAGAAGCTTTTAAATATTTTTTGTTGTCAATATATCTGTTGGCCCATCTTTTTGTTTATACTCTGAAATAACCCTTACAAATTTTTGAATCTAGTTAAACTACTTCATTTTAATAAGATGAAATACTTTGTTATTTATAGTACCTTAATTGAAATGCAATTGAAACCTTGGACCCCTTGTATATATAGAATTATAGCTTTTGGGACTTTGAACTCTTAGTAACCTTGTTTATAGTGATGACACAAAGTAATCTTATACTCCTTTTTTAATTTTCCAATTTATGAAAACACCAATAATGCTTAAGTATATTACCTTATGAAATTTAAGGAGTTAAAGCATGCTTGATGCTATATTTAACAGTTAGCATTTTAACTTTGTAACCCACTTAGATGTCTCTTGCAAACACATTTATGATTAATCCCATATATATTAAACCCAATTTACTTATTTTTAAAAACCAAGCTATCAGACAAGTACATTGAACAGTATCATTTTTTTTTTGTTCAAGAAAACCCTAGAAACAATGGATATTAGACATTTTATAGACATTAATATTTTATCGACTATTTGACTACCTAGAAACAAAAGTGTGTATTAGTAACTTCAAAGACATTTGTACTTTTTTTGTTTACCCAATTTAAATTAAACCTTTAAAACACATGAACAAAAGGTATTTGTATCTATTTTTTTAAATTTTAATTTATGAGCTCATATGCCAATTTTGGTACCAAACATATGTAGTCATGTCAATCAATATACATAGACTGACAATCACCACTGTATATAAAACACTTAGACAAATAAAGGTCTTGCAGTTTATTTTAAAACCTATTAAATTGAGAGCTGTTAGGTCGGTGGCAGTGACTTAGAACAAAGCAGCCCATGTAGGAAAGAAACATCAGGCGCCCTTGGAAATGCCTGTCAATCAGCGGGATCTCCTGACTAACACCTGTCAATCAGCAGGACCCCCTGGCCAATCCTGGAGTTCAGCCAACTCCCCTGACCAACTCCAATGGGACAAGGGACTCTATAAACAACCTTTTCCTGTCCCAAGCCCTTCCCTTCCTGCCATGACCCCCATAAAAGTCCAGTCTGGTTGAGCTTCCATGCAGTTTCTCCTCAGACCCTTTTCCTGGCCACTCTGTCAATCTGATTGAGTTCTGTCCGGGAGTGATATCTCAAGTAAAGCCTCATTGGGCGGCCTTTTAAAATCTACTTCCTTTGGTTGCTGCTCACCTCGCCTGATCTTACAAGAGCTATTCCTTATAAATTAGCCTCTGAACAAAGCAGAGTGTAAAAAAACACCTTTAGAGTTGGATAAAATAGGTCTAATCAGAAAAACATTAACCTAGGCATGCCTGATCCAAATCATGAACTCAAAAAATACAAAATTTTAAAGGCCTTCCTGGTCTCTATCCTGATGCAGACCCCACTCATCAGAGGTGAAAAGAATTAAGGGGGTATAGTCAAAAGCTGGGGACTCATTCCTCCCTGAAGGAATCTCCTAAAGAGACAGCAAGGGAGCCTGTTTCCACTAGTCTCCTTGAGAGAGACCCCACAGTTTTTCTAGTCTCTTGGATAGTGGCCACCAAAATCTTAGCCTGGCATCATGAAAAACAATTATCAGCTGGACTGTTATGGTAAGAACTTTGGGTCACCTCCAATAGTTGGAAGTTATCCATGCATACCTACAGTCATCTAGGGCTGACTGAGAGAAGCCAAATGTCCTAGACAAAATGATACGTTTACATATCTTAGAAATGCTAATTCTATAAAACTCTCTAACATTGTCTATTCTGCTAACCACTTGCCCAGTTCCTAAAGGAAGACAATCTCTAGAATGCTTTTATTAACTTCAGCTTTTACTTTTAACACCTGTTGGCAGCCATTTACATTTCAATGCAAGCTTTAGTTAGCACAGTTAAAACCCTTTTAAACCATTTTCTTTTTCTCCAGGTAGGTATCAGCCAGATTTCATTAGGTTTCCCATGACAAGGCTAATAATTAAAACAATAGGCAGAAATAAAAGGAAGGTGAGAGACAAAAGAGTTTAACAAGGCACTGAGTGTGACAGTGGCTGTTAGTCTTGCTAGGGCAAACAGTTGAAAACAAAAACAAAAAACAAAACATTGCAAGCAAACTGAAATGGAGATTAACATAATCAAAAGGGGACAAATAACAACAAATAACAAATAGGACAAGACAAAAACACAAACTCTCTTCTCCATGTAATCCCAGCCTCCAGATCATGTCATGGTCCATTTATTAGAGCTTTGCTGGGTCTTGACTGAGGCCTCACTCAAGGTCATTTGATACACCACTGGGCTTTACAATCAAGCACTTGAAACACTTCAAAAGATTTACAACTACTTTCTTACACCCCCTGAGGAGAGCCCTGATGCACTTTAATATTTAATATCAGGCACTCAGAACCTCTTGATTTACCCTCAAGTCAAATGGAGAGAGCAAATGAGGTACCTCCCTACACATGCAGTTCTGTCCTCCTTCAAAGCCTCTGGATTTACAGATGTGCAAAATAACAGCGCTTTCATGGACAAGCTGAAATCACAGGAGGTCCAGACCCTCCTAAAGCACAGAGCTCCCAAAATTCTAGGGAGGGTGCCTCTCTCTGCTTCAAACAATTCAGGATTCCTGCATGCCTGAGAGCCAGAGCCTTGATCATCTTGCTGGGGACTCCAAAATGTTAAGGCAAGATTGCAATAAACCACTGAGTTGATCTTAAAGCAGGAGACAGAAACTTTATTTACCAGTTGGTGGGCCAAGGGAAAAGGGGTAGGTGATATTGGTTAAAGGGTATAAAGTTTATACACGATGGAGAACTTTTAAAGATCTAATGAATAGCATGGTGAATACAGTTAATAATATGAGATGTTTAAAATTTGCTAAGGGGGTAGATCTTGGGTACTCTCAACACAAACACACATACACAGAAGAAAATAGTGACTGAGCTGATAAGTTCAATAATTTGTGCTGATCATTTCACACGTATCCAAATATCATGTTTTGTACATCAATGGGTACAAATTAAATTTTACAGTTACACCTCAACAACAGTGTTAACAAAAACAGTAGTACCAGTACTGAAGGAAGGAACAAGGTTAGCCATTCTCAGGGGATGCACCCAAAGATCCATTCAGCTGGAGGACAGTGCCTTCTCACTCCTGAGAAGCAACCTGTCTCTTTAGGAGGTCTTGGGGATTGTTTTCAGGAACATCACCACTCCTAGATAAAAAAGCACTCAAGTGGATTGTGCAACAGAAATCACATCATTGTTCCTCATAAAGCTCCTGTCAGCATGGAAGGTTTATGTGTCAGATGTTCCAAGCTTTATTTTGTTAAATATAGTTTTGTGACTTTATCTTGCTTTGGATTAATTCCAGTTTGATTCTAGAGAAGGATATGAAGGAGCTATAAGAAACTTAAGTTCTTTACTAGATGCAAATGTGAAAAATAAAACAACCCTTTTCAAATCCTGTATGTTTTTCATGGGGGCAGATTCCATGGATTCTTAGAGCAGGATTTCTGAAATACTTTAGAAGAACATATCCACATGTTATGTTGGTAGGCTGCACATCATGAAAGAAAAAGTGTCATTAACCCATAACTCATGAGGCTACTCCAGAGCAGTAATCTGAACACACATGTATGAAAAATTATGTTTATGGATTGGAAGGGCCTTTAGAATTGCCTACATTAGGAGCTGAGGGGTTCTGCCTGGTCAGAAACAATATGTGTCATCTAGTATTGCAATGAGTATTCTCCTGCATCTTGTTTTTGTTCCACTTCTTCCACTTTTCACTTATGCTGTATTACAGAGTCTGCATGGTGTGGGCACCAGTACTGAAGGAAGGAACAAGGTCAGTCATTCTCAGGGGATATACCCAAAGATCCATTCAGCTGGAGGGCAGTGCCTTCTCACTGCTGAGAAGCAACCTGTCTCTTTAGGAGGATTAGCAGTCACTAGATCATCAAGGGTTTGGATTTGGTGGAGGAACATACTCAGACAATGGAGGAACAGGTCCCTATGTATTTGTCTTGTATTTTTTCTTATGTAGGCTTCCGAGTGGTACAACTGATCCTCCTAACCCATCCAGTCCACTTCTGCCACCTCAAACTCTCTTCAGAAAAATGGGTTCCTTCTCCTGTTCTTCTGGAACTACAGAACACCAGGCATGATTTCCACCACCCACCCCAGGCTGTGGGGATCAGTCTCTTTGCTGTGAAAGGTATCAGCTTCTTTCCTTGCTGGTATGCTGTGAGGTGCAGCTTATGGTAGCAGGGATGTGGGCCCTGATTACCTAAGTCTTGGAGTGAGCAAAAGATTTAAACATGTACTTAATAAAAGAGAGAGAAATGGCCATCAATTACATGAAAAATATTAAAAGCCATCATCAGGGAAATGCAAATTAAAGCCATTGTGAAGCACTACTATACACATTAGAAATGTTAAAAATTCTAAGATGATGATACCATACATGGTCAAGACTAAGAGTAATTGGAAAATTTGTTTTTCTGTTGATTTGCAAAATGGTACAGACCCTTTAACAACTTGGCAGTATCTTATAAAAGTTATAATATGTTTGCTATTTGAACCAACATATATGCAATCTTCTATATTCATAGATTTATTCATAATAACCTCAAACAGAAAATAATTGAAATTTCTACCAATGGGTGAATATATTGTGGTGTTATGGTTATGGGAGGCTATTTAGCAATAAAAGAGAATGAAATATTGACATACACTCCAGGAATTAATCCCCAAACTGGTGTCTGAAAGAAGGTAGAATCAGGAAATAAAACCTGTATAATTCCATTTGTATGAAAGCCTAGAGAAGAAAATCCTGATCTATATTGACAAGGGTCAGATTTATGGTTCCTTGGGGACAGAATTGGCAGAATTGTCTGAGAAAGAAGAGGAAATGCTTGTGGGTGATAAAAGTGTTCTATGTTTGGGTTTTGGTGGTGGTTATACATAAATTTGCCAAACCTCACCAAAATATGAAGTTAAACTGGTACAACTTGTGATATATATAAACTGTTTCTCAAACAAGGAGATAAGAATAATTGTGTTCAGCTAAATACATACTTATGAAGAAATTACAGTTTTAAATATAAATGTTAGCAAAAAAATGTTAAAATCTATGATTGTTATAATCTATGAGAATCTGTGATTTTATTCCAAGAAGCTAAAAAAAAGAAGCCTGAATCATATCCAAATAGAAGAAAACAAAAGAACATAAGAAGAAACTAGCTGTATAATACATCAGAAATGATATTGGCAGAGATTAATAAAATATTAAGTACCCAAAAGCTTAAACTCACAAAAAGAGTATGCAAATATTACCCAAATATTACTAGTAGAAGAACTGTAAAGGGGAACATTACTCAAATCAAACAAATATTAGAACTGTAATAATAAAATATCATGAACTATTTAAAGCCCCAAATTATATGATCCGATAAAATATGGATAAATTATAAACAGGCAAACAAAAAACTTATACAAGAATAGAAAAATTTAAGTCTTAGGTAGTTAAAATAGTTGAATTCAAATTGAAAATTTTCCTATAAAGAAAATTCCTGGCTCATTTATATCATCTATAATACCAATAATATTAATCTTACATAAACTTTTACAGAGAACCAAAACCAAACACAAAATAAGAGGGGAAAAAAAGCAAAAAAAGAAATAATTCTCAATTCATTTTATGAGTCTACCATAATCTGAAAAAAAGTCTGGCAAAGCTATTACACTAAAGGAAACAGTATATCACAGAGACGTAGAAATTTAATGCTTCAGTTAAATTTGAAAATTCTAAAAAATAAAAAAGGAAACATTCAAGACAGTATGGAGAGACATAAAAGCCTATAAAAATTTAAAATTTGACAGATCTTAAAGTGTATTAAAAATATAACATATAATGTCTGAGTGGAATCTAATTCAAAAATACAAAGTTGCTTTAACATCCCCAAATAAGTCCACATATCCAGTCATGGTGGTGTATGCCTGCTAATCCCAGTCACTTGAGTGGTGGAGGCAGGGGGATTGAAAGTTGGAGGCCAGCCTCAGCTATGTTAAAGAAACCCTGACTCAATGTTTAAAAAAAGGGCTAGGATTGTAGCTCAGTGGTAGAGTGCCCCTGTGTCCAATTCCAGTAGCGCAAAAATAAATGCACATAGACAAAATTTGAGGATATTATGCTAAATGGCATATCATAAAAAGACAAATAAGTGTATGATTCTCTTTATATTAGGTAGCTAAAGTATTCAAATTTGTAAAGAGAGAAAATAGAATGGTTATCTTCAGGGGCTGGGAAGTGGGGAGGAGATGGTGAGTTGTTTAATGGGTGATGGGTTTGGCTTTGCAAGATGAAAAGAGTTCGGGGCATGGATAGTAGTGGTTGATACACAATAATATAAATGTCATTAACAGCACTGAATTATATAAAAATAATGGTTAAGTAATGTTATATGCATTTCATCACAATTTAAGAAAATTCTAAAAATCAATGCATAGAATTCAATCTCATTACCAGAATGAGAAGAATCATTCTTAGAGTTGCAGAACAAGTATTTAATGAAATTCAGCAAGTGTCCATGATACTAAACTTCAGAAAACTAGGATTTGAAGGAACTTCCTTAATGTCATAAACATTATCTAAAATTTAACTCATCTCATACTAAAGATAAAATGATTCATTTCTCTTAGATTTGAAGAAAAAATACAAAAATGTCTACTGTCTGAACTTTTGAAAATTCTAGCCAGTGCAATAACGAAAAAAGTGGTTTAAAGATTATAATGGATAAGTAACAGTGACTTCTTTGTGTACCCAGGCTGTCTAAAACTAGACATAGAAAGACCAAAAGAATGAACAAACTACTATAATTTAGACATAAATTTAGCAAGGTAACTGGTTATAAGGCTGGCTTTTTAAAAAACACGTACATATATACATATATGTACAAAATGTATTAGTTATATATATTGTAGCAATAAGCAGAAAATGAAATATTTAAAAATAGCCTTTAAAATATCAATAACATTTATAAATAACAAAGCTACAACTGAAAAGTATAGCAAAACTTCTGAAATTGAAACAAAAACTAAAGCAAAAATTAGTGATATTAAAATATCTACAATAAATTCAACTTCAGCATGTCCATAAACTGAAAGTGTCAATATTGTTAATATGCATTTGGTAATTGTTGAGCAATACCACTCCATGCAGAATAGTGCTTTTTAAAGAAGAGTTTGGAAGAGAGCCTTTGCTGGTCAATTTCGTTAGGGGTGCTGATGTGGCCAGGAACTGGGGAGCCTTCAGGGGTAAGCAGTGCCAGCAGTCTTCTGCTACATGGGGGTTTAGATCATTGAGAAGGGGGGAAGTTTTGTTTAACCTTTGATAGAGCTGAGGGTCTAAATCGTGTGTCTTACTTACAAGGGGTCAGGTGGAGCCTGAAACCCAATATTCTCAAATTGTTATTTTTCCTGTCCAGGGTATCTTTGCACATTTGTGATAGGGAAAACCCTTTTCTGCCAGGTGACATTTGCTTGGCATTGCAGGGTAAATAGAGGTACCAGGCACAGTGGCAATTCTGTCATCCCTTTTATGTCTGGAGAAGCAGAACCTGGGGGACTAGGAGCAGGTGGGGGAACATATTCCTCAGGAGGAGTGGAACATAGCAGGGAGGGCATGGTGGTCCTGTTGCATAGGTTTGTTCCTCATGGATGCAAAAACCACGAGGGAATGGTTCAGTGCATGTATTCATTCTGTTGCTCCTGGAGGGAGAGATGCATTTCTGAGAGGTTCATAGTGGAAAAGGGCTGTGACTCATTGCCTCAGGACTCAGGAAGACATAAGTCACTACAAAAAACAGCGGATTCCCCCTAGTAAGTTTACCACACTAGAGTCCAATATGGCTAGAGCAGTCAATTTAGTCATTTGGGGCTGTTGCAGTCAGACCTATGGATAACAGCAAGGCAACTAATGTCATCAGTCCTAGTCCAGCAGTGTGACATTTTGACCATTGTCTCCACTCATCCCCCATTGAATTCCTGAAGCTTTCAGGGTGGTTTGGCCAGTCAGCCTTCAGGTCTGTGACTGGGGCAGGGCTTTAATTTCCTTGGGTCCTGTGAGCTGGCACGTTAATGTCTGGGCGTGGCCTCTGGAGTGTGGGTCTGAGTGGGTTTCTGCGGTTGGCCTCAGATGTGCAGGTGGTGGATTTCTCAGTATCTACTGCCTTTTAAAGGGGAGAGTTTTGTATCCACGGGCCTATTCCTGCAACTTTAATGGCAGTGGGAGAGGTTAATGTGACAATATGGGGTCCCCACAGGTGGGTTGACGTGGCGACTCCTTCCAGTTTTTTATCTGTACAGAGTCTCTGGGTTGATGTGGGTACAGTTGATGTTGGAGTGAGAGGGGAGCCCTCTCCTGAACATCTCTAGATGTCTGGTGGAGAGTCTTTCCTAGGGCCTGGAGCTGTTGGGACAGGCTAAGCTCATCTGACAGGGACCCCTTCTTAGTGTATTTATTATAGGTGGTAGGGGGTGTCCCAAACAGGATCTGAAATGGAGAGTACCCTGTGCCTCCAGGTGTACAGCAGTCCTGGAGGAGAGCTTAGGGAGGAATCTACCCATGAAATCCTTGTTTCCTGACAGAGTTTAGCAAGGGTGGTCTTTAGGGTGTGGTTCCTCCATTCAATTTTTCCTGAACCCTGTGGTCAGTAGGTGGCATGTAGCTTCCATTTGATTGCCAATATTGGGTGATTGTCTGGGTAACTTCCAGATGAAGGTGGGCCCATGGTCTGACCTAAAGAACAGGGGCAGATGATATCTGGGGATTATTTCTTTTCACAGAGCTTTAGTCACTTTTCAGGCCAATTCTGTTTAGGTGGTTATGGCCTCCACACATCAGGTATCAGTATCCCTTTCTTGGTTTGACTTCCATGAAGTCTCTGTTGTCTTCAAAAGGTGAAGTCCCAATTGCCTGGACCCCTGATGCTGGGTTGGCTGCTGGTTAGCATTAATTTGGCACAAGTTATACACCTCTGGCTCACTGAACTGAATGAAAATGAAAACAGCACTTCAAAATTTATGATAAGCCTTTGAAGTCACCACGGGGAGAAATCTGTAGGACTCAACATTTGTGTTAGAAAAAACTTTATTTTGTCTAGCTATGTTTTTTCATTCCAGAAGTTTGTCACCTGCTTGGTTAAATTTATTCCTAGGTATTTTATTCTTTTTAAGTCTGGTGGAAATGGGATTTCTTTTTAAATTTCTGTTCAGACAGTTCATTGTTGGTATATGGAAAAGACCATTGATTTCTGTGTGTTGAATGGGTCCTCTGCAACTTTGCTGACGTCAGGTGCTAGCTTTGGTAGTGTTTTGGTGGGTTTTTCTTTGAATTTTCTGTATGTAAGGTCATCTTGTCTGCTAATAGAGCCTCACTTCTTCCTTTGGAGTCTGTATTCCTCCTATCTTTCTCTTTCTGGCCTAATTGCTCTGGCCAGCACAGACAGTACAGTGCTGAAGGGCAGTGGATTGAGGAGGTATCCTTTTGTTGTTATTGCTCTTCAGGGACAGTTTTCGGTCTTCCACCTTTGAGGGTCTTGTTAGCTCAACGATGGGTTTTCCTAGTCATCCTTTATGAGATTGAGGAAAATTCCTTCCCTTTGTACTCTGTTGGGAGTACTTAATCATGAGACGTTATTTCTTTTAATGTTTTCTAAGTTGTACTTGGACACAATACCTTTATTTTATAAATTTATTTGTATATAGTGCTGAGGAACAAACCCAGCACCTTGCGTGTGCTAAGCGACTGCCCTACCGCTGAGCCACAACCCAGCCTGAGGCTGCATGTGCTCTTTTCCAGCAAGGAGGTCCACGGAATAGGGCAGAGGAGAGTGTGGCTAAGAGTCCCTAATCAAGACCTCTGGAGACCAGGCAGGAAGCAGATCTAATTTTATGGTGCAGTTACCATGTATATATGCTCAGGCAGCAGCTAAGCAGATTAGAGGCAGCCACCAATGCAATTTCTGCTAACTGTCCTTAAGGCAAGGAGCAGACCATGGAACAAGTGCAGGGACTGCAACACATGGCCTCATGTCCAGGGCTGTGCCTATGGGGTAAGCGGCCTGCCACTCACTTGCCTAGCACAAGGGGAGTGGCCTGCCACTCAGATGCCCTTAACTTATTCCATGTATGCAGTACGCCATGCACTTGTCCCCACAGGAGACATTAATTTCTGAAAGGCTTTGTTTTCCTTTTTAATGTAGAAACTTTGGTGTGTGTGTTCTATTGTGACTGGTGCTGATTCTAAAGCAAGGGCTCCAATCAGAGTCACTGGTGATGCTGGAGGGACTGCCATCATTGTGATGTGGAGATCTTATGTTTTTTGTTATTTTTAATTGTGGAAGGTACCACTATTATGTGGTTGACTTACTTATTAACTGTGTACATATGAAAGGCTGGGGGTGATGGTGTGGCCAGATGAGCCTCAAATGAGTTGGTGCCTTGTGTGAAATGTTGATTTTGGCTTCCAAACTGAAAAAATGCTACTTTGATTATTTATTAAAAGATTGGAAACTGTTCAGTTAAGTAATGTGCAGCTGTTCATGGTGCTAATGTAAACCATTGTTTTACAATTAAAGTAGGGTACAAGTTGACAATGACTTCAAAACACAGGTCAGAGCCTGGGATGGAGCTCAGGGGCAGAGCATATGTTTAGCATGCAGGAGGCCTGTGGCCCACCATCTCACACACACACACACACACACACACACACACACACACACACATACACACACACATTCTCTCTCTCTCTCTCTCTCTCTCTCTCTCTCTCTCTCTCTTTCTTTCTCTCTCTCTCTCTTTCTCTCTCTCTCTCCCCCCCCCCTGCCCCTCTCACTTCCCAGAAATCAAAGATTTTCTCACACTTCATAAAACCAATGCACACGAAGAGTACACTTGCTGCCTGTTTAAAGAGGACAAGAATGAGCACCTCTGGACTCACTGCTCCACTTGAGAAGGCCATGAAGCCAGGTGCCCTGGACGCCTTCCCTGGGCTTTCTCTAGCCTCTTTTTTCTCCCACATAGAGGTTGTCACTACCCAGAGTCTTGTCCACTCTTGTCCTCACTATTCTTTACAGTCTATGGTAAGAACGTGTTTGTTAGTGCTTTATTATTTTTGCTTGGCTTCTTGTTGCTGTTATCACAAATGATTTCTCTGTGTGCTCTTTAGTTCAGCACTGTTGTTGAGATTTACTGGCTCAATGACATGGAGCTGGACATTACTATTTTTCACTGTTGTATCATATTCCCTGGTGTAACTGTAACACACCTGATTTATCTGTTCTCCATGCATTGAATATAGAGGATTTTTTTCTATTTCAAATTAATACTGGTTTCAGCAAGATGGTTGTGGGTTTGCAGGCAGCCCTAGATCCTCAGAAATTGAACAAGATCCTTTCTAAAAATTCAAAAGGAAAAGGACCAGGGTAAAGAGTACCCCTGGGTTCAACACCCAGCAACAACTACAACAACAAAAAATTAGACCTGTATGGCACTTACCCTGCTAAATAAACTTTATCAGCCCCTTCCAACATTATGTGACCAAAAACAAATGAGACTGCACTGATTTGAAAAATGCAGACTAGGCATATCCCTGGGCTAGAATGATGAGGGATTGCTGGAGGGGAGATGGGAGTGGTTGTGGGTACCAGATTCAGGAAAATGTTCTGGAACTACATAGTGGTGATAGGTGCAGTGTTCTGAGAATGTACTTTATGCCAATAAACAGAATCTTTAACAAACTATTTAATTTGAGAAAAGTAATATTATAAAAATAAGTAAATACATACAACAAAAAGAATGAAAAAATGAATGCCAGGAGAGGGTAAGAGCAGCTCTGGCATGGGAATAGGTATAAGGGGGAGCTCAATGGGTTTCGCTGGCTGAGGGGCCACCAGGAGCTGCTGGCCTGGAGCTGACATTTCAGGCATTTCCAGCTGTAGTGCTCTCCCAGATGGTGGAAGTTGGCCAGTTGTCTCCTCAGTCACCAGAAATGGCCCTGCATGTGCAAGTAAAAGTAAAAGTTGCCAACTATCCATGTTCCTTCCAGGGACAAAATGCTTTTCACTGCCTTCCTCAGAGATCCACACACAAACCCACCCCTTGAGAGTGTCCCCAGAATGCATGCAGAGAATGGCAACTGTGTTTCTGCCCCGCCCATGTTTCTGGAAGATGTGCTTTGCATGTCCAGCCCTGTCCCATCCCCATATGCTCACAGCCACCACCCCAGACCTTCCCACATGGGCTCTGGGTTTTCAATAAAGCCCAGGATGTTGTGGTCTTCATCTTCCAAGTCATGGCCTGTCACATAGACATGGCAATGGATGTTCCGAGTAGGATTATGAAGCTGCTGTAATTCTATGAGTGAGGACACCACCCTAGAGGAATGGGGGCTGGGTTCAGAGAGGTGCAGGGCCAGTTCCAGGACTCACAGCTGTACATGACCCTGTCACCTTGCGCAGGGCTTACCTTCTCCACATTACGTCTGTCTCCTCCTCGGTGGAGGAACTGGATGTGTTGGATGTGAAAGAGGAGTCATCATCTAGGCAGTCTGGCTCTAGCATTTCCTCCAAGCTCTCTTTTGTGCATGGCGAGAGGAGGGGATTCAGTTTCATTTTGTTGCATATGGATTTCCAATTTTCCCAACACCATTTGTTGAAGATGCTATCCTTCCTCCATTGCATGCTTTTAGCTCCTTTATCAAATATAAGATAGTTGTGGCTTTGTGGATTAGTCTCTGTGGCCTCTATTCTGTACCATTGGTCCACCCGCCTGTTTTGGTACCAGTACCATGTTGTTTTTGTTACAATTGCTCTCTAATATAGTTTGAAATCTGGTATCGCTATACTGCCTGATTCACACTTCCTGCTTAGAATTGCTTTTGCTATTCTGGGTCTTTTATTTTTCCATATGAATTTCCTGACTGCTTTCTCTATTTCTACAAGAAATGCCGTTGGGATTTTGATTGGCATTGCATTAAATCTATAGAGAACTTTTGGTAATATCGCCATTTTGATGATGTTAGTTCTGCCTATCCATGAACAGGGTATATTTTTCCATCTTCTAAGATCTTCTTCTATTTCTCTCTTTAGGGTTCTGTAGTTTTCATTGTATAAGTCTTTCACCTCTTTTGTTAGGTTGATTCCCAAGTATTTTATTTTTTTTTGAGGATATTGCGAATGGAGTGTTTTTCCTCATTTCCGATTCAGAAGTTTTGTCGCTGATATACAGAAATGCCTTTGATTTATGCATGTTGATTTTATATCCTGCCACTTTGCTGAATTCATCTATTAGGTCTAGTAGTTTTTTTGTAGACCCTTTTGGGTCTTCTAGGTATAGAATCATGTCATCCGCAAACAGTGATAATTTAAGTTCTTCTTTTCCTATTTTTATGCCTTTAATTTCTTTCGTCTGTCTAATTGCTCTGGCCAGTGTTTCAAGAACTATATTGAATAGAAGTGGTGATAGAGGGCATCCCTGTCTTGTTCCTGATTTTAGAGGGAATGCCTTCAATTTTTCTCCATTCAGAATGATGCTAGCCTGAGGCTTAGCATAGATAGCTTTTACAATGTCGAGGAAAGATCCTGTTATCCCTAGTTTTTCCAATGTTTTGAACATAAAGGGATGCTGTACTTTGTCGAATGCTTTTTCTGCGTCTATCGAGATGATCATATGGTTCTTATCTTTAAGTCTATTTATGTGGTGAATAACATTTATTGATTTCCGTATATTGAACCATCCTTGCATCCCAGGGATGAATCCTACTTGATCATGGTGCACAATTTTTTTGATGTGCCTTTGTATCCGATTCGCCAGAATTTTATTGAGGATTTTTGCATCTAGGTTCATCAGAGATATTGGTCTGTAGTTTTCTTTCTTTGAGGTGTCTTTGTCTGGTTTCAGAATCAGGGTGATGTTGGCCTCATAGAATGAATTTGGCAAAGCTCCCTCTTTTTCTGTTTCCTGAAATAACTTGAAAAGTATTGGTATTAATTCTTCTTTAAAGGTTTTGTAAAACTCCGCTGTATACCCATCCGGTCCTGGACTTTTCTTGGTTGGTAATCTTTTGATTGCTTCTTCAATCTTATCCATTGATATTGGTCTTTTCAAATTGTGTGTGTCCTCCTGACTCAGTCTTGGCAAATCATAGGATTTAAGAAATTTATTGATGTCTTCACTCTCTTCTATTTTATTGGAATATAGGTTTTCAAAATAATTTCTAATTGTCTTCTGTATTTCTGTAGCATCTGTTGTGATCTTGCCTTTTTCATCCCGTATGTTAGTAATTTGAGTTCTCTCTCTTCTTCTCTTCATTAGCATGGCTAAGGGTCTGTTGATCTTATTTATTTTTTCGAAGAACCAACTTTTAGTTTCGTCAATTTTTTCAATAGTTTCTTTTGTTTCAATTTTGTTGATTTCTGCTCTGATTTTAATTATTTCTTGCCTTCTGCTACATTTGCTGTTGTTTTGCTCTTCCTTTTCTAGGGCTTTGAGATGAAGTGTGAGCTCATTTATTTGTTGGTTTTTCCTTTTTTTGAGGAATGACCTCCAGGCGATGAATTTCCCTCTTAAAACTGCTTTCATTGTGTCCCATAGATTCCTATATGTTGTATCTGTATTTTCATTTATCTCTAAGAATTTTTTGATTTCCTCCTTTATGTCTTCTGTAACCCATTGATCATTCAGTAACATATTGTTCATTTTCCATGTGATGTAGGATTTTTCCTTCCTTCTTTTATCATTGATTTCCAGTTTCATTCCATTATGATCAGATAAAATACATGGTATTATCTCCACCCCTTTATATTTACTGAGTGTTGCCCTATGGCATAATATATGGTCTATTTTTGAGAAGGATCCATGTGCTGCTGAGAAAAAAGTATATTCACTTGATGATGGTTGATATATTCTATATATGTCAGTTAAGTCTAGGTCATTGATTGTGATATTGAGCTCTATAGTCTCTTTATTCAACTTTTGTTTGGAGGATTTGTCCAATGGTGAGAGAGGTGTGTTGAAGTCACCCATAATTATTGTGTTGTGGTCTATTTGATTCTTGAACTTGAGGAGAATTTGTTTTATGAACGTTGCAGCACCATTATTTGGTGCATAAATATTGATAATTGTTATGTCTTGTTGGTGAATGGTTCCTTTTAACAGTATATAATGTCCTTCCTTATCCCTTTTGATTAACTTGGTCTTAAAGTTGATTTTATTTGATATGAGGATGGCCAACCCTGCTTGCTTCTGAGGACCGTGTGCATGGTATATTTTTTCCCACCCTTTCACTTTCACCCTGTGTCTGTCTTTTCCAATCAGATGTGTCTCCTGGAGGCAACATATTGTTGGATTTGTTTTTTTAATCCATGTTACCAGCCTATGTCGCTTTATTGGTGATTTTAAGCCATTAACGTTTAGAGTTACTATTGATATATGGTTTGTACTGCCAGCCATGTTTAATTATTTATCTTTTTTTTTAAAATTTAGTTTGTTTCTCCATGATTAGCTTTCCCCGCTGTCCTCTGTCGTTACCGAGGCTCTTCCCACTGATGGTTTTGGTTGTTGTTTTTCATTTCTTCCTCGTGTAGTGTTTTGCTCAAGATGCTTTGCAATGCTGGTTTTCTGGCTGCAAATTCTTTTAGCTTTTGTTTATCATGAAAGATTTTTATTTCGTTATCGTACCTGAAACTTAATTTTGCTGGATACAGAATTCTTGGTTGGCATCAATTGTCTTTCAGTGTTTGAAATATGTTATTCCAGGATCTTCTTGCTTTCAGCATCTGTGATGAAAAATCCGTTGTTAACCTTATTGGTTTACCCCTGAATGTAATCTGCCTCCTTTCTCTTGTAGCTTTTAATATTTTCTCTTTGTTCTGTATATTGGCTATCTTCATAACAATGTGTCTTGGTGTTGGTCTACTGTGATTTTGTGTGCTCGGTGTTCTGTATGCCTCTACAATTTGTATATCCGTTTCCTTTTTTATTTCTGGAAAGTTTTCTGTTATTATTTCATTCAGAAGGTTATTCATTCCCTTGGTTCGATTCTCTGTACCTTCCTCTATCCCGATGACTCATATGTTTGGTTTTTTAATGTTATCCCATATCTCTTAGATGTTTTTCTCGTGATTTTTTACCAGCCTTTCTGAGTTGGCTAGACTCTTTTCAAGATGATATATTTTGTCTTCATTATCTGATGTTCTGGCTTCTACTTGCTCCACTCTGTTAGTAATACTCTCAATTGAGTTTCTAATTTGGTTTATCGTTTCCTTCATTTCTAGAATTATTGTTTGATTTTTTTAAATAATCTCTATCTCCTGATAGAGATGCTTTACTTCTTCTTTTATCTGTTTATGTAATTCAATTTCAATGTGTTCTTTCACTGTTTGAATTTGCTGTCTCATATCCTCTTTAAGGTTCCATTCCATCTGTCTAAAGTGTTCCTTGAGTTCTTTATATGACCATTTTTCTGGTGACTCTAGGTCCTCCTGAATATTTAGGCTGTCCTTCATTGTTTGTACTCCCTTTCTTCCTTGCTTTTTTATGCTGCTCATATTACTTTTTGTTCTGTTTGATTGCTGAGTTACTGTTGACTCTTATAAATTTATTTGATGCTTGGGAGGAAAGATATTAGAAGGGAAGGGAAGAGGTCACTAAAGAGAATGAGGGTAGGCAAGTAGAACTGAAGAAAGGGGGAATAAGAAAATTGTAAAGAGATGAAAAGACAAAAAAATAGAAAATATGGGAAGAAATTTTTTTTAAAAGATAATAATGATAATAAAAAAAATGAAAGTTAAAATTTAAAAAAGAAATAATAACAATAAAAATTTAAAAAGGTTAAAAAAATTAAAAACATAAAAAAATTAAAGAACAGCAACCACAAAAAAGAAAATGAAAATGAGAGATAAGAGAGAGAAAAAAAAACCCCAAATTAAAAAAAAATAACAATAATAATAATAATAGTAATAATAAATGCAGTCATAGAGTTCGATTTACTTCTCTTCCAGTAGGTGGAGCTGTGCCCACTGGGTCAAGCTTCTCCTCTCTAGGTAGGAACCAGTCACTGTGCAGCAGCTCTTCCTCCCAGACTGGGCGGGTCTCCAATCCTGAGTGTCTAGGGCCTTCTCTTGTGTTTCTTCGAGCCAGACCCCGCTCACCTGTGACGCTCACCACAATACTGGCTACACACCAGGTCTGCTGCTCCTGGGAGCCCTGCTTTCATTAGCGCCTGGGCACACTCTCCGTGTTTGCCTCCCTCAGACCCTAAGTTTGTAGAGCTTGGGGCTGAGAACCCCAGCAAATTTGCTTACCTTCTGGTAGCCACGCCCCCGGTATCTGGTGCAAGAGACCTCAGTTGTCAGCACTGGTGAGAGTGGTAGCCGGGAGTCCCGCGCCGTGGCGGGATGCTCACCACAATACTGGCTACCTGCCAGGCCTGCTGCTCCTGGGAGCCCTGTCGCGCTGGTTTCAATGCAGTTATCTCCTCTGTCCGTGACCTCAGTTCTCTGCCAAGGTGGTATCCCATGTAAATGGTGACCATTCGTTCCCTATGTCGGGTGACCAATGCAAAGGTGGGTCCTGACTGTCTCTCCCAATCCCCGTTTCAAACCTGTGGCCACTGCCTATGAAGGCTCGGTTGGCTTTTACCTCTGTAAGTTCATAAGGGCCGATCAGTTATTTCAGTGGAATAGTTAGTGCTGAGTCACTAGAAGCGGGCGAACCGAAGCTTGAATGCAGCCGATCCGGGCTCAATGTGTGTGTTCTGCGGGGCCCTGACTGTACACCCCAGATCCACGTCAGCTCAGCATTGCCTAGTGATCCTGAGCAAACAGCATTTAGACAATTTACGGCTCCCGCAGTTGAAGATGTCAGAGACTTGATCTTTCCGCACCCGCCACCATGTTAGATCTCCTCAATGATATTCATGTTACCCTTACAGCTTCCTGGCCTAAGCAAGTTCTTGGGATTATACAAACTGCTGCTTCTGTTTCCAGACCAGATTTCTAGAAATAAAACCCTGCCACCATCGCCTCCGCCTCTGGGTTGTGCTCACGGGAGCCGCGCTTGTCTGCGACCCTATCAGAGCCCCCGCGGCCGCGGCCTCCGCAGTTCTCAGCCCGGTGCCGGGCCCCGGGACCCAAGCGGCTGCTGCCGAGGCTCTCCGCCCTCCTCCTCAGGAGCACTGGGCCCCTCGCAGGGGGGTGCAGAACGACCCCAGTGCAGGCTCTGCCCAAAGGTGCAGCGGTGAACACGTGACAGAGGCACACGCCGCGGCCCAGCCTTCGGAGAACAGGACTTGGCAGGCAGCCCAGCTCCAACCTCTAGATGCGGCTGCTGGACAATGTATACAGAACCATCAAGACCGCGATCCGAAAGCAAATGGCGGCTCCCGCGGAGTGGATTTTCAGCACTGAAACCACAGCCCAGCCCACAATCCCAATCCACAAACTCTCCCTGTATAAAAATTATTCAAAAAAACAAACAAACAAACAAACAAAAAAACAGGGTGCACTGAGCTTTCTTTGCCTCGGGTACTTCCAATCCACTGTTGATTACACATTCAGCTTCTCTGCCCGGGGCAAAGCGAAAGCTTCCGCAGCTCTGAGCAGCCAAGAGTCTGGGAGCCAAGCGGCTCTTTTTCGATCTCTTTGTTCTTCCTACTGCTTAGCAAAGTGGTCCACTACAGATTAACGGTGAAAGGAGCTCTAACAAGCTGCAGGATATCTCGATTAAAGCTGCTGCTCTGAGCACCATGCTCAGCACTTCAGCAACCTCTGTACGCAGTGGCCATCTTCCCTTAATTTTTTATTTAAATGTCTTTTATTTTTTGAAGCTATTACAAACGGGATAGTTTTCTTAGTTTCTCTTTCAGAGGATTTATTAGTGATGTACAGAAATGCATTTGATTTATGAGTATTGATTTTATACCTTGCTAATTTTCTGAATTTATTTATTCTAGAAGTTTTCTGGTGGAATTTTTCAAATTGTCTAAGTATAGAATCATGTGATTAGCAAATAGTGATTTAATTTTAATCTTAATTTAATTTTAATTTTTTTCATCTGTCTAATTGCTCTGGCTAGAGTTTCAAGGGCTATGTTAAATAGAAGTGGTGAATGAGGGCATCCCTGTCTTGTTCCAACTGATCTTTCCAGAGGTCTTATGGACTGTGCTCTGAGGCCTTCACACCTGTTGCATGAGTCACGGAGGGCTGTTTTATATTGGGCAGGTCAGGACTAGTCTTTGGGAGCTACTGATCAGCCACATAGCTGCAAATCCTGTTCCCAATTAGTGGCTGTGGGGAAGCAGGAGAGTTGGGGACTGTAGTTAACTTTTTAAAAAAAATATTTATTTTTTAGGTGTAGACGGTCACAACATAATGCCTTTATTTGTATGTGGTGCTGGGGATTGAACCTGAGTCATGCCTGGTCTAGGCGAGCGCTGTACCGCTGAGCCACAATCCCAGCCCTGTAGTTAACTTGATATTGCTTCTAAGCCCCTGCCAGTGTCCCAAGCTGAGTGTTGCCCCAATTAAAGATGGTGACCAAGGTGTCCCAAGATGGAGGTGGCTGGTTTCAGAGATGAGGTGTCAGGTTGGCCTGAGTGGTGGCATTGAGTGGCATGTTTGAAGACGCAGCTCTGGGTGTGCAGTGTTGTGGCTGGAAGCTATATCCAGACCCTGTCCAGTGTTCCCAAGTGCAGGGAACTATAGCAGTGGTTGCAGTGTACCAAGATAGAGACTACTGTGGGAGCCCCAAGCTGGTAGATGGGGGTCCACATGGGAGTGGCTACCAGGGGTCCTGAGTAAGAGTGGCAGATGGGGGTCCTGAATCGGAGAGGTAGCCAAATGTTTTCTCTAATAGGCAGATGCTAATTCACAATAATTGGTGGGGGGGCATTAGAGAAGAATACCATTACCTTAGATTAGGTAGAGGGAAGTGAAAGGAGGGGAGGGGAGGGTATGTAGGGATAGGAAAGATAGTAAAACAAAACAGGCATTATTACTGTATGTATTTATGTGACTGCATGACCAATATGATCCTATTATATACTCAGAAAAATGAGAAATTATATCCCATCTATCTATATCAAACTTCATAAATGCATTACACTGTCATGCATGACTAATTAAAAGAAATAAAAAAAAACTTGGGAATCAATCTAACAAAAGAGGTGAAAGACCTCTACAATGAAAATTATAGAACACTAAGAAAAACTATTGAATAATACCTCAGAAGATGGAAAGACCTCTCATATTCTTGGACAGAAAGAATAAGAATGAATATTGTCAAAATAGCCATACTTCCAGTGCAATTTCCATCAAAATTCCAATGATGTTCTTCACACAACTGGAAATATCAGTTATGAAATTCATTTAGAAAAATAAGAAACCCAGAATAGCCAAAGCCTTCCTTAGTGAGAAGAGAAAAGCAGGAAACATCACAATACAGGACCTGAAATTATCCTATAGAGCTATAGTAAGAAAGAAAGACTGGCACCAAAACAGGCATGAAAACCAATGGAGTAAAGATGCAATGAGAACCCCACATAAACACGATTATCTCTTACTAGACAAAGGTGCCAAAAACATACATTGGAAAAAAGATAACCTTTTTAATGAAAGGTGCTGGGAAACCTGGAAATCCATATGTAGTGGAATGAAATGTAACCCCTATCCCTTATCCTGCACAAAACTCAAAGTGGATCAAAGACCTAGGATTTTGACCAGAAATCCTGCAACTCCTAGAAGACAATTAGTCCCAACACTCCAACATGTATGTTTGTTCAGGAACTGACTTTGTTAACAAGACTCCTAAAGTGAGAAAAGTAAAATAAATAAATAAATAAATAAATAGAATGTCATTAAATGAAAAAATCTCTTTCACAGATTTGCGGGTGTAGCTCAGTGGTAGAGTGCTTGCCTAGCACATGTGAAGTCTGGGTTCAATCCCCAGGGCTACAAGTTATTGTGGCCAGCTACAACTTAAAAAAAAAAACCACCAAAAAAACAGTTTTTTCAAGAAACAATTATGAGTGTGAAAAGAGAGCCAACTGGATGGGAGAAATATTTTACCACCTCTCCTCAAATGGAACATTAATACCCAGAATATAAAAAAGAACTCAAAAAAGTTAACCCTCAAACAAAACAACAACAGCAACAGGCAAATAATCCAATCAATAAATGGGCAAAAGAAGAAATGCAAAGGTCAGCAAATTTATGAAAAAGGTTTCAACTTTTCTATCAATTAGAGCATTGCAAGTTAAAACTACACTGAGATACCATTTCACTCCAGGCAGAATGGCAATTATCAAGAATACAAGTAACAACAAATGTTGGTAAGAATGTGGGGAAAATGTTTCACTCACACATTGTTGGTGGGAACTGCAAATTAGCACAATCACTCTGGAAAGCAGTAGGAAAAAAATTAAAAATGGAACCCTTCATATGACCCAGTTACCCTACTCCTCAGTACATATCCAAAAAATTTAAAATCAGCATCCTACAGGGAGGCACCCACATCAATGTTTATAGCAACACAATTCACAATAGCCAAGGTCTGGAGCCAACGTAGGTGCCCTTCAACAGACGAATGGATAAAGAAAACATGGCATATATACACAATGGATTTTTATTCAGCCATAAAGAAGAATGACTTTATGGCCTTTACCAGTTAATTGATGGAACTGGAGACTTTCATATCAATGGAAATAAGCCAGTCCCCAAAAGTTAGAGGTAGAATATTTTCTCTGATATGCAGAAGCTAATCCAAAATAAGGAGGGCAGAGGATAAAAAAAAAAATAGAAGAAAAAGCAGTGGAGTAGACAAAGGGGACTGAAGGGGAGGGCTGGGATAGGGAAAGACAGTGCAGTGAATCTGACCTAGCTTTCCTATGTACATATGTGACTGTACCACAGTGAACCTCATTATCATGCACATGCACAGGACACTAATTTTCAAACTATAAATAGCAGAAATATCAGTCAAGTACAAGAAGGGGAACATGGGAGGGAGGAGGATAGGAGAAGAGGAAGTACTGGGGACTGAATTAGAACAAATTATATTCCATTGATTTCACAATTGTGCCAAAATGAATCCTATTGTCACGGATAACTGAAAAGAACCAATGAAAAAGTAATATGTATATGGAACATTTTTTGTGTACTATATAAACAATTTCAGGGAGATTTGGCATAGCACCCATAATCAAATTGATTTTATAGTAAAATATCTTAAGTATATATATACAAAACTATTAGTTTAGGTTAGGTTTTGCTTCCAAGTCAATTCAGATCATGTCAGTGTCTTCCATCAAATGAATCCCCCCATTCCACCCCACAAATAGATTTTAACACTTCTGAGATTTCAAATTATAAATAAAAGTGTATGGGTCTGCAGTTAGTCACTCCACATCATGTAAAAGAATCATCTTAGGCTCTGCTGACACTGAGTCCTGGGAAAAGAATTTTCAACATCACCTGTTTTAGGCCTTAGAGTTAGCTGGTTTGTTGAAATTCAAGTCAGGGAGAACCAGAACCAAGGACTTGGCCTTGGAGTAGAAGCCTGTGTGAGCAAAGAGAATGCAGAGGAAAGTGTGTCTGCCATGGAGATGCAGGAGCCAGCACCATTGAGCCATGGCTCTGAGCACTTCAACACTGGTGCTTCAGCTGGAAGATGCAGGTCCTCTTTTAAATCTGTTAGCTCCACAGGAGGCAGCTTACAGGGAGTTTCTGCTTGTCAATCAAGCAACCAAAGTCTTGCTTCTCTGACTGTGAAATTTCTTCAAGAAGAGAAAGCACCATTCTGCAATCTTCAGCAAGTCCCTGATGTGAAGTTATTAGTGGAGATTAAGACTTGAGCTCTGTCTCAGTCCCAGAATTGTGCAGTGGGTGACGCAGTCTCTGCATGCATCTCTTTTCTAAAATGTGATTTTCTCAATCATATTGGTGCTGCTGACAGACCCTTCCCAGCTTCATGGGGTTGGAGTAGTTTCCAGAGCTTTCTCCTGGTTCTCTTGGACTAGGGGTGTTGCCAGGGAAGCCTCAGTATTGGAACTCAATGGTCCAGAGTTCCTCAGGGGCAAAGCCTCTCACAAGTTCCTTTGTTAGGAAGAATTTTGGCTGGTTTAAGCAATTTGTAACCCCAACCATGCTTACCACCTCCATCTTTCCTCTGAGGAGACTCTTGGGAGCTGTGTGCAGAGGCTGGCTCTGGTGCAACTCCACGGTGAGGAAGAGCAGGGTTGGTGGCATCACCATGCTCTTCACAGGGTACTTCACCCTCTGCTGTAGCTGAAGCTTCTGGCCTCTGAAGGTGCACTGGCCTAAGTAAACTTGGCCTAGATACTTACTGAAGCCAAAGCTTTGGAGCCTTGGGACCCAGGGTGATGCCTGCACAGATGGAAGAGGGACTCAAGGAATACAGTTACTGAAATCTTAAAAAAAAAAGTAATTTCCCTTGCCCACCTTCCACCAAAACACAAATAAAAATATTCGAAAACATTTTATTCACATTAAAGATCATATATTGATATTTGGAGGAGTGTTGGGGACTGAACCAGGACTTCATGCTCTTGTCACTGGGCTAAACTCCCATCCCTGAAACTGCCTTTTAAGTTGACAGTTTTCTGTAAAATCTCATGGCATTACTATAAATGAAGATTGGTTGTTTGAACTTTCTTCAAAGAATCTTATCCTACGTGGGGTTTTTCTAATATAACCTATTATTCAAGACAGCTGTCCCAATGATACTTTTTCCCCCTATAAAAATGCTTTTTAAAAAGGAGACACTAATCCATGCAACAGCCTTTTAGGTGTAACCATAAGACTTTTTCAAACTCAAAAATGAGGGAAAGAACACAGAGATAGGAGTGAATTTTGGATAGGATAGAATTTTGGCTCTAGTGAAGAGTCAATTTAATTTTGGGGGTAGGAGGTATCTGGATATTTGATTGGCTTTTTCTAAAATAAAATTATGTATTCTTAGTTTTCTCAGTATTTCTAGTTGTAATTTTTTAAAAAATGATTTGTAGTGGTAGTGATGGAATGCAAAGCCTTTTGCATTCTAACCAAGCCCTCTAGCCCAGTGATGGAAAAAAATATCTGCTATAAACATATTTAGCATGGTCTAAGATTTATTCTCTCAATTGGTTAAATGATTTGAAAAATAAAATCTCATGAATAATCATAAATTATGAATCTAGGATTAGTTACTAAGGAAGTCTTGTAGATAATATTTTATGAAGGAATCATTAAAAGAGGTATTCAATTATTAAAAATAGCTTCAAAATGTTGTGTTTACAATAATTATAATCATTAATTCATATTAATTATGCCAAATAATGAGATTCACAATGAGATTTCCATATATGCATATAACATGCTTTGATCACATCCTCCTTCTCTATTATAATCTTCGGTAACCCCTTCACTGTAACCGTGGTCCTCTTCTCCTTCTCTGAAGGTTCCCCTACTACTTTCATGTTGTCTTTCCTGGTGCTCACAGTCCACAGGAAAGACCATCATCACTTGTCTGAGTGTGACTTCCTTAGACATGATGATGACCAGTTCCATTCACTTTCCTGCAAATGACCTTTCATATTCTTAATGGATGGGGCGGGGAATATATAGCTCAGTTGGTAAAGTGCTTGCCTTGCATCCACAAGGCCCTGGGTTTGATTCCCAGCACCAGAAAAAAAAAAAAAAAAAAACACCTCTGGCCCAAGTGTGTTTCCTGACAGTTCCTCTATCTGGCTTCCTATGGGCTACAACAGAAGATCTGGCTCCTCCCCTACGGCCAGGCCACGCCCAAAGTCCAAGCCACGTGCCTCTAGCCCTGCCCTGTGTTGCTGAAATCATGTGTTTTTCCTGTGGAACCGCTGTTTTGCTGTTGGAGACATCACCTGTAGAGCTGGGGGTTTCTTCCTTCGACCGCTGAGAGAGAGTCCAGGCTGGGGTCGGGGCTGGAATGCGAGCGGGGTGAGTCAGTGCGAATTGAGGGGCTCCGGCCTTACCGAGCGCAGGTGCACGGGTTGGGGAGTTCCAAGGCTCCAAGTGCCAATGTCCCATGGGGGAGGGCGCGGGTACCAAGGGAGCCTCCAGTCTCGCCCTGCCAGTCAGCCTGTGGCTTGCTCCCTCCTTCTTTCTCAACTGGCTTGGCAGGGACCAGGGTCTACCATGTGGGCCCCTCTAGGCGCCTTGGGGGAGGCAATTCCTCATTATGGGACCTTCTCTGCTGCAGGTCCCAAGCCAGCATGGGATCCAATCTAATCTCCCATCTGTAATGTGTGCACCTGCTCCTAGGGGAATTGCTATTCCTAGATGTATTGAGAGTTGGGTGGTGGGTGTAAAAGAGTGAGGTTACAGTCCAAGTAAAGTTGCTGGTCCAATGAGTATAAATAATGAGATGAATATTAAAGGTACATCCCTTTGGATTATGTATTATCATCATTTGCTTTAGTAAGAGCTGAATTAATCATTGCTGAAATGAGACTAGTTGATTATTGATAAGTGGATTGATTAGGCGAAGGCAGTAAAATATTGGGGAGTGATCTAATGAGGATATCAGTAGGTAATCCTATTATTATAGGGGTAATGAAAGAGGGCAAAAATTTTTTTATTCATTTTTCTTCTCAAGAGGTCTTATGTTCAATCAATTTCAAATCTTTTGGTGAGGGGTTAAATGAGGGATATGAATGGTTTGAGATTAAATAAGATAAATAGGGTGAAAATTATTGAAATAATGGTAATAAGTCATGTTGATGTATCTAGTTGGGGAATCTTGTTATGAGGAAATTTAAGCTTCTAATCTTGAACTTAAAAGGTTAATGGTTCATGAAGAATTTATAATATTGATGAAGATTAGTTTTCAATGTGTTTCAGTGAAACTAATTCAAGGACAATTGGCATGAAACTGGGATTAGACCCACAGATCTCTGAGCCTTGTCTGTACTGTAATCCTGGTCATGTTGATGTTTGGGAAGCTTAGGTAAGTCAACCTGGAATAGCATCTGTTTTTAGTCAGAGGGATTGGGCCTGCTCAAGAGTAAAGCACATCTTCTAATGAAGTTAACATGAGAACTGATAATTCTATAGGTAGAACTCCTCGAATATCAACTTCTAGAAGTTGTAATTCTCCAGGTTTTAAGTCAGAGGTGGGAACCCTGTAGGAGTCAAAATTTAAGTGTTCGTAATCTGTGTATTCATAGTTTCAATATCATTGGTGGCCTGTTGTTTTTACTATTAACGAAGGGTCATTAATTTCATCCATTATAACATAAAATTTGTAATGAAGGAAGCACAATTAGGATGAGAATACTAGTGGGTAGAATACTTCAGATGTTCTCAATGTCTTAAGTACCTATGGTGCCTGTGTGAGTGAGTTCTGTGGTAAGTATAAGTGAGATAATACAAAGAACTAAAGAGCTGCTAGAGAATAGGATTATAGGGTCTGATTGTGAAAGTGTAACAGTTCTTCTATAATAGGCGATGTAGCATCTTAAAATCCTAGTTCAAATTGGTGTGCCATAAGGATATAAAGGATTCTAACCTATAAATTAACTTTGACAAAGTTATGTAATATTTTTACTAATATCTTATAAAGAAAGCTATAATGGTTTGGGGGCTAGCTTGAAACTAGTCACAGGAGTTTCAATTCTTCCCTTTCTTTAATTATGCTTTCACATAGGTTGATCTTCAAATGTGTGGTAAGGTGGAGGGATCCATGTAGTCACTCTGTATTAGTTATTGTCAGTTCTACAGTTAGGACTTCTCTTTTTGGTATGAATGCATCTCACATTATAACAATTATAATTATTACAGCTGTAAGAGAGAGAAATGACCCTATCAAGAATATAGTATTTCATGTTGTATATGTGTCTGGGTAGTCAGAGTATCATCGTGGTATGCCTGATAATCCTAGGCAATGTTGTGGGAAGAAAGTTAAATTCACTCCTAAATGTAACAGTGAAGTTAATTTTAGCTCATGTAGCATCTAGAGTATAACCAGAGAACAGAGGGAATCAGTGAACACATCTTCCATTATTGCAAACACAGCCCCCATGGTAGGACATAGTGAAAATGAGCTACTACGTAATATGTAGCATGTAATGCAATGTCTAGTGCTGAGTCAGCTAGAACAATTCCTGTGCGGCCTCCTATAGTAAGTAGGCAAACAAAGCCCAGGGCCCTTTAATATTGCCACTATGTAAAGTTGCCAGTCAGATGAAAACTCTGGTTGGAATAGCTGTAATTATGTTTGCTGACGTGAAGTATGCTCAGGTGTCCACACCCATTCCTATGGTAAATACATGGTGTGCTCATATGATGAATCCTAAAAAGCGAATGGATATTATAGCTCAAACTATTCCCATATATCCAAAAGAATAGAATTAGATTGTATACTTCCAGATGTCCAAAGGATCAAAATAGTTGTTGATAAAGCATAGGTTTTCCCTCCGGCAGTGTCGAAAAATGTATTTAGGTTTGGATCTGTGAGGAAATGGACATTCCTGCTGCAGGAACTGGGAGGGATAGGAGAGTAGTACAGCTGTAATTATTACTGCTCATACAAATAGTGGAGTCTGGAATTGTGATACGGCAGGGGTTTTATGTTCATAATGGTAATAATAAAATTAATTGCCCCTAGGATGGATGAAACACCTGCCAAGTGGAGTGAGAAAATAGTGAGATCTACAGAGGCTCCTGCATGTGCAAGGTTCCCAGCTAGTGGGGGATATGCTGCTCAACCGGTTCCTGTGCCTGCTTCAACTATAGAGGAGGCGAGAAGGAGAAGAAATGATGGAGGTAGGAGTCAGAGGCTTATGTTATTTATTTGAGGAAATGCTGTATCAGGGCTATAATCATAAGGGGAACTAGTCAGTTTCTGAACCTACCAATCATAACAGTTACAATTACATTATAAATTTGATCATCCCCTAGCAAGTCTTTGGGTTGACCTAGTTCACCTCGAATCAATAGACTAAGTGCTGTTCCTCCTATACCAGCTCAGGTGTCAAATAGGAAGTTAAGTGTTCTGATGTAAGGATTTATGAACATAGGTAGGAGGTAAAATGGCTGAGCAGGCATTAGACTGTAAATCTAAAGACAGAGGTTGAGCCCTTTTTTACCAAGTCCTGAGGTGAATTATCATATTGAATTGCAAGTTCAAAGGAGCAGCTTCAACTCTTCTGGGGCTTCTCTCACCTTTTTTTCTGAAGCCAGTTGAGTTAGGCATTAGCTGTTAACTAAATTTTACATTTAGTTGATGTAAGATAAGATAAGATATTCTTGATAGGGTCAGTCTAGTGAAATTCCTTAATTAAGGGCTTAGCTTAATAAAAGTAATTGATTTGCATTTAGTTGATGTAAGATAAAGTCTTGCAGTCCTTACAGCAGGAACTTACTTATTGCTCTGAATGCTGTTGTTCTAAGTTTAACCTAAATTGCTAGCTTAAGATTGATAATCCGGGTGTAAGGGGGAGGGAGAGGGTACATAGAATTATAAGGGTTGGTATAAAGGAGGTTGTTTTTATACTTTTGAATTATTTTATTTTAGTAATATTGGAGGATGGAAATAATGTTAGGGATGGTAAGTAGATAAGTCATCTGTAGAAATGATAGTTTTAGCAGGGCTGTTACTGCTATTTATGGGTATAATAAAGTTGACTAATTTACAGCTTAATAATACTGAGTTTTCTGACCTATAAACAGAATATTTCTCCTTATAGTTTTCATTTTACTGATCCTTCACATTTTTTGAAAGATTTCTATGTATTTGGTATTCTTTGATGTTACCATAAGTAGTAATTTTTAAACTTTAATTTGATTATTCATTGCTAGTTTATGGCAATTGATCTTGTATACTTCGCCTTCATAAACTAACTTATTCATTCTGTGTTTGTTCCAGTAGGGTTTTGTCTTTTAGATCCCATAGTTTTTTCATGTCAACAATTATGTTGTCCATAAATAAAAACAGCATTTTGGTTTCTTAAAAAATTTATTATTTGATGCAAGTTCCTTAATAATAACTCATGTTGGGGTGAACCCAGCTAATGGAGGAAGTCCACTAGGGATATAAGTACATTAAGAATTATTGAAATTAGTAGAGGAAATTTATTTCATATATTGGAGAGTGAGAGGGTGGTGTTTTTTTAATTGTAATGGAATAACATGAGTATGTTGATTATATGCATAATATAAGTAATTAAATTAAACATAGTTAGTGTGGGTTTGAATGTGATGATTGCTATTATTCAGCCTATGTGAGTGAGTGATGAACATGCTAGGATTTTTTGTAGTTGGGTCTGGTTAAGTCCTCCTCATCCTCCTGATATAAGGACAGTATCACTATTGTTATTATTAAGGAAAAGTTGATAGAGGGAGCAAGTTGAATGATAATTTAAATTGGTGCGTTTTTTTGTCATGTTAGTGGAATTAATCCTGAATGTAAGTGTGACTTCTTAACTTCTTGGACTCATAGATGGAATGAGGTTAATCCCATTTTTATTGATAGCACTATAGCAACTATTAGGGAAGAGATTTGGTTGTTGGAGTTGATTTTAATGTTGGTAATAGTACCTATTATTAAAATTATCTATGCTGTGGCCTGGCTTAAGAAATATTTGGTTGCAGCTTCTGTTGACCAGGGGTTCGCTTTATTAATTAAAATAGGAATAATGTCTAGTATGCTTATTTCTAATCCTACTCAGATGTGTAGTCAGAGGGAAGTAAATAGTGTAATAGAAATTCCTGAAAATATGGTGAGATAAATGGTAGCGAGTTAAGGGGTTAATTAGTATGGGAAGGATATAAACTAACATTATAAGGTATGGGCCCGATAGCTTATTTAACTAAATTTACTAGTAGGACATGATGTATCAGGTAGCACAAAGAATTTTGGATTCTTAGGGTTAGGTGCAAATCCTATAATTCTAGAAATAAGAGTATTTAATCCTCTGTTGTTTCCTCTGTCAAAGTTCCTTTTATGTTGTCACATTTCTTTAGGTTTGAGGGGTACATATGCTACAATAATGGGTGGGGAGATGTGTCACATACATAAAGCTAATATTGGGCTAAGAAGTTTTTTGATAATAAGTGCATGAGTTGGTCGTATCAGAATCTTGGGTATGATAATCGAATTCATAAGAATATCGAAGATTAAGTTCTTTAGGGCAAAACAAAATGTAAAGATTTCAGTGATTGGTGGGTTGAAGAGTGCCCCTATAAAAAAGAGTTGTAAAGTTTTTATTATAATAATATTGGTATATTCAGCTACAAAAAAATAAAGCCAAGGGGCCCATGGCATATTCTACATTGAATCCTGATACGTGTTCTGATTTTCCTTCTATCAGGTCAAAAGGAGCTTGCACTGTTTCTGCTAGTGTTGAGATAATCATATTGTTGCTAAGGGTCACATTGGCAATATGAATGAATCATATAAATGTTGAGTTGTGATTATGGTTGATAGCATGGATGATCCATGTATAAGCAGGACAGATAGTCGAATAATGGTTGGAGTTACTTCATAGGAGATGGTTTGTGCTACAGCTCCTAGTGCTCTGATTAAGGCATATTTGGAATTAGATGCTCATCCTGATTATAAAATTGCATGTCCAGCTAAGCTTGATGTTGCAAGGATAAAGAGTATTCCTATGTTTATATTAGTGAGGGTTGTGGCATGGGTAGGGGATTCATATTGCAAATGCCAGAGTAAGGGCTAGGGAGGGAGCAATAATAAATAAAATGATGGCAGATGTTAGAGGTTTGAGTGGCTCTCTAATAAGTAATTTTACTACATCAGCAAACATTTGAAGTAAGCCATAGGGTCCTACAACATTTGGGCCTTTTTGAAGCTGTGTATTTTTTATTCTGTTAGAGTTAAGAAAGCCACAGCCTCTAAGAGTGGGACAATCAGGAGGAGTAAATCTACTAAAAACATACATGGTAATGAAGTTTGAAGTCTTTTGCAATTGTAAGCTGCTGTTCTAGGGCAGGGTGGATAATAATTACTAGAATTAGATTATTTCTTCTATTAAGGCGTATGTGTAGAATTGACCTTATTTCTCTTGTCCTTTCATTCAGGGAGAAATATTATAAACCTGGATTTCTGTGGTCTGAACTTAGGACTTTAATTGTTGAACAAAGGAACCATTAATATTGGTTATGCCATATGGATGTCCTGATCCAACATCAAGGTAGTAAACCTTAACTGTGGATATGACCTCTTGACTGGGATTGCACTGTTATCTCTATGGTAAGTCGTTCTGTTGATCAAATAGTTTGGGTCAGTTAATGAGTTAAAATTTAGATAGGTTGGTGTCTGGATTATAATCATTCGGAGGTTGATTTATACTCTGAATTCACCCCAACCAAAATTTTTAGCCCATAAGCAGGGTTTTAGGCCTCCAAGGGGTTATTGTTGAGAGTACTTAGGCTACTAAATTCAAGCTCCCTGAGGTCTTCTCCTCTTATTAATTCATTCCCGCCTCTTCATGGGAATTAAACCATGTCATACCATTCATACAAGTCCCTATTTAAGGAACAAGTGATTATGCTACATTTGCAAGGTCAAGATACTTCAACAGTTAAATATATGTCACTGGGCAGGCAGTGCCTCCAATAGTGTTCTTGCTAGAAGTTATGTTTTTGGTAAACAGGCAGGGTTAGTGTTTGCCAATTTTCTTTTACTTTTGTTTTATATATATATATAAAACTGAGAATCGAACCCAGGGCCTCAAACATGCTAGGAAAATGCTCTACCACTGAGCCACAACACCAGACCTCCTTTTACTTTTTAAAATCTTTTTCTTAAGTGTGTGCCAGTATTGGGTTAACAATATGGTCAAAATGGTTGAGTTGTTTGTGTTTGATAGTTATTAATATCAGTGAATTATTTGATCTGATATAAACTTCCTCAGGGAGAAGTTGTTTCTTGTTACTTATGTTAACATTATTTCTTCTGTATATTAATAGATCAGTTCAATTTAGGGCTAGGAAGTCATTTCAAGTATTGGTATTAAGTTTGAGTTGAATTTGAGTTAAGTTTAAATTAATGCTTTTTTTAATCGATATTTGCTTTTAGGTGAACTATGGTAGTTTAAAGTTTTACTCCCTAAGTAAGGTTATTTCCTCTTCTTAAGAGCTGTCCCTCTTCAGATCATCAGTTAAATTTACATTTAGATTACTAATGTTTTGGGTGAATTTAAGGTTGAACTAATATTCTAATCTGGACAACCAGCCATCACCAGGCTCGGCAGGATTATCACTTCTACTTATAATTGTTTCACTAGTTTGCTACATAGGAGCATTGGCTCTAATTAGTTGCTCATAAGTAGCTGGTCTGGTTTCAAGGTCTTGACTTAAATTCTTTTTCTAAAGTTATTTCTAGTTAAGTCATTATGCAAAAGGTGAAAGTTTTAGTCTTTGCTTTTTTATACTTTTAATTAATCTTTCTTCTTTCCATGTATGGTACTGTCTCTATAGCTCCAGTTAACAATTTCTATCCCTATATGTTTATTAGGTAAATATTTTATTCTATTGATATATTGTTGTTAAGGTTTTAGCCTCAGGGGCTAGCATTAGTTCAAAATGTCCACAGTTAAGTGGAATATTCTGGGTGTAAATTGGGTGCTTTAGCTTGTTAAGCTATATTTTTGTTATTGGAAACACACTTTCCAGTATGCTTACATTTTTATGACTTATCTCTTCTCGTATTATTAGTGGAATAAAATCAGATATCATGTTATAGTTAATAGTCCTTGAAGAGGGTGATGGCCAGTGTTGGGTGGTGTCACTGTGTGTGGCTTAAGGGTCAGAATATTATGCTTTGTTGTTTAGATGCACGAGAAATAGTATGAGGATTAGGACAGAGAATACTAGTGCGAGGACTGTGCCTGGTTTATTAGAATAGATCTGAGGATAGCATTAGCAAATAGGAAACATCACTGTGGCTTAGCGGGGATTAGCGGGGGTATAATTGTCAGGGTCTCCTAGGAGGTCTGGGGAGAACACGACTAGGACTGTGAAGACTAATCCTAGAGTGAGTAGGCCTGGGACATCTGTAATTGTGTAATATGGGTGGAAGGGACTTTATCAGAGTCAGAGATGAGTCCAGATGGGTTACTGGATCCTGCTTCAAGGAGAAAGAGTAAGTGTATTCTTTCTAGGACTTTGATAAGAAATGGTGGAACAAAGTGGAATGTAAGAATCGTGTAGAGTGGCTTTGTCAACTGAGAATCCCCCTCAGATTCACTCATCTAAGCTGGTTCCAATATAGGGGATAGCAGATGGGAGGTTTGTAGTGACAGTGGCACCTCAGAAAGGTGTTTGTCCCTAGTGTAAACTGTAGCCATGAACACTGCAGCTGTGACTGCAAACAGGAGAGGGACTCCAGTAGTCCATGTTTCAAAGTAAGTGTATGATCCATAGTAAAGGCCTTGGCCTGCAGGAAGGAATAAGCAAACAAAGAATGTGCCATTTGCATGTATGTATTGAATTAGCCTCTCCAGGTGTGAGTTTCAGAGGAAAAAGCTGTTATTGTGTCAGATGTATAGTGTATGGCTAGAAAATGTCCCCAAGAATTTAGATAATAAGGAAGTGCCTTGAAGGAAGCCAAAATTTCATCATGCTGAGATGTTGGATGTTGTTGGGAGATTGATGAATGAGTGGTTAACAGTTTTGATTAAGGGATGGGTTTTATGGATACTCTTTTTATAGTTGAATTACAACGATGATTTTTCATGTTATTGGTCATGGTTAAATTCCATGCAAAAAATGACACATATTATATAATTATTAAGTATACTATTTGTTTTAGGATTGTTATCACTAATAAAGAAATAATCCTTTGTTTTTTGATGCCTTTTTTTTGACAGACTACCTCAGTTCCATATGTCAATCATTGCAACTCAGTGAGGTGAAGATTTATTCATTAAAATAATAAAAAATAAATAAATAAAATAAATAAAATAAAAAAACACATATATATATATATACATATATATATTAGCTATAGGTGAATACAATACCTTTATTTTATTTTTTATGTGGTGCAGAGTATTGAAAAAGTGCCTCATGTCTGCTAGGTGAGCACTCTACCACTGAGCCACAGCCCAGCCCTTCTGCACTTTTTATGAGCCTCTGTCAAGTGCTAGGTGCTGTTCTAAGGCACTGGGTATATGGCATAAAATAGTAAAAACTCTTCTGTCTGGAGTTTAGAATCTGATCGGGGAGCTGTATACCAGGTTTCTCTCCCTGTTTTCTTGAAGGTATAGACTTTGACCTAGGGATATGCCACAGGCCTGGTGGCATAATTGTGGAAGGCAAGCCCAAGCCTTCACCCACCTCCACCAATCATCTGCAGATAGAAGAGTATTACACAGTAGGAAAATGATATAATTCTGTGCCAGTCTTGTTCATCTCCAATATGAATCATCATGCAGGGTCACCAAATTTTTAAAAAGGGTAGTTTTTAAATTATTTTCCTATGATGCTGGGGATCTAACGCAGAGCCTCGCATGTGCCAAACAAGCATTCTACCACTGAGTTACACCCCTGGGATTTAGGACGATTGGTGTTGAAATGACTGCTAGTCTGTCCACAGCAGATGATCTCTTGCAGTGTGGTTTAATTCAGGAAACTTAGCAGACTGTCAAAACTTATTCAGAGAGGAGTGTGATTTGTACTTTAAAAGGTGCAGAGATTCTCTGGAAAGGATGATTTTTCACACATGTTATAAATAATTATTATACATTCTAGAGTAGATTTAGGATAAACGTAAAAGGAACTGTGTCGTATGGGGAAAAGTGGGAATGTTTTTATAATCTCCATTTCACACTAAAACCTGTGCTGATGAGTCTCCTACCAGCCCGTACTGTCATGTTTTTGAGGATATCCTTTAAAACTCACTTTTCTTGAGAGGTGGTAAAGAACACAACTGGAATTTTCAGTAGGGGAAAGGAGAATTAAAACTAGAAAAAGAATTATTCTATGTGAGTAATTTGTGCAATAAATAGTAAAGGGTGTGACTGTATTGATAGTCATTTCCAAATGGATGCCTCACCCCCACACTGTGCCATTTTGAAAATGGTTTTACATTAGGATTTTTTTAAAGTAATGCCCCAACCCAAAGTGGTACATACTCTACTAGTTAGCAACTCCCCGAACCCTTACATTAGAATTTGATTATAGTCTAAAAGTTGAAGACTGGAACTTAAGGGACCATAGTTGGGATGATATAGGACATTTGAGCCATTGAGCTAAGGAGAGGCTTCAGGAAGTATCCCAAAGAAGGGAATACACAGGGCCAAGAGAACTGTCTTTAGATAGGGTGGGGGCTGTCCTGTGAAAAAGGAATCTGATGTTTTCTATAAATTTTCGAAGGACAGGAAGCAATGGATAGAGGGCGCAGGGAGAGGAGTCTCAGCATGTTCTGAGGAAGTATTTGAAATGATGAGCCCTTGGTGTGGGCTTCAGACTGTTCAAGGGCCTAGTGTAGCAGTTCCTTGGCAAGAATCCTGCAGGTAGGCAGGGTTAAGGAAAGATGGGCAGAATGATTTCTATGGTATTTTCATATCTAGGAAATATTTTAATTCTGTTCCAAGTACTCTTGAGAACTCTGTTGTACTATTAGGAGCTTATTTGAAGGTGAGAGGGTACAGAAAGATGGCTACCCCATAACTATTACTATATTTAATAGCTATCCAAGGTGTTGGAAGTGGATTTGCATATGCATGTGTCCAATGTCCATGTGTTAAATGCTTGGCAGAAATTTTACAGTAACCCTGTGGGACCAGTTTTCCAATTTGCATGGATGAGGGAATTCAAGCTAAGAGATCTTAAAAAACTTAGCAAGGCCTTGCTGTCAATTAAGGGGAAGTGGAAGCAAAGATGCAAACATGAGTTTTGACTCAGAAACCTAAATCTGTGACTTCTGAAGAAAGTCTGCTTTCTTCCTGAACCTCTACCCTTTTTGTAAACACATTGATAGATGGTGTTAGATCTCTTCCCACCCAGTGTTGATGATGATGCAGTATTTCTTTCCTTTATATTAACCTGTCTGCCAGATTCTCCTCCTTTGCAGATTCTGTGTTCTCTTGTAAAGCAGGGGTCAGCCACCCTTTGATGTAAAGGACCAGGTAATATTTTTGGCTTTGTGGTTATGCCCAGTCTGCAGGTGCATACAGGATCAATTTGTGAATGAAGGAGCATGGCTCAGATTTTGTAAAAAGTGGCTTTGAAGGGACTTGATTTGGCTCATGGCTGTATTTGCTGATCCCTGCTTCAAAGCCATGGTAGACATCAGTGTTCCTCCTTGGTCTCTTCAGGACTTTGATCATCCCATATACATTTCTGTTTATGGTCAAGGTTAATTGCATTGTAGTTCCACATGTTTTCTGGTTTGGAATCCTGGGATGTCCCAATTGGAAAACCCCTTGAGGGCTCTTGGCTGGAGGTGTACTTTCCTAGCCCTCTGATGTGACTATCCACTGAGCTACCTGAGACAAGATGGTTCCATGGCATGTGTGCACATTGAGAACTCTTGCAGATGGTGGCCTGTCTGAAAGTGGCGTGTTCACAGAATGCAAGACTTGGCAGCAGTTAGGAAGAACTTAGTAACTTAGCAAGGCTGTGTTTTCTAACCCAGCTTGTCAAAATATATTGTTTGGAGAAAAAACAAAGGATGGATTTGTGAAATGGTGCTGGAAACATTGAATGTATGTTTTGTCTATATGTTTTATAAGGGTCAGGCCTGTGTGTGCATGGAGAAGGCCTGAGGTTTCCAGGAGCCCTCACTTCTGGGGGACAAGTCTGGTGATTTTTGCCTAATATGGTGTTGAAGATCTTGACAAGGAGGATGTGTTTGCATGTTACTTGTTTAATTAAAATTTAAGAATAACAAAAAAGGATCAGCTGAGTTTCAGCCTGTTTATAATTACCAGGGGCCAAAAGCAAACATTCAATGGAAGAAGTGCACTAGGCTTTCTGGGAGAGCGTCCCTCATGGCCTGCTGGATTATTGATACTCCATGCAATGCAGCATCCTCATTACATAATAGGGACATGCAGCCCAGAGTAAATGGAGTGAGAACCTCAGCTGTGATGACCTCTAACCTCCTTCCTTATGACATGAGTTCTCTTCATAGTCTCTTAACATCTTTTCTCCATTGTACTTTTACTTTAGCATCAGGAATTTTTAATATTTCATGGAATGATGTGAAAGAAAAACTGCACTAAATGTAAATTTGGGCATTCATTTCAAAGCATGTAAAGGAATCATAATTTATTTCATTTTGATGTATGGATATAGTTCCATGGTCTATAGCACATAAATATTTCCAAAGGGTTTGGTTCACATTTGGAATTTCTATGCCAGTATATGCTATTCCTGCATTTTATGGTGACATAAGGGACAAATTAATGTATTTATATTCTGCCATGTTTCATAGAATTTTATTAGAGCTTAGCACTTTTAAAATTCCATGTCTCTTGAGTGCAGAATAATGTGTGTAAATAAAGCTACTTAAAAAAGATCAACAAATTTGAAATTTTGTTATGTGGGTGGATACTAAAAAAGACTCAGATTACTAAAATTACTAAAATTACATTTTAATTATAAAATGTAATCAGGCTCAATGGCACACACCTGTAGTCATGGTTACTCCAGAATCAAAGGAAGGAAGACCAATTGAGCCCAGGAGTTCAAGGTCAGTGTATTTAATATGACTGAACTGCACCCTTAGAAATGGTAATGATGGTTAAATTTTAAAATAAGAAAATTTTAAAGAAAGTAAATGTCTTGGAACATAGACTTGATCCTGAAAGCTCTGCAGTTTTAGAGTTGACCCCAAGTGTTTGGTTTTAGCATAAGCCCATTCTCCATATTCTTAAAAGCTTTGCACCTTGCAACAATATCTCCTTGTCATTATGTTCAAAGAGCTACACATCTTCTTTTTTTGTAGTTGAATTGTGAGGATTTAGCAACACCGATGTCATCACTTTCCTTCTTTTGAGAGCCTGCTCCCTTTACCTCCATTTGCAGTCTCAGCTTGATGGGAGTCTTGAGAAGCCAGGAGACATGGAAATCAGTGGCTGCCTACAGCTCAGATGTTTGTAATGAGAGGGGCTTACATACATGAAATCATGTCATCTGCAGACAGGGATAATTAATCTCCTTCTAACTAGTTATACATGACAGCAGAATACATTTTGATTCATTGTGTACAAATGAAGCATTTCTCTGGTTATCCATGAAGTAGAATCACACCATTTGTGCAGTACACCATTCGTGCAGTTGTTCAGGTACCTAGGATAATGATATCGTCTCATTCCACTATCTTTCCTACCCCATGCCCTCCTGTCCCCTCACTTTCCTCTGCCCAATCCAAAGTTCCTCAGTTCTTCCCATACCCACCCCTACCTTATGGATCAGCATCCACATATCAGAGAAAACATTTACCCTTTGGTTTTGGGGAATGGCTTATTTCGCTTAACATGAAATTCTCCAGCTTCATCCATTTACCTGTAAATGTATGGCCAGAACTTCTAATAGTATGTTGAACAAGAGTTTTGTCTTGTTCCTGATCTTACAGGAAATGATTTCACCTTTTCACCTTTCAGTGTGATGTTGTTTGGGGTTTGTCATCCATTTCTTTTATTTGGATGAGGCACATTTCTCTTATTTCTAATTTTTGAGGTTTTCATGATAAAGAGAAGTAGAATTTTACCGAATGATTATTCTCTAATGATTTCAATGGAGTTGTGATTTTTAGTTTGGATTTCTTTATTGCAGCATATCACCTTTTTGTATTTACAGAGGTTGAAATATCATTGCCTCCCTGGGATGAATCTCATTTGATGGTGGTGAATGATCTCTTTGGTGTGCTATTAGATTAGGTTTGGTAGCATTTTGTTGAATATTTATGCATCTATGTTCATCAGGTTTATTAGGTCTGTTGTAGTTTTTGGCTGTGGAATCAGAATAGTTCTATCCTCAGAAGATGAATTTGGAAGGATTTTAGAAGAATTTGAGAAGAATTGTGCTCTTTGTTTCCTTTTTCTGTTTTTTTCAGACATAGGGATTGAACCTCGGCCTTATCCATGCAAGGCCAGCACATTACCACTGAGCTACTGCCCTCGCCCTGAATACTTCTTTAAAGGGTTGTTAGAATTCAGCACAGAAGCCATCAAGTATTGACTTCCTTTTTATTGGGGGACTCTTCATTATTTATTAAGCATCTTTTACTCACCATTGCACTAAGATTTTCCATTTCTTCATAATTTCCTTTGGTAGATTGCATGTGTCAAGGTATGTATCCTGCTAGATATTGAACTTGCTGGCATATGGTAGTGGTCTCATCACAGGAGTTTCTTATGATTCTATTTATTTTGTGTCAGTTGCAGTGTCTTCTATTTCACTTGAATCTTCTTTCTCCACCCCCCCTGCGTTATCTATCTAAGTGTTTGCTGATTTTATTTCTAAACGCCTGGTCTGAGTTCCATTGATCTTTTTTATTGTTTCTGTAGTTTTAATTTTACTTATTTCTGCTCTGATATTTATTATTATTGTTTAAAATCAACTCTTGGTTTAGTTTGTCCTTCTTTCTTTAGTTCCTGGAGGTATTGCTTTAGTTTTTGTTATCTTTGATCTGCTCTGATGTTAGTGTTCGTCGCTATAAATGTCTCTCATTGACCTTATTTTTTGCATAGTATAGGTTTTCTTGCAGGGCGAGGGCACTAGGTAGGAGGCTGAGTGTTGGGGCTGCCCTTCCTAGGTGGATTCTCAATTGGTGGGGCTTTTGGGGGGACCAGCATGTTAGGTGAACCCAGGGCCACAGAAAGGAATTATGCTGAGCTTTCTGACAAAGTCTGTTTTCTGTCTGAGAAACAGCATTCTAAACCCACCTTGGCTGTGCTTTGAACAGCCCAGGCTTTAATATTTTGAGTTAATTGAAGGTGGAATCTAGATCTGTTTTCCAACATATGCAGCAGCAGAAACTCCAGAATTCCTTCCTCCATCACCAGAGCAGCTAGTCTCAGATGGTCTCAGGTGTTCATGTTTCCTCTTGGTCAATTCTAAATATTAGAGTTATTAACATAAAGACCCTAACATCCATGTTAGGAGGTAGGACTTTCAAAATATTAGAATTTATGGAAGTAAAGTTTAATGACAAGAAATAATTTGCAAAACACTTACATTGTCAAGTACAATAACAAATGCCTATCTCTCTCCTTTTCTGTTTTCTTTTTGAGACAAAGTCTTAGTAAGTTCCCCAGGTCTTGCTAAATTGTCTAGGTTGACTTTGAACTTGTAATCTTATGTCTCAGCCTTCTGAGTCCCTGGTCTTACAGGTGTGTACCAGCATACCTAAATACATGGCTATGTCTCAGTGATACTATTTTCTTTTTTTTATTTTTTTATTTGTTTAAATTAGTTACACATGACAGTACAATGATCTTGACATATCATACATTTGAATCAGATGGGGTATAATTTCTCATTTTTCTGAAAGTACAGGTTGCAGAATCACATTGGTCATGCAGTCACGTATATACATACAGTAATAATAATGAGTGGTACTATTTTCATTGAACAATTTGTTTTAAAGTAAAATCTCCTGACATAATTATATTTTTCAGAAAATTGTGCGTGCTTGGTGAATTTTTTTTCCTTTTTCTGAGGTGTAGTCAAAATCCTGGTCTTGTATAAGAAGAGAAATAAGTTATATATTAAATAATAGAAATGAACATAGATTACCTGATCATTCTGAAAACTGTGATTATCTTATTTTGCTTTACTGAAACAAGAAGGTAAATCTATTTGTCTTTGTAATTTCTTTTACTTTGGAAAAGATGGTATATGTTTAAAATGTACAACTGAATGTTCTGTTATCCATGTACATTGTGAAACAATTACACCATCAATCTATTTTACATACATATCACCTCCATTACCGAACACTTTTGGTGTGTTATAAAAATTACAAATGTACACTTTAACAATGTTAGCTGCACTATACATTATTCTTTTTCTATTTGTATATAACAGCAGAATGCGTTACAATTCTTATTTTATATATATGGAGCACAACTTTTCATACCTCTGGTTGTATACTTAGTATTTTCACACCAATTTGTGTCTTCATACATGTACTTTGGATAATAATGATCATCACATTCCTCCATCATTAATTACCCCATACCCCCTTTCTTCCCCCTCCCACCCCTCTTACCCTATCTAGAGTTTGTCTGTTCCTCCCATGCTCCCTCTCCCTATCCCACTATGAATCAGCCTCCTTATATCAGATAAAACATTTGGCATTTGGTTTTTTGGAATTGGATAACTTCACTTAGCATTATCTTCTCTAACTCCAACCATTTACCTGAAAATGCCATGATTTTATTCTCTTTTATTGCTGAGTAATATTCCATTGTGTATATATGTCACATTTTTTCATCCATTCATCTACTGAAAGGCATCTAGGTTGGTTCCACAGTTTAATTATTGTGAATTGTGCTGCTAAAAGCATTGATGTGGCTGTGTCCCTGTAGTATGCTGTTTTTAAGTCCTTTGGGTATAGTCTGAGGAGAGGAATAGCTGGGTCAAATGGTGGTTCCATTTCCAAATTTCCACGGAATCTCCATGCTGCTTTCCATATTGGCTGCACCAATTTGCAGTCCCACCAGCAGTGGCACCGTACACGATCCTTAAGTATATTAACTTCTGTACGTTTGATCTGTTATTGAATTGTATGAGCTCCTTATATAGTTTTGGTGTTAGCCCCCATCAGATACATGCTTTGCAGATGTGACTCCCACTGTATCTGTGGCCTTCTCATCTTGGTGCTTGTTTTCCTTGCTGTGCGGAAGCTTGTCAGTGTGATGTCCTGTCACTTGGTTATTCTTGCTCTCCTGCATGTGCTTTCAGAGTCACAGTCATAAAGTCATTGCTAAGAGCTATATTATGGAGCTTTCCCCTAGTGTTTCTCTTAGGATTTTTATACTTATAGGTTGTATGCTTGGTGTCTCATCCATCTATTTGTTTATACATTTATTATTGAATTGATGCCTTATAATTAAATATATAATTAAAATACATTGTAGTATATTCATAAATATGTGTCATTTTTTCCCCCAGTTCTTCCTGTTGTCTATGTCTTAGTGGTATTATTTTCCATGTTCCTTGATTTCCTCTTCTACTCTATTCCTCTCCATTGTAGTTTTGCAAGATTCCCCCCATTTTTTCCTTTTTTTCTTTAGATTCCAGTTATGAAAGAAACCATTTGACCCTTGACCTTCTGAGACGGGCTGATTTCACTTGGCATGATGTTCTCTGGTTCAATCCATGGAACCAGCAAAATGACAAAATTTCATTTTTCTTCATGGCTGAGTAGAACTGCATTGTGTTTATAAACCACATCTTCTTTATCTTTTCATCTGTTGGTGGGCACCTAGGCTGGTTCCATAACTTGTCTGTTGTGTACTGTGATACTATATACTTTGCTATGCATATATCACTTTAGTATGTTGGATTTCAAATCTTTGGCATATTACCAAGGAGTGGGATAGCTGGGCCACATAGTGGATCCATTTGTAGTTTTTTGAGGAATCCCCATAGTGCTTTTTAAAGTGGTAGTAGTAATTTTCAGTCCCATCAACAATGTATAAGGGTACATTTTTCTGCATATCTTCACCAACAATTATCATTTGTATTTTTAAAAAAATTTTTTTAGTTGTCAGTGAACCTTTATTTTTATTTATTTATTTATATGTTGTGCTGTGGATCAAACCCGGTATCTCATACATGCTATGTAAGTGCTCTACCACAGAGCTATAATCCCAAACGCATCATTGTATTCTTGATGATTCTGACCAGGAGGAGATGAAATCTCAGTGTAGGTTTTTATTTGTTTGTTTTTGTCCCAGAGATTAAACCCATGGGTTCTTAACCACTTAGCCACAAACCCAGCCTCTTTTTTCATTTTTCAATTTTGAGACAGTATCTCACCAAGTTTCTGAGGCTGGTATTGAACTTGCAGTCCTCTTGTCAGCCTCTAAAGTTACTGGGATTATAAGTGTGTGCCTCTGTGCCTGGTATCAATTTGGATAGATTTGCATCTCCCTGATGGCTAAGGATGCTTAACATGTTTTTATATGTTTTATGGCCATTTGATTTTTTGGGGGGAAATATCCCTTTAGATTTTTAGCCCCATTTATTGGGTTCCTTAAGATTTTCCAATTTTCAGTGTATAATATTTAATTAATATTTCTGGTTCTTCATTCCTTTTTGGAAGGGTATGTGACAAACATTTTTTTTCATCCATGTAGGCTCCTTTTATACTCTTAATTGTTTTCTTTCCTGTACAGAATTTTTTTAGTTTGATGCTTTCACGCTTACTAATTCTCACTTTTATTTCATGAGTTTTAAGAATCTTATCAAGGAAGTCAATACCCCTATGTTGGAATGTTCCCTATATTCCTGTAGCAATTTGGTGTTTCTGGCCTAATTCCTAGGACTTTCATCCACTTTGAGTTAATTTTTTTTTGTTCTCTTCTTTGTGTTAGCTTTCATGTCAGTTATCTAAGTGGATTTTATTAGAGTCCTACAGTATACTCATAATCACATACCGTGATGCCTCTCGTTTGTCCTTTTTTGTCAGGATGAGATGACTATTCATGACCTTTTGTGGTCTTATTGAATTTAAGGATTTTCTTTCTATATCAAGTAAGATTTTCATTACTAGATCAACAGGAATGTCACTGAATCTCTTGCTTTGAGTAAGTTGGACATTTTAACAATATTTATACTTCTACCCATGAGCACACTATATCTTTCCATCCATGTCTGAGTTCATTTCTTTCATCAGTGTTTAAAAATTTTCAGTATGTAGATCAATTTGCTTTCTTTGAATAAATTGGCTCAATTTGTTCCTAAGTATTTTGTTCCTTTGGATGCCATTGTAAATGGAATATTATTATTATTATTTTGTATTTATTTCTTTCTTACATACATGACAATAGTGGAATGCATTACATTCATTATTATCCATTTACACACAATTTTTGTAACTCTGTATATAAAGTATGATCATGCCAAATTATGCCATTATACGTGTACTCTCTTTTTTTGTATTATAATTCTTAATATCCATTTATAACACAGTTTATCATATCTCTGTTTGTATATAAGCTATATTGACACCAAATTCACATCTTCATATATGTATTTTGTATAATGATGATCATCACCTTCTACCATCTTGCTATTCCTCTCCCCCCTCCATTTCCTTCCCACCCCTCTTCCCTATCTAGAGGTAATGTTCCTCCCATGTTCTCCCTCCCTACCCCACTTTGAGTCACCCCTTATATCAGAGAAATATATTTTTGGGGGGGATTGGCTAATTTCACTTAGCATAATCTTCTCTAATGCCATCCATTTACCTGTAAATGGCATGATCTTGTTCTTTTTTAGTGCGGAGTAAAATTCCATTGTGTATAAATGCCACAATTTTTTTAATCCATTCATCCACTGAAGGACATCTAGGTTGGCTCCACAGTTTAGCTATTGTGAATTGTGCTTCTATAAACATTGATGTGGCTGTGTCCCTGTAGTATGCTGTTTTTAGGTCCTTTGGGTACAGTCCGAGAAGAGGAATAATTGGGTCAAATGGTGGTTCCATTCCCAGCTTTCCAAGGAATCTCGATACTGCTTTTCAAATTGGCTGCACCATTTTGCAATCCCACCAGCAAGGTATAAGTGTACCTTTTCCCCCACATCCTTGCCAACACTTGTTGTTGTTGTCTTCATAATAGCTGCCATTCTTAATGGAGTGAGATGGTATCTTAGAGTAGTTTTGATTTGCATTTCTCTGATTGCTGGAGATGATGAGCATTTTTTCGTACATTTGTTGATTGATTGTATATCTTCTTCTGAGAAGTGTCTGTTCAGGTCCTTGGCCCATTTATTGATTGGATTATTTGTGGGGTTTTTTTTTGGTGCTTATCTTGTTGAGTTCTTTATATACCCTAGAGATTAGAGCTCTGTCTAATATGTGAGAGGTAAAAATTTGTTCCCAGGATGTAGGCTCCCTGTTCACTTCACAGATTATTTCTTTTGCTGAGAAAAAACTTTTTAGTTTGAATCCATCCCATTTGTTGATTCTTGGTTTTAATTCTTGTGCTATAGATGTCTTATTAAGGAAGTTGGGGCCTAGCCCCATGTGATGAAGATTAGGGCACAGAGTCTCTGGTTTGATTCCTAGCTCCTTGATCCATTTTGAGTTAACTTTTGTGCATGGTGAGAGATAGGGATTCAATTTCATTTTGTTGCATATGGATTTTCAGTTTTCCAGTACCATTTGTTGAAGATGCTATCTTTCTCCAGTGCATGCTTTTGGCACCTTTGTCTAATATAAGAAAGTTGCAATTTTGTTGGTTAGTCTCTATGTTCTCTATTCTGTACCATTTGTTTACCAGCCTGGTTTGGTGCCAATACTATGCTGTTTTTGTTACTATTGCTCTGTAGTATAGTTTAAGGTCTGGTATAGTGATACCACCTGTTTCACTCTTCGTGCTTAGAATTGCTTTAGCTATTCTGGGTCTCTTATTTTTCCAGATGAATTTCATGATTGCTTTTTCTACTTCTATGAGGAATGCCATTGGGATTTTGATTGGAATTGCATTGAACCTATATAGTGATTTTGGTAGTATGGTCATTTTTATAATATTAATTCTGCCTATCCATGAGCAAGCTAGATCTTTCCATCTTCTAAGGTCTTCTTCTATTTCTCTCTTTAGGGTTCTGTAGTTTTCATTGTATAGATCTTTCACCTCTTTTATTAAGTTGATTCACAAGTATTTTAGTTTTTTGAGGATATTGTGAACGGGGTAGTTTCCTCATTTCCTTTTCAGAGGATTTGTTACTGATATGAGAAATGCCTTTGATTTATGGGTGTTGATTTTATATCCTGCCACTTTGCTGAATTCATATACTAATTCTAGAAGTTTTCTGGTGGAGTTTTTTGGGTCTTCTTGGTATCGAATCATATTGTCAGCAAATAGTGCTAGTTTAAGTTCTTCTTTTCCTGTAGTTATTCCTTTAATTTCTTGCATCTGTCTAATTGCTCTGGCCAGTGTTTCAAGAACTATATGGAATAGAAGTGGTGGGAGAGGGCATCCCTGTCTTATTCCAGATTTTAGAGGGAATGCCTTCAGTTTTTGTCCATTTAGAATGATATTGGCCTGAGGCTTAGCATAGACTTTACAATGTTGAGATAAGTTCCTGTTATCCCTAATTTTAAAAATTAGGGATAACAGGAACTTATTTAACTTGGCTTGGTTTTCCTCTTTGATTAGTTATTCTTTTAGTGTACTACCTCCCACTGTTTGGTTTCCATTGTTATTTTTCATTTCCTCTTCATGATATGTTTTGGCAAGGATGATTTGATGCGCCTGTTTTCTAGCTGCAAATTCTTTTACCTTTTGTTTACCATGGAAGGTTTTTATTTCATCTTCAAACCTGAAGCTTAATTTTGCTGGATACAAGATTCTTGGTTGGAACTCATTATCTTTGTGTTTTGAACATAAAGTGGTGCTGTATTTTGTAAAATGCTTTTTCTGCATCTATCAAGATGATCATATGGTTCTTATCTTTAAGTCTATTGATGTGATGAATTACATTTATTGATTTCCATATGTTGAACCAACCTGGAATCCCTGGGATGAATCTCACTGGGTCATGGTGCATGATCTTTTTGATATGTTTTTGTATTCGATTTGCCAGAATTTTATTGAGGATTTTTTATCTATCTTCATTAGAGATACTGATTTGAAATTTTCTTTCTTTAAAGTGTCTTTGTCTGGTTTTGGCATCAGGGTGATATTGGCCTCATAGAATGAATTTGGAAGTACTTCCTCTTTTTTCTACTTCCTGAAATAGATTGAAGAGTATTGGTATTTATTCTTCTTTAAAGGTCTTGTAAAACTTGACTGTATATCTGTCCGGTCCTGGGCTTTTCTTGGCTGGTAATCATTTGATGGCTTCTTCTATTTCCTCACTTGATATTGATCTGTTTAAGTTCCTGACTCCATCTAGACAGGTCATATGACTTTAGGAATTTATTGTCTTCTATTGGAGTATAAGGTTTCAAAATAATTTCTAATTATCTTCTGTATTTCTGTAGTATCTGTTGTGATATTGCCTTTTTCATCCTGTATGCTAGTAATTTGGGTTCTCTCTCTCCTTCTCTTCATTAGCATGGCTAAGGGTCAGTCAATCTTATTTTTTCAAAGTACTAACTTTAGTTTTGTCAATTTTTTCAATTGTTTCTTTTGTTCGATTTCATTGATTTCAGCTCTGATTTTAATTATTTCTTGCCTTCTACTGCTTTTGCTGCTGATTTGTTCTTCTTTTTCTAGGGCTTTGAGATGTAGTGTGAGGTCATTTATTTGTTGCCCTTTTCTTCTTTTAAGGAATGAACTCCATGCAATGAATTTCCCTCTTAGTATTGCTTTCATAGTGTCCCAGAGATTTTGATATGTTGTGTCTGTGTTCTCATTTACCTCTAATAATTTTTTAATTATCTCCTTGATGTCTTCTGTAACCCATTGTTCATTCAGTGGCCTATTGTTCTGTCTCCATGTGATGTAGGAATTTTTCTTCCTTATTTTATTGTTGATTTCCAATTTCATTCCATTATGATCAGATAAAATGCATTGTAGTATCTCTACTCCTTTGTATTTGCTGAGAGTTGCCCTGTGGCATAATATATGGTCTATTTTTAGAAGGATCCATGTGCTGCTGAGAAGAAAGTGTATCTGCTTGATGTTGGTTGATATATTCTATATATGTCAATTAAGTCTAAGTTATTAAATGTGTTATTGAGTTCTATAGTTTCTTTATTCAACTTTTGTTTGGAAGATCTGTCCAGTGGTAAGAGAGGTGTGTTAAAATCACCCATGATTATTGTGTTTGATTTGAGTCTTGAACTTGAGAACAGTTTGTTTGATGAACATAGCTGCACCATTGTTTGGGATATATATATTAATGATTGTTATGTCTTGTTGGTGTATGGTTCCCTTGAGCAGTATGTAATGTCCTTCTTTATCCCTTTTGATTTACTTTGGCTTGCAGTCTACTTTATTTGATAAGAGTATGGACACCCCTGCTTGCTTCCGAAGTTCATGTGAGTGGTATGATTTTTCCCAAACTTTCACTTTCAGTCTGTGTATGTCTTTTCCTATCAAATGAGTCTCTTGTAGGCAACATATTGATATTGTTGGATCTTTTTTTTTTAATCCAGTCTACTAGCCTATGTCTTGGTTTTCCTCTTTGATTAGTTATTCTTTTAGTGTACTACTTCCCACTGTTGGTTTTCATTGTTATTTTTCATTTCCTTTTCATGAAATGTTTTGCCAAGGATGTTTTGATGTGCCGGTTTTCTAGCTGCAATTTCTTTTACCTTTGGTTTACCATGGAAGATTTTTATTTCATCTTCAGACCTGAAGCTTAATTTTGCTGAATACAAGATTCTTGGTTGGAACCCATTATCTTTCAGCATTGAAATATGTTGTTCCAGAATCTGCTAGCTTTCAGGGTCTGTGTTGAAAGATCAGCTGTTAGCCTAATTGGTTTACCCCTAAATGTAATCTGCTTCCTTTCTCTTATGGCTTTTAAAATTCTCTCCTTGTATTGTATGTTGGGCATTTTCATTATAATGTGTCTTGATGTGGATCTGTTGCGATTTTGCACATTTGGCGTCCTGTAGGCTTCTAGGATTTGGATTTCCATTTCATTCTTCATGTCTGGAAAATTTTCTGATATTATTTCATTGAATAGATGGCTCATTCCTTTGGTTTGTACCTCTAAACCTTCCTCTATCCAAATAACTCTTAAGTTTGGTCTCTTTATACTATCCCATATTTCTTGGATATTCTGCTTGTGGTTTCTTATCAGTCTCGCTGTACAGTCTACGATCTTTTCGAGATGATATACTTTGTCTTTGTTGTCTGATGTCCTATCTTCCAAGTGGTCTACTCTGCTGCTAATACTCTCATTTGAGTTTTTAATTTGGTTTATTATTTCTTTAATTTCCAGGATTTCTAATTTTTTTTTGTATAACCTCTATCTCCCTGTAGAGGTGTTCTTTTGCTTCTTGGATTTGCTTATGTAATTCATTGTCAGAGTGATCTTTCATTGTCTGTATTTGTTGTCTGATGTCTTCCTTGAGACTCTAAACCATCTGACCATGTATATTCTGAAATCTTCTTTTTTTAATATTTATTTTTTTAGTTATAGGTGGACACAATATCTTTATTTTATTTTTTAATTTTTATTTGGTGTTGAGGTTCGAGCCCAGCACTCCATGCATGCCAGGTGAGCACGCTTCCGCTTGAGCCACATCCCCAGCCCCTATCCTGAAATCTTTATCTGACATTCTTTCTGTTGTAGATGTTACTTTTTCTAATGTTGTGTTGTCTTGCATTGTTTGTGGTCCTTTCTTTTCTTGTGTTTTCAAGTTGCTGGCATTTCTTTCCAGCTCTGTGATTCTATTATGTTATTGTTTTTAACCTCTTTATACTGTTTTTATCCTATTTGTGTTATTGTCTTTACCCTATTTGTTTATTTTGTGTTATTGTTTTTACCCTATTTTTTACCCATTTGTACTGGTCTTGTATAGTTCAAAGATATTTCCGTTGAGGAGGACAATGTTAACAGTTCCCAATATCAATAATACATCATCTATGAGCAAGTTTTTGTTATTAATACATTTATAGTTAGTCTCTATGTCTAGAAATGTTGGATTCAATTACTATTTAAAATATAGTCATTAGTTTCATAAAAGGTGTACAGTTTCTGGTGGCATATAGAGAACTGAGGGTTGGGTGTAGGAAATTATGTTAATAAGGAAAGATGTGAGGGTATGGGGTTAATATATCTTAGGAACTTTGGAGAACTCTAATGAAGGGGATTATTAGCAGGGGAATAGACAGGAGGTATTTTAGGGTAAACAAGTACATGGGAGGAAAATAAGAAGCACAGAAACAAACATATGCATTTAGTAAATTATACGTAGTAGAAATAGTAACGATTGGGAGGCTGAGAGAGGAAGAGAAGGAGGAAGAAAAATAAAAAGAAAAGAAGAAAAAAGGGAAAAAAGAGATAGAAAGAAATGAAAAGAAAAAGGAAAGAAAAAAGAAGAAAAAAAAATGCACTCTTAGAATTCTGTTTTCTTCTCTTCCAGTAGGTGGCATTGTGCATTCCAAGTTGAGACTCTGCCCTCAGGCTGGTGGAAGCCACCCATGTGAGGAAGTTCTCCCTCTCCTGCCTGGTTCCTCTCTGATTCCCATCTCTCTGGGTTCCTCCCGGTCTCTAGCCCCCTCCCCTCTCCTGCCCACCAGGTCCTAATTGCGGGATCTCTTGCCCACAGTCCCTTGTTCACTCCAGGCAGTCACCGCATGAAAGCTGGCGAGAATGGTTTTGAGTTAACACCGCTGGACGGAGGCGGTATGTGTGTGTGTGTGTGTGTGTATGTGTGTGTGTGTGTGTGTGTATGTGTGTGTGTGATGGGAACCACACACCTGTTCAGACACTCATTGCACTGTCATCCACACCCACTAAAGGTTGATGAGATAGATTTTCCAAGATGGAGACCGGCTATTTCCCTCACCGAGGTGTCTGATGAAGTGGAGGGAGCTGGGCTGTCCCTATGCTACATCCAGAACTGTCCCTTGGTCAGGTGTCCTGCACTAACTGGGGTTGCAGTCTGGAGTGCTTCAGCCCTCAAGGGGAATCTCCTGCATCTCCGCTTCACTGCCAGAGAGCCACCATGCTCAAATTCTGTCCATCCATCCCATGTACGGTGGCTCCGGCGCTGTGCCAACTCCCCTTTCCTTGCATTCTGTGCTGCACTTGTGAAAATCCGCTGTTTAGGATCCTGCTACACTCTTGGAGAAGCTTCAGTTTGTCAATGGGAGCCCCCGTGGGGAAGCCGTCTGACCACTCCCTGGGATTCACGCACAGAGCAGCCAGGAACAGGTTCTCCTCTACTCCGCCATCTGGATCCAGCCTTGTAAATGGAATATCATTATTTTTTTTCTGGTAGATGATTATTAAGGACAAGGAAATGCATCTGATTTTCTCAGGTGGGTTTTGTCTCCTGAACTTTAACTCAGCTTGTTAATTAGTTCTAACAGTTTTCATTGGAAAAGAGTGTAGCATTCTCTATGAAGAGGACTTGTCCTCGGCCAACAGAGGCGGCCCTTCCTTATTCCTTCCTGGTTTGGATTTCTGTGGTTTCTTTTTCTTCACAGATTCCTCTGTCTGGAATAGACATTGCTGCAATGTGGGCAGCCTCATTTTTTTGGAGGACATCCATCATGAAAAAGTATTGATTTTTTTCAGAATTATTTTCTACTCCTGTTGAAATAGTATGATTTTTTATCTTTCATTCTGTTTGTATGGTTTATCATATTGATTTGTTTATGTGTTTTGCAGCATTCTTGCACTCTTGGATGAATCTCACTTGATCCTAGTGTATGATTTAGTGAATGTTCTGTTGAATTTGCTCTACCAGTGTTTTGTTAAGGATTTGTGGCTACAGACATGAGGTATATTGGTTTGTACCTGTAGTTTTTGTTGTAGTTTTTGTAATATTACAGAAACTTTACAGTCTGGTCTAGTTGAAGGTCATCCAAGTTGTGTTTAGAATGCTGCTTCTCAGACAGGAAAGAGAAAGCTGAGCAGAAGTCCCACCATAATTCCTTTCTGTGAACTTGAACTTGCTCTTCCTTGCTGCTTCATGGGTGGACCCCACACATTGAGTAATCACTGTGGGAGGCCAGGCCTTAGCACTCAGCCTGTCACCTGACCATTAGTCCTGCACCAAATCCTGTGGGAAAAAGCCAAAGCAGTTTTTTACTTGCATTAATTGCAGAGTTATAACTTTAATGTGTCCTTTATCAAATGAGGTCTTCTCTAGAGAGACCCTGAACTTGTCAATGTGTTCTTCATGTAAGAGCTTCCTTGACTTCTCTCCTTGTGGGCACAGACCTCTCTCAGCAGCCACAGTGTTCCTTGGTGGATGGGGAGCAGATTTGGCCATCCACCCCTCTACGTGACTCCAGTTCGGGCCATTACTACCAGTGCTGGCAGGATAAATAACTAGCTTTCTACATCCTGGATGAAGGAAGGGACACATGCTAAGGACTTGGAAGGGTGCTGCAAGATGATTCTGAGAAGTATCTGAGACCACAACTCCCAGGGGATCTGCCCAGGTCTCTGTCTCCTGTATTCTAGACACCAGGGCTGTTCAGCACCAGCCTTAAAACCTGCCCACTCAATGGGGGACAAATGACATCTCAGTAATATACAGGTTGATATTCAGAGGTTGAACATCTTTGACAGTTATTCTGTGCAGTTATTCACTTTTGAATTACAGGGATTTGTCTTTTGTCTCCCTAGAAAAATGATTGACTCCTGAGGTTCTATGAGTCCCTGGGGTTTTAACCTTTTATCAGTCTAGGGTTTTAAGGAACACTTTACTCGTTGTGATTTGTCTAAGTATCTGTGATCTTTTTGTTTTTCCTTCGGGAGTTAGTCGTTTCCTTTGTGACTTCTGACCCTGAAGTCTGAAGAAAATACTTCCAATTTCAATGTTATGAAAGAAACTCAACTTTTTACAAATGAACTTAGACCTGCTGGATGGGTGGCACATAACTCTATTCAAGTGACTCAGGGGGCTGAGGAAGGAGGATTTGAAGTTGGAGGCTAGTTTCCCCAACTTAGATGCTCAGGAATTTAGTGAGACTCTATCTCAAACAGAAAAACAACTGGGGATGTGGTATAGTGTTAACGTGCTCCTGAGTTCAATACCAACTACTTAAACAAGTAAAATAAAGTAAACAATTAAAACAAATAATACAAAACCTAATAATCTTAGCTGTTCATGGGATTTATCATTCAAAGAAAAGTGTAAGCAGTCCTTCCACTACTATATGGCCAAACACTGCAGTTGGACTGCAGTGATGTGAAAAACCCAGAGGAGGCAAACCCCAGGGAGAGAATAATGACTGTGCCCTGGAGACTAGCAGGAGGGAGAAGGGGAGAGAGTGGGTATGGGTACAAGAAACAGGACAAAGAATGCAATTAAAGCCCGTAAGCTGGACATTTTTTAAAAATGCAGTCTTAAATTTTAAAATAAAGTAGTAGGAACAAAAATACAAAAAAAAAAAAAAAAAAAAACCAAAAGGAGAAAACAATGAAAGGGAGTAGAAGGAAAGGGCATCTCTGGGGCAAGAATAGGTGCAAGAGGGCCCTTAGTGGGTGGTGCTGGCTGTGGGGCCACTAGGAGCCACAGGTCTGAAGCTGCTGTTGAAGGTGGTTCTGACCCTGGTGCTCTCTCAGGTGGTGGAGGTAGTAATGGAAGTTGAGGTGGGGTTTCTTATTTTTTCCTTTATCCTAACTTACATGCGTGTACAGTCCACTGCATGTATGTTTCTATGTGCTTTATTATTCTGCTTGGCTTGTTGTTGGTATTACCATACAGGATATCTCTGTGTGTTGAGATTTACCTGCCTGATGATGTGGAGCTGGACCTTGTTTTTTCCTGTGGGATGTGTTTTCTGTTACAAAGTGAATTTATCTTTTCTCCAGCTATTGACCTTAAGAGTTCTTTTTTATTTTCATTTTTAATTGTAAAAGGTTTAAGTTTAGGCCAGCTCAGCAATGGAGTCCTGCCTACGACCTGCACAGACAGCTAAACTAGAGGTCGCTCGAGTGAACTTCCTTAGGCATCAAATAAAACACAGACACACAATTTACCTTTAAATCAAGCCCTAGGACGGCTCCTCTGCCCTCCGCCTCAAGCTCCCTAAATGGGAGAGCGAGGAATCTCATGAGAGGCTGGCCAGAGGGAACGAGCACATTTTGGAGTAGACTTTATTGGGGGGAACTCTATATTTTTTAGAAATTTCCATCCAATGAAGGTCAACAGGGTCAGGACAGGTGAGGCAACTCGATCCCTGGGGATGTAGGAAGGCATGCCCTGGGGGATGGAAGTCCAGATTTTAATGCTTGTGTAGGTTGAATTGCAGGATTTATTGCCCCTAAATCTTGTATTAATCTCCAATTACCTGAATTTTTCTTAATTACAAAAATGGGTGTGTTCCAAGGGCTAAGTGTAGGCTCTGAATGACCAGCTTTAAGCTATTCTTTGACTAAAATATGAGCTATTTTAAGTTTTTCCCCTGTTAGAGGCCACTGACTAACTCAAATTGGCTCTTCCGTGAGCCAGGTGATCTTTTATACTACCTTTTGTACTGGGGAAAAAGTAAGGGCCCCTACCAAAAATTTTGGTTGGGTGCATTAGTTAATCTCTGTCGAGGAGACTGGTTCATAAGTAGAGATTCATCCTGTAAATTTCTTTCACTATCCCTAGGAATAAACAATTGATTAAATTTCTCAGATGACTTGATAGAATTTGGAGTTACTAATAATAATCCTAAACTTCTTAGGATATCTCTTCCCCCTAAGTTTACCGGTAAAGAATCTAAAACATATGTCTTAAAAATTTCAGTATTTCCATCTCGGTTCTCTCAGTGAAGATATTGGGCACTCTGGGCAGGCTGACAAATCTGTCCTATTTCTTCTAAATTGGCTGGCGCAGTATGGAAAGGCCAGGTTTGGGGCCAAAATCAGGGAGACCAAAACTGATTTATCTGCCCCAGTATCTATAACTCTTTGAAATTTTTTATGATTAATTTTAAGTTCCAGTAGGGGCGCTCCTGCCGAAGTTATTTGGCCCAGTGTGCTCGGCCCGGTGATTTGGAAATTGAGATTTTATCCGGACTGTCTGCGGAGCTGCAGGGTAAAAGAATTAATTGGGCTAGCACATTTTTAGTAGAAAGCTGAATGGCATATTCTGATTTTATAGTAACTGCTATCCCACCTCTAAAACAAGTATCAATAACTCCCGGTAATACTTGGATCGACTCTTTAAAATTATTTCATTACAAAATTAATCCTATAGTGCCTGGGGGTAATGGCCCATGAATTCTGGTAGGAATCCGCTGGGGTCCCATTTCAGGTGTTAACATGGCTGGTTGTAAGAGTACTGTGTGAGTGGTGCCTGCTGGTAAAAATGGCAGTCCGCCATGGCCAGCTGTGATGACATCAGAGCCTGCGACTCCTCCAAATCCCCTTCTATTTGGCAGGCCTGGGGAAAGGCCCTTGGCCCATTTGTTGGCTGGGTCCCAGGTGGAAGTGAAGGCAAAATTGGAGGCGAGCAGATGCCATGTTGACTTGTCACCTCCATTGTCATGTGGCCTCTCGCCCTGTGATGCCTCCTGTGTGAACTGGGAAGAGTTTCTGCCCTGTGGCGTTGGGATTCACAGTCTCGCACCACATGACCATTTCTCCCACAATTAAAACACCGCCAGCGGGAATGGCATACCTGAGGTTGTGGATCAAGTACCTGTTTTAAATCCACTGTGAGTGTAAAACCTTGCAATTGGGTCAGACTGACATCTGTGCAAAGGTGAATAAATTCTGAAATGGTCTCCTTTTTTTTCTATGAGGTCTGTGGATGTTTTGGCAGATTTTATTTGCATTTTCGAATGCTAGCTGCTTAACAATAAATACACAGGCACCTGAATGCCCTATTGATCTGTTAGCTGTTTGATACAAGCTATCTACAAAGTCTGAGAATAATTCTTCTGAGCCCTGATTTATCTTAGTTAAAACTAAACGAGGCTGGTCCTGGGAAGAGATTTGTTGCCATGCTCGTTTAGCGCATGAAGTTATCTGATCATAAACTGCAAATTCATAGTTCAGCTGTCTTTCTAAATCTGCAAATTCACCCATTCCCATTAACATCTCCTTAAGGGGTTTCAATATTCTGTCTCCTGTTTCTCTCTGCCTACTTGGTACAAAAATTGATCCAGTAAGACTGCCAGAGAACAAAGTTGCCACTATTCAAATAAGTCCTGGCCATGGATACCCAATCTCAAGGTGGAATAGGTTCTTGACAAACTGAGTCGATCAAGTTTTATACAAATGGCAAATTAGGGCCATAAATATTACAAGCATTTTTAAACTCTTTTATCGTTTTAATTATAGCATGTATGTGGGCACGGCTGATGTTGCTCGTTAATCTGTTCAAAAACTGGAAAAAACTGAAACCCAGTAATATCTTCGCCCACTTCCTGTGCCATCCTGAGTCCACATTGTAATGGCATAAGCAAAATCATAGCCAATTCAGAGTACCATTAAAGCCAGTTCTCCCAGCTGGAAGTGGCCAACTTCGGTGCCGGTCCCACTAAATGCAATCTAGCAAAATTTTCTTGTAATTCCTCTTCTTCGACTGCTGATTGAGACTGAATCCCCTCCAACTGGGATTCTTTGTTTCCTGCTAGTTCTGTTCCTCTCCTTTTAAAATTTGTGTCACAAAGCTTAGGTTGGGATTGTGTACCTCTCTGGAACATGCCTCCCCTGCGTTCCTCTGAATTACTAATCCGGTCTAATTCCCTTGAGGAAAAACTCTTAGCTTTTGGTCTCCCCCTAGGCTATCTGCCTGGTGGGTGGCAGTTTGAGTGACATTTGATTCCACTCTCAGCCTCCACATAGCAAGAGAAATTCTTTTTGAAGAATTAGCCTCAGGCTGTTTTTCTTACTCTATACTCTTAATTGCCCTTTGGAGCCCTTTTAAAAGATCCTCCCAGTGCCATTGACCTTGATCTAGATCATCAAAAAGACATATTTCTAATGGGGTCAAAAGTTTCTGAATACTGTCTATCATACTGCTAGACATTCAGCAGAGAGACAGCCTTTATATAACTTTCTTCCTAATCTCTCCCAAGTATGTAAATCCAGTAAATCTGTTTGCAAAACCCTGGGCAAAGCTCACTAACCATTTTAAAGAACTGTGCTAGCTGGCTCTTTTTTACTTGCTTTACTTTCCGGTTAATTATAGTTTCCAAAATGGTAAATACATGTCTTTTCCTGTTGATATGGAACTTCCCATTATGAATCTTTAACATCCTTGGTGTAAACCTGTCTGCTTCCTCTGTGACCCTTCAAAAAAATTTCATGGTTCAATAAATTATCTATAATGTTCTCAAATCTATCTGGAATTTCCCCTCGAGCAGTGCCGCAGTCTAGCTGGGCACAAAATCACGAGCCACTCAAGCAGGAACAAACTTTATTTTTGAAACTGCCGCCAATGCCCCTTACGCTCCGGGGAAAATTGCTGACCTACACAGCGGTGTTCTCCCGGACCCCACAGGAAGTCCCTCCTCCGGAATTCCCTCCTACAGCACTTCCCCAACCAATGGGAACTCTCCAGGAGTCCTGTAGCAGGCCTAGGTGGACAGCAGGAGTCTAATATCCATATGAATGCAGATCTTAACATAATCATATCATCTCAATGGCTTGCTGGCATCACCTTTCAACCAAAAATGCCATGCATCATACTACTTGGCTATGGCTCTTAGCAGAGCAGCCCCAGGGTTATGGGTGCCACTTGCTACCTGTGTCCTGCATAGACAGTCACTGGAGTGAACTTCCTAAGGCATAAAATAAAACGGACACACAATTTACCTTTAAATCGGGCCCCAGATGGCTCCTCTGCCCTCGACCTCAAGCTCCCCAAATGGGAGAGCAAGGAATCTCATGAGAGGCTGGCAAGAGAGAGCAAGCACATTTTTGGAGTGGACTTTCATTGGGGGGAACTCTAGATTCGTTAGAAATTTCCATCCAATGAAGGTCAAGGTAATGACATGTGAGGTAACTCAATCCCTGGGGATTTAGGAAGGCATGCCCATGCAAGAAGACACATTTGCGTTTTTCTACCCTCAGGATGGGGGCTATTGTCTTCAGCTACTTAAAAGTAGCCATATCACCGGGGTGACCCTCAGTGTCACAGCTGATCAGGAAGGGAAGCAAATGCTGGTCACATGCTATGGCAGCCTCCCACAATGGAGCAAGAGCCTGTCTCAAAATGAAAAAGGAACAAGACCATGGATGTAGCTCAGTGGTAAAGTGCCCCTGGGTTCCAGCCCAGTAACAAAGAAATAAGAATGAAAAATAAAAGACGTAGACCAGTGTGGCATTTTTCCCTTCTAAGGAAACATAATTAGTCCCTTCCAATGTTACACAGCCCAGAAGAAATAGGACTGCAGTGGTTTGAAAAATGCAGGCTCAGCATATCGTAGGTCTAGAAAGCTAAGGGGTCGCTGGGGACTAGCAGGAGGGAGGGGAGGCAGTGGTCATGGATACTGAATTCCAGAAGACATTCTGGAACTACATTGTGCTGACTAATGTACAGTATAGAGAAGGCACTTGATGGCAAATGACTGAGACTTTTAACAATGAAAACAAATCTTTACTTTTAAATAAAATAATAAACACATACAATAAAAATGAATAAACAAATGGCCTGGGAGAAGAGCAAAGGCTCTGGGTTCCTCTCAGGATGCAGTGCTGACTGAAGGGCCAGCAGGAGACATTGGCCTTGATCGTCCACTGCAGGTTCGTCCAGCTCCAGTTCTCCATCAGATGGTGGAGGTGGTGGACCTCGAACGGGAGCTTCCACAAGCACCAGAGCTGCTAGAGGAGTAAAGGTCCACAGACTATCCATGTTAGGTCCAGGGACAGAATATTCCCTCCTGCCTTTCATACAATTCCACGCACAAACCCAACACTGGGCAATGATCCCAGAATGTGTGCAGACAATGACAGCTCTGCCTCTCATTGTTCCTGCCCTGCCCCAGTTCCTGTGCAGTATCTCTGCTTGTCCCTCCCTGTCCCATTCTGACATACTCATAACCCCACCTCAGTCCTCCTCACCTTCGGCCTGTTCCTCCATGGGCTCAGGGTTTTCTGTCAAGGCTGGGACCTGGTGTCCTTGGTCCTCCTCCTCGGGGCCTGTGACAGTGACCTGGCTGTGGACATACCAAGTGGATAGTGAGGCAAATGCAAGTGAGAGAGGGAGGAGACCACCGAAGAGGGATGGGGGGCAGCAGTATGAGAGGCCTGGCCTTTCCTACCATGAGGTCAGTGATCTTGGCACCCCACAGTTCAGAGGAGAGGGCTGAATCTCAGAGAGGCACAGGGCCAGTTCCAGGACTCACAGCTGTATGTGACCCTGTCACCCTGGGCAGGGCTTACCTTCCCAACATTTGGTACACCTCTTGTTGGGTGGAGGAACTTGAGATGTTTGAGGCCGAAGAGGATGATTCAAAGATGATGGGCTCCAGGATCTCCTCCAGGTTCCCCTGGGAGTACGCCTGGAACACATATCCAATGCTGGTATCATTCGCTCAATAGCCACCTTCTTGGTTGGGACATTGAAGAAACAGAGTCAGTGCCAAACTGACCCACCAGAAGTGTCTGGGGATGGAGTCCAGTGCAATAGCCAAAGCACATAGGGGCTTGTCCCACAGAGGGACAGGAGAGCCCCAGCAGAGCAATGGCTGGCAGAGTTCACAGTGGAATTGCTGAGGGGATAGTCAGAAACCCAGCAGCTTCAGGCCAGTTTGTTATCTGAGCAGAGGTGGCAGCTCCAGGCATTAGGAGATTATCCCCTGAGTCCCACCAGCACACCACCTTCTGGAGATGGGAAAATGAGCTCATCCCAGACAGGAGGGTCCCTGTGTGAGGACACCCAGGACATCATTCTCTGTGGTGCTGTTGAAATAGCTCCAGGACGGAATTAGGTCCCATAGCCCTGAAAGGCTGAATGGCTGTGGAACCTGGGTCCCCCTGGAAGGTGGTGAGGTCCTGGGGGCCCAGGTCCTACTTTCCCAGTCTGGGGTGTGTTCCTTGAGACAGCAAGTACCAGAGAAATGGACTAATTGGCACAAGCCTTGTGATGTTTCAGCTAAACTCATCCCTAGTGATCCTGATGCTGTGTAAGACTTGGAGAGTGTGTGGAAGGACCACCAGGCCATTGCCACCTGGACACCTGGGCGTAGGAGTTATAGTCAGTTGGGTGGCAGAGCACAAATCATCAGAGAATTAAAATGAAATAATGTCCATGTCGTTGTTCTGATGTTGTCAAAATTATGGGAACAGTGACCTTCGATGAGTCCAAGAATGAGGCAGGCAGAGAGGGTGGGGAGGTTGGGTGAGGATTTGTTGTTCAGATTCCTCACATGGGGACTCTGCCCTCCATCTCCCAGCCCTACCAGGAAGGAGGTCCTGGTGGTGTCTTTGCTCTTATTCACTTTTATTCTGCTCTGTCCCCTGCCAGTAGAGTCCCCTCTGTTCCGCACTTACCCTGAGGCCCAGCTCCTGCCCAGAGGTGCTTGGCTGTGGATACTCGTTCCTGCCCATGGAGTTGGAGCTGAAGCTGCAGCTCCAGTGCTTGTTGAGGGTAAACTTTGGAAAGAATGGAAGACAGTGCCTGGTAGCTGGCCAGGAGCCCCAGCCCCTGCTGGCCTCCATTCAGGGTGTTTCTGCCCCATGTGACCTTCTGCTACCCCGACCTCATACAGACCCTGTGTCTCAGGCTTCTACCCTGAGAGGATAGGAAATGACTCTGGGTGCCCAGGATGCACCCTGAACACTTTCATTCCCACCTCTAGCCTTGTCCTGGGTGTGACTATGACAGGACAGGAGGCTCACAATCTCCCACCACCTATTCCTGCCTCAGGTCCCTGTTCCCCCATACTGAGGAGCAAGGTGGTGGGGCTCTGCAGGGCTACTCACGGTGATAGTCTCTCCTGGATGCACCTCCCCAGGGCTATCAGGTGTTGACCTTAAGGTACTCCTCCAACTTGCAGGAGTGCCAGTTGGAGGAGTACCACCAGCAGGGGACTGGGAGCACGATTTGAAACAAGATCTTAGTCGTTTCCAAAAATTTTGTCTTTTGGGTGTCCAGTGGATTGGGTCTGGGGAAGGGGCCGTGCAGCCATAGGGGGAACTCTGGCGGCGTGGCCTCCTAAAGGGTCGGCCTCCACAGGGGAAGCAAGCAAACATGTTTTGGCTTTCAAAGTATTTCACCAAATGAGCTGGGAGGAGGCTGTTGCTAGAATGTGGGTGCCTGGTTACTGGGTTCCAAGTTCTGTTTGGCTCTATGACCAAGGAAGGGAAGCCATGTCTTGGGGTTCCTGGCCTAACCCATCCTCCAGATAAGCCCATGTCTGTCCCTCTGTTGGCTCTCCTCCAGCCCCATGACATTTTCATGTGTGTACACAGCCAACCCCAACATTTAACCATGTGTGTACACAGTCAACCCACATCCCTTGACAGGCGGGGGTGCAGCCAGGGTCCCAGCTTTGAGGAGACACAACTAGGTTTAAACCCAGCTCCTCCTCCTGTCCTCTCATGTGACCTTGAACAAGTCATTGTGTCTCTAAGGCTGCCCAGTGTCCCACTGCACAGAATCCACTTCCTAGCACTGTCACCAGGCATATGTGAGATAACACTTAGAAACCATGTTGTCAGATGTCTGTAATGCAGAAAAGTAGAGATAAAATATGGAAATAGGTGAAATTTCACATAGAGTAGAGCTAAGAACAGGCTAGTCTCCCACCTCATGACTTTGAAAATGCCATTTTCCTTCCTGGCCTTCTTTCTCCATCTGCATCTTGAGGGGGTTGAAATGCAATTAGTGGGGATATCCTCATCTCCCAGAGCCACCCAACTTGTTCTCTTTGGGATGAGAGTACGCACAGTCACATTTAGTAAATGAATGAGCAAGAATACCTTCACCTCCATCACCCTTTCTACTCAAGTCCCATCAAAATAATAATAATAATAATAATAATAATAATAATAATAACCCTTCAAAAGATCACTAAGAAGAACTCCATACGAGGTAGGTACAGAACACTGTGTATTTGTATCTCTGTAGCAAAATTACCTGAAATTTTGGTGCTTAAAACAGAGAAATTTATTGTCTCATGGTTCTAGAGGTGAGAAATCTCAACATGCCACAGGGCCATGTTCCCTCTAGTCTCTAAACATCAATCCTTTCTGATCTCTTTCAATTTTTCATGGCCCTATGTTTTCCCAGGTTTATGACAGTGTCACTCCAAACTCCACCTCCAATCTTTACATAGCCTCCTCCTTATTCTGTGTCCTCTCCTCTTCTTGAAGGGACACTTGACATTCGATTTAGAGCCCACCCAGCTAATACAGCATGATCATCATGATCTCATCTTGAGATCCTTAAGTACATGTGCAAGGATCTTTTTCCAAATACAGTTAGATTCACTAATTCTGAGACAAAGCCACAGAATACAGTTATCTCGTACTAGACAAAGGTGCTAAAAACATACATTGGATAAAAGATAGCCTCTTCAAAAAAATGGTCTTGGGAAAACTAGAAATCCGTATGATGCAAGATGAAATTAAACTCCTCTCTCCCTGCACAAAACTCAATGTGGACCAAGGACTTAGGCTTTATAACAGAGACCCTACACCTAATAGAAGAAAAAAGGAGACTGAAATCTCTGTCAGCTTAGGAACTGAGTTCCTTATCAAGACTCCTAAAGCACAAGGAATAAAATCAAGAATTAATAAATGGGATGGAATCAAACTAAAAAGCTTCATCACAGCAAATCAAAAATCAAGCACATGAAGAGAGAACCTACAAAATCAGAAAAACTCTTTACCACCTGCACCTCAAATACAGCATTATTCTCCAGGATACATAAAGAACTCAACAAACTCAACAACAACAACAAAAATAACCCAATTAAGAAATAAGCATCCAGCAGCTAGAGAGGCTGGGATGGGAGGATCACAAGTTCAAAGCCCAGCCTCAGTAACCACAAGGTGCTAAGCAACTCAGTGAGACCCTGTCTTTAAATAAAATACAAAATAGGTATGGGGATGTGGCTCAGTGGTTGAGTGCCCCTGAGTTCAATTCCCAGTACAAAAAAAAAAAGGAAATAATCAAAGGAACTAAACAGATACTTCACAAAAGAAGAAGTATTATCAGTTAAAAAATATGAGAAAATGTTCGACATCTCTAGCAATTAGAGAAATGCAAACTAAACTAAAACCATACAAGTAACAGTAAATGTTCGCAAGGATGTGGGAAAACAGGTACACTCATACATTGCTGGAGGGACTGCAAATTGGTGCATCCATTCTGGAAAGCAGTATGGAGATTCCTTAGAAAAGTTGAAATGGAACTACCATTTGATCCAGTTATCCTACTTCTTGGCTTATACCCAAAGGACTTAAAATCAGCATACTACAGTGACACAGTCACATCAATGTTTATAGCAGATCAATTCACAATAGCCAAACTATGGAGCCAGTCTAGGTGCTCTTCAACAGATAAATGGATAAAAAAATGTGGTATATATACACAATGGAATATTAATAAGCAATAAAGAAATATGAAATTATGGCATCTGCTGGTAAATGGATAGAACTGGAGAATATCATGCTAAGTGAAGTAAGCCAGTCCCCAAAATCTAAAGGTCAAGGCTTCTCTCTGATATGTAGATGCTAACCCATAACCCGGTACAGTAGGAATGGGAAGTATAGAAGTTCACTGGATTAGGCAAAGGGAAATGAAGGGAAGAGAGGGGAGATGGGGAAAGGAAAGGCAGTAGAATGAAGCACACATTACTTTCCCATGCTAATCTACGAATACACGACCAGTGTAACTCCACATCATGATCAACCACGAGAATGGGATCAAAATTATAATGGGTTGCACCTCATGTATGTATGGTATGTCAAAATACAGTTGACTGTCCTGCATTTCTAAAAACAAACAAACGCTGGAAGTGAGATCTTGAGGATTGAATATCGGTAGTCACCTGGTAAGACCAATCCCAGCAGTTCACACTGTGCTTTCTTCTGTTCACCAAATAGGTCTTAGACTTGGGAAGTCTTCTTGTCATACCTCACAGGATGGCTCCACCTTAAGCCAAAATGTGTTTGAATTTTGTTATTTCATAGGCCCAACTAGGTTTTCCATAAAGCAAAATCAACATTCATCTTATGGTGTACTTCAGTTTGTTATTGTAGTTCCCTCTTATCAAAAATTTCAATTTCTGTGGTTTCACGAGAATGTGGTCCCAAAACAGTAAATTTAAATAAAACTACAGAAAAAAAAACACTGTGTAAGTTTTAAATTTTTCACAATTTTGAATAGAATGATCAAAATAGGTAGCATCATTCTCTATCACGACTATGCTGTGAATCATCCCTTTGTCCTATGATGCGGGACGTGTAGTCGACCCACACATTAGTTCCTAAACAGCCATCTGGTCATGAGGTAAACTGTGGTGGTTTGCACTGCTTGTACATGGGGTTCAATTCTGTCTGTAATTTCAGGTATCTACATGGGATATTGAAAGGGATGCATTCACATTTGAAGTCTTTCTCTTGGAACCAAAGAAGAATTGGAACATGACTTTGAGAAAAATTTCTTTTTCCTAGGCTTCTCTGATCTCTCTCAGCTATAGAGACATTGTTTTTTTTTTTTCATCTCTACTTTTCAACATAAACCAGTTCCTCCACTGAGTACCCTGAAACTTCCTGCCTTTTGCCGCATTGCAAACTCTGTGGAAAAGAGCATTTAGTCACATAGCTCCCTCTTCCTAATACGCTGCATGGAACACTAGAATCTCTCCTCTAGAACACTATGATCCCCCAACATGGCTCCAGCATCAGTTCTGACTTTCTTCCCATACATTGACTAATTTGAGTCTCTGCTCTCCTGTGCTCATCAGAGGTAGTTGGACAGTTTGTGTGTTCCTCCTCTGGCTTCTGCTCTGGATCCTACAGGGTTGTTTTCGTGTTTCGGGGTGACAATTCTCTACTGAAATAGAAAAGGGTTACAAGTATCTTTTATAAACATATTATTTATTTGTTTTCATAAGAGTGACCTCCAGCACTTGTGGCAGCTCCAGCTCCAGCTCCATCACTATCCTGAGAACCAGAGGAGCCGTTGCCAGAAACCCCTTCACCACCAGCTCCAGATCTCAGGTACTAGAGGCTCAACAGCCAGTGTCAGCACCTGGTCTGTATCTTGGACCTGCTATACCCAGAGCAGCCCTTCACCTCCCTTACCATTTCACTTGTTTTCCTATTAGTTTTGGTTATTTTTTATTTGCTGATGATTAATTTTAAATAAAATTTAGTAGTTTACTCATTTGAAATATTTAGTTCAATGCAATTAAGTTCATGTTCAATGGTTGTGCAACTATCACCACTGTCTAGTTCCAGAACGTTTTCCTCAATCCTGTCCCCCCTTATTGTCCTGGTTGGCCCCAGCAACCACTCATCATTTTATCCATGTGTTGCAGATTTGTGATCATCAGACAGTTGGTGGGCATCTGCTCTCTGCCACATTGTGGGAACGGAGGCAGATGCAGGGCACTGTGACACATCACTTCTCACCCCTCCACCACATCAGAGACTCTGGACTCTACCTGATGTTTCCTGCCAACCTTACCAACTTTCAGGTTGGCCTTATAATGTCTTTGGGGCTTGGCATTAAGTTTTCTTCCTTCTTGCAGACATCCTGGCAGCTCTAAGAAAACGGGTTCATCTTGGACGCAGCTGACAGAGGTGGCATGGATGGGGCTGAGCTGGTGGAGAGACTGGATTTCTCAAACCCAGGTTTCTACACCAAATTATTCAAAAGGAAACCTTATCAAGCAGCCTTCCAGCTTGTTGTCATCCATCTTCCAAAGGATTCAGTAGCCCTGGGTGGTTGATGATTTATGGGACAGTGGCCACGAGGAGGTTGCTTTTTGTATTAGTCTGTATTTTATCAATGTTCAGCAACCTGCTGGCCGGGGCCAGAAGCAGCAGGCTCTTTGTGGAATCCCATTAACCCCAGTCTTGGCTGTAGCCAGCTCTAGACTAGCAGAGGACTGCTGGCCACTTGGGCAGATGAAAGACTTTGATCATACTAAGTTGGGAGTTCTAGCTGTTAAAAGAACAGCTACCCTTTCTTAATGGCAGCAGGGTACTGTCTTCTCTAGAAAGATGATTTTAAGCCTCCTAGCCTAAATTTGATGAATGTCACAGTTGTTTAAGGTTGAGGGGGTCATCCATGCTTTTCCAATTAAAAGGCAAAGCTTATAGATGGTTCCTTATCTTATGCCTAGACTGAGTAAGCCAAGGCCAATGCCTGGGTCACTTGTAAGGAAACCTTGGGTGTCTGTTGTCTCAGATGTCCTGGTTTTGGCTTTTGTGTCATGGATGCCTTGTTCTGGGCATGCCAAGGCAATCCTCATGTTCTTTTCTTTTTTCTTCTATCCTCTATCCCACTTTCAACTTCCTAACTTTTACAATTTATACATAGAGTAATTTTCTAAATACGGATAGGAGTTTGAGTTTATACTTTCTTCTGTAAATTACCCCTGTCTATTCATTAGAGTTCTCCTCCAAAGTTGCTTAGTTAGATTAACCCCATACTCTCACTCTTTTCCCCCTTAACCTAATGTCCTATGCCTGACCCTCAGTTCTCTATATGCCACCAGAAATGGTATGCCTGTTATGAAACTAATGACTATATTCTAAATAATAATTGAAGCCAACATCTGTAGACATAGAGTCTAACTATAAATGTATTAATAATGAAAACTTGCTCATAGATGATGTATTATTGATATTGGGACCTGTTTACATTGTCTTTCTCCACAAAAGAGAGATTTTGGAACTATGCAAGAGCAATATAAATATATAGGGGAAAATATTAACACAACAGTCAGAGCTGGAAAGAAACATGAGCATTATGAAAAGACAAGGAGAGAAAGGACCACAAACAATGCAGGACAATTCAACATTAGAAGCGGTAACATCTGCAGCAGAAGGAATGTCAGGTAAAGATTTCAAGATATACATGGTCAGATGATCTGGAGTCTCAAGGAAGACATTAGACAGCAAATGCAGACAATGAAAGATCACTTTGACAATGAATTACATAAACAAATCCAAGAAGCAAAAGATCAACTCTACAGGGGAATAGAGGTTATACAACAAACAAACAAACAAACAAAAAAACCCCAGAAATCCTGGAAATGAAGGAAATAATAAACCAAATTAAAAACTCAAATGAGAGTATCACCAGCAGAGTAGAACACTTAGAAGATAGGACACCAGACAATGAAGACAAAGTATATCATCTCGAAAAGAGTATAGAGCACAGCGAGACTGATAAGAAACCACGAGTAGAACATCCAAAAAATATGGGAGAGCTAAAGAGACCAAATTTAAGAGATATTGGGATACAGGAAGGTATAGAGGTACAAACCAAAGGAATGAGCAACTGTTAAATGAAACAATGTTAGAAAACTTCCCAGACATGAAGAATGAAAGAGAAATCCAAATTCTAAAAGCCTACAGGACACTGAATGTGCAAAATCACAACAGATCCACCAAGACACATTATAATGAAGATGCCCAACATACAGAACAAGGAGAGAATTTTAAAAGCCACAAGAGAAAGGAAGCAGATTACATTTAGGGGTAAACCAATTAGGTTAATGGCTGATCTTTCAACACAGCCCCTGAAAGGTAGAAGATCCTGGAACAACATATTTCAAACACTGAAAGATAATGGATTTCAACCAAGAACCTTGTATCAGGAAAATTAAGCTTCAGGTTTGAAGATGAAATAAAAACCTTCCATGATAGACAAAAGTTAAAAGAATTTGCAGCTAGAAAACCAGTGCTTCAAAAAATCCTTAGCAAAACATTACATGAAGAGGAAATGAAAAATAACAATGAAAACCAACAGTGGGAGGTAGTACAGTAAAGGAAAAACTAATCAAAGAGGAAAAAATCAAGATAAATAACAAAAATAAACAAATATGGCTTGAAATACAAACCATATCTCAATAGTAACCCAAAATGTTAATGGCTTATACTCACCAAAAAAAGACATAGGCTAGTAGACTGGATTTAAAAAAAAGATCCAACAATATGCTGCCTACAAGAGACTCATCTGATAGGAAAAGACATACACAGACTGAGGGTGAAAGTTTGGGAAAAATCATACCACTCACATGGACTTCGGAAGCAAGCAGGGGTATCCATACTCTTATCAAATAAAGTAGACTGCAAGCCAAAGTAAATCAAAAGGGATAAAGAAGGACATTACATACTGCTCAAGGGAACCATACACCAACAAGACATAACAATTATTAATATATATATATATATATATATATATATATATATATATATATATATATATCCCAAACAATGGTGCAGCTATGTTCATCAACAAACCCTTCTCAAGTTCAAGAGTCAAATCAAACACAATAATCATGGGTGATTTTATCACACCACTCTCATCACTGGACAGATCTTCCAAACAAATGTTGAATAAAGAAACTATAGAACTCAATAACACAATTAATAACTTAGACTTGATTGGCATATATATAATATATCAACCAACATCAAGCAGATACACTTTCTTCTCAGCAGCACATGGATCCTTCTAAAAATAGACCATATACTATGCCACAGGGCAACTCTCAGCAAATACAAAGGAGTAGAGATACTATCATGCATTTTATCTGATCATAATGGAATGAAATTGGAAATCAACAATAAAATAAGGAAGGAAAATTCCTACATCACATGGAGACAGAACAATAGGCTACTGAATGAACAATGGGTTACAGAAGACATCAAGGAGGAAATTTAATAATTCTTAGAGGTAAATGAGAACACAGACACAACATATCAAAATCTCTGGGACACTATGAAAGCAGTACTAAGAGGGAAATTCATTGCATGGAGTTCATTCCTTAAAAGAAGAAAAAGCCAACAAATAAATGGCCTCACACTACATCTCAAAGCCCTAGAAAAAGAAGAACAAATCAGCAGCAAAAGCAGTAGAAGGCAAGAAATAATTAAAGTCAGAGCTGAAATCAATGAAATTAAAACAAAAGAAACAATTGAAACAATTGACAAAACTAAAAGTTGGTTCTTTGAAAAAATAAATAAGATTGACAGACCTTTAAGCACGCTAATGAAGAGAAGAATAGAGAGAACCCAAATTACTAGCATACGGGATGAAAAAGGCAATATCAAACAGACACTACAGAAATACAGAAGATAATTAGAAATTATTTTGAAACCTTATACTCCAATAAAATAGAAGATAGTGAAGGCATTGATATATTCCTTAAGTCATATGATCTTCCCAGATTGAGTCAGGAAGATATATACAACTTAAACAGACAAATATCAAGTGAGGAAATAGAAGAAGCCATCAAAAGATTACCAACCAAGAAAAGCCCAGGACTGGATGGATATACAGCCGAGTTTTACAAGACCTTTAAAATTAATTCCAATACTCTAGAATCTATTTCAGGAAATAGAAAAAGAGGGAGTACTTCCAAATTCATTCTATGAGGCCAATATCACCCTGATTCCAAAACCAGACAAAGACACCTCAAAGAAAGAAAACTTCAGCCCAATATCTCTAATGACTATAAATGCAAAAATCCTCAATAAAATTCTGGCAAATTGGATACAAAAACATATCAAAATGATCGTGCATCATGATCAAGTGGGATTCATCCCCGGGACACAAATTAAAACTACTCTAAGATACCATCTTACTCCAGTAAGAGTGGCAGCCATTATGAAGACAAACAACAAGTGCTGGCAAGGATGTGGGGAAAAAGGTACACTCATACACTGCTAGTAAGACTGCAAATTGGTGCAGCCAATTTCGAAAGCCTTATGGAGATTCCTTGGAAAACTGGGAATGGAACCACCATTCGACCCAGCTATTCCTCTTCTCAGACTATTCCCAAAGGACCTAAAAACAGCATATTACAAGGACACAGTCACATCAACGTTTATAGCAGCACAATTCACAATAGCTAAACTGTGGAGCTAACCTAGATGTCCTTATATGGATGAATGGATAAAAAAATATGACATTATACACAATTGAATATTACTCAGCAATAAAAAAGAATAATATCATGGCATTTGCAGGGAAATGGATGGCATTAGAGAAGATTATGCTAAGTGAAGTTAGCCAATCCCCAAAAAACAAATGCTGAATATCTTCTCTAATATAAGGGGGTGACTCAAAATAGGGAGGGAGAGCAAGGGAGGAGGATTACCTCTAGATAGGGATTAGGGGTAGGAGGGAAAGAGAGGGAGAAGAGGAATAGCATGGATGGTGAAAGGAGACCCTCATCATTATACAAGATACATAAGAAGATGTGAATTTGGTGTCAACATACCTTATATATAATCAGAGATATGATAAATTATGGTATAATGGTGTATTAAAAATTGTAATGCAAAAATAAATAAATAAAAATTTTTTAAAAAGAACATATACAAAATTCTGTAACTATGTGTATTCATAACTCTGTATCAAAATTACCAGAAATTTTGTGGCTTAAAACATAGAAAAATTTATTCTTTCATGGTTCTGGAGGTGACAAATCTCAACATGCTACAGTGCCATATTCCCTCCAGCCTTTAAACAACAATCCTGTGTGGTGTCTTTCAATTTCTAACGATTCCATGTTTTCCAAGGTTTATGTCAGTGTCACTACAAATTTCACCTCCAATCTTCACATAACCTCCTCCTTATTCTGTGTCCTCTCCTCTTTTTGAAGGGATACTTGACATTAGATTTAGAGCTCACCCAGATAATATAACATGATCTCATATTGAGATCCTTAATTACATGTGCAAAGACCTTTTTCCAAATACAGTTAGATTCACTAATTCTGAGACAAACCCACAGAAATACAGTTATCTCATACTAGACAAAGGTGTCAAAAAACATACATTGGAGAAAAGATAGCCTCTTCAAAAAAATGGTGTTGGGAAAACTAGAAATCCATATGACACAAGGTGAAATAAAGTGCCTATCTCCCTCCCTGCACAAAACTCAACTCAAAGTGGACCAAGGACTTAGGCTTTAGAACAGAGACCCTGAACCTAATAGAAGAAAAAAGGAGACTGAAATCTCTGTCAGCTTAGGAACTGAGTTCCTTATCAAGTCTCCTAAAGCACAAGGAGTAAAATCAAGAATTAATAAATGGAATGGAATCAAACTAAAAGCTTCATCACAGCAAAGCAAATAATCAAAAATATCTTTACCACCTGCACCTCAAATACAGCGTTATTCTCCAGGATACATAAAGAACTCAACAAACTCAACAACAACAACAAAAATAACCCAATGAAGAAATAAGCATCCAGCAGCTAGAGAGGCTGAGATAGGAAGATCACAAGTTCAAAGCCAGCCTCAGCAACCACAAGGTGCTAAGCAACTCAGTGAGACCCTGTCTTTAAATAAAATACAGAATTGGGATGGGGATGTGGCTCATTGGTTGAGTGCCCGTGAGTTCAATCCCCAGTAACAAAAAAAAAAAAAAAAAAAAAGGAAATAATCAAAGGAACTAAACAGATACAAAAGAAGAAATATGTTCAGTTAAAAAATATGAGAAAATGTTCAACATCTCTAGCAATTGAGAAATGCAAACTAAAACCATACAAGTATGGAATATTTACTGTGGTAAACATTCACAAGGATGTGGGGAAACAGGTACACTTGTACATTGCTGGCGGGACTGTAAATTGGTACAACCACTCTGAAAAACAGTATGGAGATTCCTTAGAAAAGTTGAAATGGAACCACCATTTGATCTAGATATCCCACTTCTTGGCTTATACCCAAAGGACTTAGAATCAGAATACTACAGTGATACAGTCACATCAATGTTTATAGCAGATCAATTCACAATAGCCAAACTATGGAGCCAATCTAGGTGCTCTTCAACAGATAAATGGATAAAAAATGTGGTATATATACACAATGGAATATTAATCAGCAATAAAGAAGAATGAACTCATGGCACCTGCTGGTAAATGGATAGAACTGGAGAATATCATGCTAAGTGAAGTAAGCCAGTCCCAATAATCTAAAGGTCAAGGCTTCTCTCTGTATGTAGATGCTAACCCATAACCCGGTACAGTAGGAATGGGAAGTGTAGAAGTTCACTGGATTAGGCAAAGGGAAATGAAGGGAAGAGAGGGGACATGGGGAAAGGAAAGACAGTAGAATGAAGCACACATTACTTTCCCATGCTAATATACGAATACTCGACCAGTGTAACTCCACATCATGTTCAACCACAAGTATGGGATCAAAATTATAATGGGTTGCACCTCATGTATGTATGGTATGTCAAAATACAGTTGACTGTCCTGCATTTCTAAAAACAAACAAACGCTGGAAGTGAGATCTTGAGGATTGAATATCGGTAGTCACCTGGTAAGACCAATCCCAGCAGTTCACAGTGTGCTTTCTTCTGTTCACCAAATAGCTCTTAGACCTGGGAAGTCTTCTTGTCATACCTCACAGGATGGCTCCACCTTAAGCCAAAATGTGTTGGAATTTTGTTATTTCATAGGCCCAACTAGGTTTTCCATAAAGCAAAATTAACATTCATCTTATGGTATACTTCAGTTTGTTATCATAGTTTCCTCTTGTCAAAAATTTCAATTTCTGTGGTTTCACTCAAGTGTGGTTCAAAAATATTAAATGCAGAATTACAGAAAAAAACACTGTGTAAGTTTTAAATTTTTCACAATTTTGAATAGAATGATCAAATTAGATAATATCATTCTCTATTGTGACAATGACGTGAATCATTGCTTTGTCCTATGATGCAGGACGTGTAGTCGACTCACACATTAGTTTCTAAACAGCCATCTGGTCATGAAATAAACCATGGTGGATTGCACTGCTTGTAACTGGGGTTCAGTTCTGTCTATAATTTCAGGCATCTACAGGGGATATTGAAAGGGATGCTGCAGGATGTGGGGGGGTCTACCTTGTTACTAAAGTAGCTAATTATCTCTTCATAAGTTTGTCTAATTCACATTTGAAGTCTTTCTCTTGGAACCAAAGAAGAATTGGAACATGAATTTGATAAATTCTTCTGATTTCTGGCTTCTCTGATCTCTCTCAGCTATGGAGACATTGGTTTTTTTCATCTCTTCTTCTCAACATAAACCAGTTCCTCACTGAGTACCCTGAAACTTCCTGCCTTTTGCCTCATTCCAAAGTCTGGAAAAGAGCATTTACTCACATAGCTCCCTCTTCCTAATACGCTGCATGCCACACTGGAATCTCTCCTCTAGAACACTATGACCCCCCAACATGGCTCCAGCATCAGTTCTGTATTTCTCCCCATACATTAACTAATTTGAATTTCTCCTATCCTGGGCTCATCAGAGGACAGCAGAAAGATAGGTAGTTGGACAGAGTTTGTGTGTTCCTCCTCTGACTTCTGCTCTGGATCCTACTGGGTTGTTTTGGTGTTTCGGGGTGACAATTCTCTACTGAAAAATAAAAGGGTTACAAGTATCTTTTATAAACATATTATTAATTTGCTCTCATAAGAGTGACCTCCAGCACTTGTGGCAGCTTCAGCTCCAGCTCCATCACCATCTTGAGCACCAGAGGAGCCATTGCTCTTCACCACCAGCTCCAGATCTCAGGTACTAGAGGCTCAACATCCAGTGCCAGCTCCTGAGCTGCACCTTGGACCTGCTATGCCCAGAGCAGCCCTTCACCTCCCTTACCATTTCACTTGTTTTCCTATTAGTTTTGGTTATTTTTTATTTGCTGATGATTAATTTTAAATAAAATTTAGTAGTTTACTCATTTGAAATATTTAGTTCAATGCAATTAAGTGCATGTTCAATATTGTGTAACTATCACCACTGTCTAGTTCCAGAACATTTTCCTCAATCCTGTCCCCCCTCATTCTCCTGCTTGGCCCCAGCAACCACTCATCATTCTATCCATGTGTTGCAGATTTGTGATCAACAGACAGTTGGTGGGCATCTGCTCTCTGCCACACGGTAGGGACAGAGGCAGATGCAGGGCACTGTGCCACGTCACTTCTCACCCTTCCACCTCATCAGAGATTCCTGGACTCTAACTGATGTTTCCTGCCAACCTTACCAACTTTCAGGTTGGCCTAATAGTGTCCTTGTCTCCCATTTCAAGAAACAGAAGATACATTGTCCCCATCATGGCCTATGAGCCCCAGAGGATATGTTCTTCCCCTTTCCCTCCCTCTACATGCACCTCTGAGAAAGCATTAATCTCTATATAAAGAACTCAAAAAACTTAACACCAAAAAAGCAAATAACCCAATCAATAAATGGGCCAAGGACCTGAACAGACACTTCTCAGAAGAGGATATACAATCAATCAACAAATATGTGAAAAAATGTTCATCCTCTCTAGCAATTAGAGAAATGCAAATCAAAACCACTCTAAGATATCATCTCATAGAGCCTCCCAACCCTGACATCCTTCAGAAATTTCCCACCTGCCACCCACGAAGTTAGCACATGCTGGCTTCAGAGGCCCCTATAAGGGTGGTGAGGGATGTGGGCACTCTCAGCCCACTGTCTAAAAGTGAATGGGCTGCTTAGGAGGGCTCAGTGTGGCCTGCTCATGGCCTGTGGCTCCCACTGACCAGGGAGTTGTACTGTTCTGGGTCCACTGTACCTTGGCCCGGAGTGCACAGAATGGCTCTCCCTGAGGCTGGCAGAATGGGATTCCCAAAAATGCATCACCTGGGGGAAATTCATGAGTGGTAGCTGTAGAGAATCAGATGTGACTGTGTTACTATTACTGTCCTTGATGGAGTCTGCCTGCAAACAGGATATTCTGTCAAGGTACAGATAGGTAACAGCGGACATGCCTGCTCGCAAACGAGAGGCTCCTTCAAGGTTTAGATAAGGTAACAGCGGACATGCTTGAAAACGAGGTGTCTGCTGTCCTTGGGAGGACTTGCCTGCAAACGGGATGTTCTGCCAAGTGGGCTAGGAGGGCGCTGAGAAAAATTTTATTATCTGTTCTTAACAAAGAGCAGAGCTCAACATACTCCGGGCCGAAAGTAGATTAGCCATGAGAAGCGGGTCACTTCTGATTAGAAAGTAAAACTTCTGTATGCTATGTTTAATTAGCTGAAAGACCTGATTTATTGATGTTGAAAGGCTGCCTTCTTTGTTCACAATACTATAAAAAGATTGCTTGTACACAATAAAGGACTTTTTTTTTTTCTGCTGCTGCTTCGCTTGCTCTGCTTCTTCTTCTTCTTTCTTTTCCCATGCTGACCTGCAAGTGAATTACTGCAACATTTGGCGTAGTCGGCAGGATCCAGCACCGAAAGGGTAAGCACCCCAGGTTAAGAAAACGAAAGGGGGACTTTTGGGATTAACAAAATATCAAAAGGTATCGCCCCAGGTTGAAAGAAACTTTAGGGGAACTTTCAGAACTAACAAAAATCGAAAGGCATCGCCCCAGGTTGAAAGAAACTTTAGGGGGACTTTCAGAACTAACATGGAAAACTCCCAGTCCTTAAAGGAACAATATGTGGAGTTACTACAGGGATTATTATATTCCATAGGTGTGAAAACATCTCATAAGAGACTCAAGGAGTTATTTAAAATTATAGAATGTCATTGTCACTGGTTCCAGTATCAAACTAAGGTCCAGTTAAATTTAGGGGAATGGAAATTGGTTCAGAAAGAGCTCCGTAAACAGCATCAGGCTGGAAATGTTATTTCTTTAAAGATGTGGACATTGTGTAGCGCTATTACTCAGGCATTACAATTATTAGAAAGCAATAATAAAAAGGGCTCTCTATGTGAAAGTCAAGTTTATATATCAGAATCTGATAATAAGGTTAACAAAACGGAACCCAAGAAAGATATTTCTTGGGTACTATAGATGACTCTCCTAAATCAGATCTGGGTGATAAGGAAGATTTAAAAAGTTCAGATAGTGACTCCAATATGAAAGAAATTATGGAGGCCTTTGTGGATAAAATGAAATTAAAAAACAAAGGTCTTCTCTTAAACCTACTACTCCTTCTAATGCTTCTCTCTTTCCAATGACAGAGTATAGAGTTGATGAGGGTAGAGAACAACAATGTTTTTCATTTCCTCTTGCTATAATACATGATGATGATGATCTTGCAGCTCCTCCTGGTTGTTTTGTTGATCCACCACATTTGTTTCCTATAACTAGACAACAAAACCTTCAAAATCCCCCAATGATTGATGTTCACTATACTGCAGTGGAATACAAGTTTATAAAGGATTTAAAAGCTACAGCCTTTCAATATGGCCCTCAGTCTCCTTTTGTGTTAGTTATGTTAGAAAATTTGGGAACTTCTAAATTACTTATTCCTTTGGATTGGGAGACATTAGTCAAACAGTTTTGGAGGGATCTCAGTGGTTACAATTGAGAAGTTGATGGAAAGATGAGGCACAAAAACAAGCTGGAGAGAGTGAAGCTCAAAATCCCCTGGGACCTATGGAGGATAAGATAATGGGGGAGGGTAATTACCGTGCCTATAGAGAGCAGGCTCAATATACAGATCCAGATCTTCAACAAGTTTGACAGGTTTTCTTAAGAGCTTAGAGATGTGTGATACCCACTGGTCAGGCACAACCTTCCTTTACTAAAACTATACAAGGGGCTACTGAACCTTACACTGATTTTCTTGCAAGACCGCGTACTTTTGTAATGAGGGCAATGAGTCAAGATCAAATAACAAAGGTATTATTGGAAACATTAGCATTTGAAAATGCAAATCCTGAATGTAAGCATATTTTGGGGCCATTAAAAGGACAAAACGCCTCACTGAGTAAATATGTGAAAGCTTGTGCTGGAATGAGAGGAATTGAACATCAAAGTTTCTGCTTTTGCTGCAGCCATGGCTGGAGCCCTTAAACCCAATAAATCAGGAACTTGTTTCAATTGTGAAAAAGCAGGTCATTTTAAAAGGGATTGTAAAAAAAAATAATAATAAAAATAAATAAATAAATAAATTTTATGATACTTTCTAATTACCGGCCGGTTATTTTTTCTAGGACTCTCTTCTGTATTTTTTGAGCTCATAATTTTGATCCTACAGACCTAAGTTAATGTTTTTCTGATCAGTTCTATTTTTGATCAGCTGTGGAATATTTAAACATTACAATGGAAATTTCACCTAAAATAGCTACAAGGCCTTTATTGTGTTATGTGTGCACCTTTGTATTATATGTTGTATGTCTGTTTGTGCATATGTCCATATATCATGTACATGATATAAAGATTGATATATATGTAAAAAGTGCTCATAAAATATTTTTAAATCACTGATTTTAATGGTTCAATTTAAACTGGGTAAACAGATAAAAAATAAGATGTCTTTAACATGTTAATGACTGATGTGCTTTGGTTCTAGGACTTTTCTTCAACAACAACAACAAAAAAAAAATGGCTAACACTGTTCATTATACTTGTCTAATGTTTTGATAAAATTAGTAAATTAATTAGACATAAAACTACTTGTTTATGAGTACTTTTGTTAAATATCTGATTGATTTACAAGGTTAATATGCTAAATGTTAAATATAACATTAAATGCTTTTAACTCCTTAAATTACATTAGATAACATTATTAATAATTTTTTAAGTTGATAAATAATATAAATAAATAAATAAATAGATGGTTCTTTATCATCCCTAATATTTAGACACTATATTTTCATAATATTGTAAACAAATGTGATTAATTGTGTACTACAAATAACAAAATATTTCTTATTAAAATAAAATAATTTGCATAAATTCAAAAATTTACAAAGATCATTTCAAAGTGTAAATAAAGAAGGGACAAACAAAAAAAAATTAAAAGGTTCTAAGTCTGGATTTAATAAAAAAATGTGTTTCTAAAAGTGAGTAAATAAAAGGATTTAAACAAGTGATAAAGAAGGTCTATGTATGTTGGCTATATAGTTTTAAGTAAGTGATAAAAAAGGTCTGTGTACGTTGGCTATATATGTAAATTTTTAAACAAATAATCTTAAAAAAATTAAGGATTATACAAATTTGGTTAAACAACAACTGTTATTTTGCAATATTCTAATATGTTATTTCTTTAAGAGCTAAACTTAATTAATATAAAAACATCAATAGTAATTATGGTACTATTACTCTTCTTTGTATATAAATGTGTTCATATTTTCCAGGTATATAAGTCATTAAGATAAAAGTTTAAAATAAGAAAATTATATCAAGCTGGTGTTCTCCAAAAGGTTGCATGGTAATTTTAGGCTTAAAAAAATAACATATTGGAGATTTATTTATATCATTTAATGTTCTATAACTGGGCCTATTATCAATAAGATATATAAAGTTTTATTTTACTTTTTACACTGAGATACAATTTAAATGTATTTTTTTAAGTTAATGAGAGCCTTATCTACATAAAGGTTAATATTATACAACACAAAAACATTTTTCTATTTTTCTAAAAAAAGCTAAAAGCTTTCAGCCTTTCTTTATTTCATGTTTTAGATGTGTTATCATATTGTGTTAGTTTTTACTCAAATAAACTTAAACAATTATTTATATAAAATTTATAATATAATATTTAAAAAAAAATAAACTTTAAAACTACAACACTTTACTTAAAATTTATAAAAATCCCTACTTACCTAAAATAAGACTCTATGTCCTATCTGACTACATGTAAAAATAACAACAAAAATAGTAGGCCAAATTTCAGTATATTTTACTCATATTAGAGCACATTCTAAACTGCCAGGACCATAAACAAAAAAAAAATCAAAATATTGATCAACTATTATTCCCCTTACAAAAGGCTCATCTAGAACATGCTTTACATCATACAAACACTAAAGGACTTTATAAAAAATACAAAATAACTGTTTATCATGTGCTCCTTTTAATATTCCTTACTGTCCTCCTGGTGTTAATCCAAGGGGACTCCATCCTAATGCCCTTTAACAAATGGATGTTGTTATAATTCAGTCATTTGGACAACTAAGATATGTACATCATACTATTGACACTCATACTCATTTTCTATGGACCACAGTTTATCTTAAAAAAAACTGATACAATCATTTCTCATTTATTATCTTGTTTTGCTATCATGGGAATTCCTTAAGAACTTAAAACTGACAATACACCTGCATATACCTCACAAAAATTTCATTTTTACAAAAGTATGACATTACACATACATTTGACATACCTTATAATAGTCAGGGTCAAGCTATTATAAAAAGGACAAATCGTACGTTAAGAAAATATATACTAAAAATAAAAAGGGGGGATATGGCTATGGCTTATACACCTCAAAATATACTTCATAAAACTTTACTAACTTTAAATTTTTTAAATGTCTGGTCAGCTTCCGAGGTTCCTGCAGACCAGCAACTTTTCTCTACATTTAAATCTCAGCCATTATTTCCAAAATTGGAAATACCTATGTGGTACAGGGATGAAAATTAAGAATGGATTTCTAGGTTGTTGCACCACTTGGGAAGGGGGTTTGCTCTTATTTCTACAGGTAAGACACCTTTCTAAGTACCTTCAAGACTTATCAAATTGCAGAATGAGCGACCCATTTGTCAGACAATTTCAGGAGCTGACAATGCAGAGAACTTCTATGATGGAAACGAGAACAGTGGACCCCCAACATGGGGACAGATGAAAAAGTTGACTCAAGAAGCTAAAAAAAACCCAAAAAACAAACAAACAAACAAAAAAAAACCCTTCAAAAGGCAACTCAGCCTTTAAATCCTGTTAATCTTTTTTTAGCTATGCTTGCCGTTATTAATTGCCAGGTAAGTATAGTTTCTGCTCATTCTTTTGCTTATTGGGCCTATGTTCCTAACCCTCCTTTGGTGCGCAGTGTTTCCTGGGGAGAACCTGAAGTTCGTGTGTGTACTAATAATACTAATTTTTCCCTGCTCCTGTATGTGGGGGAATTAAAGATATTCCATTCCATAAAAATCTGTATAATATTTCAAATATATCTGTAGCTGTTAAAGGAGTCCCATTGTGTATAGGGGCTCATTCTTTCTGTTTGCCTCTTATAGCACATAATGACACTCATTCCTATAATACTTGGGGAGTTAATTATCGTAGTTATTCTACTGCTGTTTTTACTGTCATGATATCTTCCCAAGGATTTAATACCTCTGGTGTATATGTTAATCAATCATCCCTGCCGCAGTCTCTGGCTGGGCACAAATCACGAGTCTCCACACAGCTTGTAGATTCAAACAGCAATTCTTTATTCCCGAACTCACACCGGCCGTCTACAAACACGTTCTGGGGGAATCCACGTTCTCTGCCCAAATCCACTCCGTTCTCTGCCCAAATCCTCTCCTCCCAAATCCACACCGCATGGGCTTCTGTCTCTCAAAAAATACTGTCTGACCCTAAGCACTCAAGAGGAACTCAGCAGCAGGATACGCCCTATTCCAAAAGAGGAACACCCTAATCTCCTATTATACTAAACTGCCCTATTCTAAAGGGGAAACACCCTACTCTCCTATTATGCTAAACTGCCCTATTCTAAAGGGGGAACACCCTAAACACGGATCCTGCCCTGGTCCTTGAGCAAGGTCACCTTTCAGAAGTCCTTCCACTAGACAGCATGGGAGTAAGCTGGCAAGGAATTTGTCATACCTACTTGGCTGATGGCTCCCAGCATCTCCCCCCTTCTGATTAATTAAACAACAAGTAATGTGGCTTAAGGACTGTGCCTGGTAGGTTGTCCAGTTCAACATATGGCTCTTACCCGTCATTGGAAAACTGACCTTTAGGTAACTGACCTTTAGGCGTCAGCCTCCTGTCTTAGGTTGATACCATTGCAACTGGATCATACCCGTCACTGACTACCGGTCCAGCATACAGCCATACTTGTGGATAGGTCTATGCACCAGTGGGGGGGTGAGGTTCTTTGCCTCACCTCTGTTGGCCCCCAAATTTGGCCTTGGTGCCAGTGGGGGAGTGAGGTTAATGTGGCTTAAGGACCGCGCCTGGTAGGTTGTCCAATTCAACATATGGCTCTTACCCGTCATCGGAAAACTGACCTTTAGGTAACTGACCTTTAGGCGTCAGCCTCCTGTCTTAGGTTGATACCACTGCAATTGGATCATACCCGTCACTGACTG